>NC_136424.1:76500000-76950000 GCF_052625555.1 Lactuca saligna | reverse complement strand
GTTTACCTGCGCTAAGCGACGGGTGCGAATAAATTCTTTCAGAAATTAGACTATTCTTGCGCAAATAGGTTCCTACATTTAAACAATTATCAATAAAAGTAATGTTAGCAAACTCAAAATCAATAAGAATGAAAAATAAAAAGTTGGGATTATTTACAAATGTACATGAACATATGATTGATTGTGCATTATTAATTGTCCAACACTTATTTATACGCCACATTTGATATATAGAATTCACTGTCGTTATTAATCGTGCTAAGCGACGGGTGATGAATACTTTGTTTCGTGAATTAGTTTTTTTTTATCAGCAATGTTTATTTGAAATCTGAAATTTGATGATGGAAATGTATCTTTTAGTTTGGTAGAAAATATATTTAATGTGAGACGGAGTCGGATGGCGAATACAGTAGCGTTGATAGTATCGTTTCGGGAAATTGTTTTTTTTCGCGATTGTTTTGTTTTAGGGGTGGACACTTTAGGTTCTAAAAGTGTGGAAAAAATGCAAGAAATGGCAACGAAGTTTATATGCTTTTTTTTTATAGCATCTTAATTATGATTATACTGCATGACTAAAATTGAAATTAAAGTTCAATTTAAAAAAAAAAAAACGAAAACATATTTAAAAAAGTTTAAAGTTAAGTAATTAAAATATGATGTTATATTACACAAAAAATGTATGTAAATTGCTACTTCTTACATTTAGCCAATCAGGGCATTGCACTTTAAACATGGACCAAAATCACAGTAGTGTTGGTAGTAAGTAAGTGCATTGTTATTCAAACAATCCTTCCTTCAAAAGCCCCTCCAATACCTACATAAATAACGGTTTACACATGTTTGGTTATTCTGAAAACCAAATTTTTTTTTTAAAAAAAAGCATGTTATACTAAAATCGGATTCGGTTATAATCAGTTCGGTTTGTTAAGAAGTGAAATTAGGTCAAAAAATATGTTTTTCTTGGTTAAAGGAATCGGGTTTTTTAGAACAACTGGAAAAAAAAAGTTTCAATTTTTTGAAAAACCTATATTAAACCGCTAGTTAGGATTTAACTGGACCAGTTTAAAAAACGGGTATAGAAAACACATATTTCGGTTTTTTGGGCTATAACGGTTACAGGAAAAAAAAAGAATTCTTTTGTTCACCTCTTCATATGCATGATATAATGCTCTGCACCATAAATAATAAAATATAAGCCCATAAATAATAATTGTGGAAAATAATAGTAAAAAAACCTATTTTGTTATGAACTCATGAGTGTTATTGTATGAGTTCTTAGAGATAGATATTGAACGCATAATTTGTTACGGGTAGAAAATTATAAAATAATTATATATTATGTTATAAGACTTTCATATCGTTATAAAGTCCTTTTTGTTCATTTTTAACTCATCTAAATGAAAAAAAAAAATGCTCAAATTTACCAAAAAGTGAAACAATCATTTCTTGTATATTTACTTAACCATGAGCCTTAGCAGGGGGTAAAATAGTCAATAAACCAAATAAACATCAATTTTTATTATATTTTGTGATATTCTTACTTTGTTCAGGGGTGTCATACTTCTTGTTCATGCCATTTGAATCAAAAAAGTGCATGTTACTTGTAACTCCTGCTTCTCTAGTTTCAGGAGTTGGCTTCTCAAGCACTCTGTTATACGCCTGTAACACGCATCACAAAATGCTATGTAAATAATGCTAACATGTCATGTCACATAAAATTTAAAGTTTATAACATAAAAAATTATAAAGCTTTTGGCAGTATTTCTTTAAACGTTCTTTCAGCTTCAGTTGTTGATCCACTTTAGACAGCTCAAGGAAAGACTTTGATTTGAATCCATCAACAACTTTGGATTGAATTTGCCTCTTCAAATGATAGTAATCACTAATACTCAAATTTAAAATCAATAAATAACTGTTAGTAAATTAAGTTACAATAGAGGGGTAAATTCGTAAATAAGGTACCTTCTCTTTGTTGTTTATGTCTCTCCATGCCACTTCCATTCAAGTTTCCTAAGACAAGTTTTCCTAGGGCGATTGAAATCACATGCAATGTAGTGGGACACAAATCGTCCTTAAAAACCAAAATTGAAACCGGTGCATTAGACCAAATGGAGAATATGTATATTGTTATTGATAAGTAAATTCATCTCTTATCTATGGATATACAATTGTATTAGAAGTTTAATATATATTTGAAAGTTAATATTTGATTTTACGATACAAAAGTTACAACAATCGTCAATCATACAACTTTTTTCATTTAGAACATGATACATAAAAGTTGATGCATCTATATATTGGTAGCCATGCATTAAACATCAAATGATTATAAAAAATATCATAATAAATAGCATATACAAAAATCAGAATAAAAATCATAGCAATTTTGAAAAAATGCATTAAACATCAAATGATTATTAAAAAACAATCAGCAACAAGAAATCACCGGTTCTTTCAACTTGAGCCTCAACCCAATTATGCCATCAAAATTGTGTCACCTTAAAAAAAAAAAAAAAAGGAATTGTCATAAATCTAAGTAGCCCCTTAATAAAAACTGTTAAAAGAGGTTTTATTCCTAGTTTATTTAGGGTTTGCTGTATATGCATAATGAAATTCACACAATGTGGTGATATTTTACATCAAAAATATAAAATTAAAGAAAAAAAAATCTTATGAACCAAAATCATTGCATTTAGTATCTTGTAATGATTATTAAAGACAAACTACATGATTTAACTTACTTTTGTGACTATATGACCAATTTGGGAATGGACGTTGTGGTGATCTTGTAGCAAATAGCCCCTTTTTTCACCTCTCAATCTTGTCTTACCTGCAACATTGTGAGATGTAGATTTTAAAATGATAAAAAGATTGAGAGAATTAGAACAAGACATCTGATGGATGTTTCCATAAGTTGTCAAGATTTATATTAAGATAAAAAAATATATGTGATCCAAAAAAGGAAATACTCTTCAAGGCCTTCAGGAGAAGATGGTGGGAACCATGATGTATCACATTTGTCACTTTAAAGTAACCTTCAAATTCAGCTTTTGGTGTATGTTCCAAATCTTCTATATCTTCACCAACACACTCTAAGAAAACATTAAGAGTGAATATCATATATCAAAAAAGTAAAAAAATCAGAAAGTCAATAGCATGGAGATGTACAGTACACTTAAAGCTTAATAAGTTAAGATGTAATCCAATCGGTGAATCTTGTATCTTCTGGGGCAAATGTAGAGCCAACATCAAAGGCTAATTTGGCAGTCTGATATTATTCAAGACTGAAACATGATGTCCTGTAAAACATGAATACTCTAAAACTAATAGAATCAACACATGCCAGAGTTTCTAAATACATTTTTGAAAAGATAACAAAAATATACAGACCCCCATTAACCAAGAAATTGAGGAAATGAAAGATCTTCTGAGTAGTCCAACCATATTCTGACACTCTTACTTGGATCCGAATTAATTGTACCTACACCCATCCGAAATCATGCCTGATCAGTAACTAATAACTATAATCAAGTATGCAAAAACGAAATCATGTCATTAATCCAAATGGAAAGTTTATAGTAATATCCAAGCTATATAACATACACATAATGGCCAGACAAAAGAAACCCAAGGAAGTTATTATAGAAAATTAAGTCTACAGGGGTATTTTTGGCATTTCTCTCTGAAATTAACGGTTTGGAAAATGCAACAATATTTATGAACTATTTCATTAGCCTCATGAAATGTTGTGATTATGATATTAAATCAACACAAGATGAGATTGCATTGCAGGCGTGAAGCAAAAAAAAAAAGAATAAGAAAAAAAAATTATACCTATTTGTGAGATTGTTGCACCTATGGCGATCATGTTGTTTGTCTGAACTAATCCTAAACATAGCAAGTATATATATATGAAACCAACTTAATGTTTGATATAAGTAATTCGGCAAAATAAAAGTTTACCTGCCAACAGGCTTCTACTGTTCAGATCTTTGCTAAATGAACCAGAGATAAATCGTAATTGTGAAAGATTGAACTCATATGGATCTGTAACAACAGGCATCCATACGTTTATACTTACCTGCCTATGTTGAATGGATTTCATACCAAAAAAGAAAAGGAGTGATAGTAATGAAGACTGGAGTATTGAACCTTAAATAACCTTGGTCATTGTTCCCCCTTCATCATTGATTGGGATTTAGTCGGTGATATGAGAGCTCCTACCATCGCCCCATTCCCTTGATTAGGGAAAGAGTAAGTATGCGAGAGGCGGAGCAGGTTTTGAAACACGGAAAAGTCAAAACGGAAGAATACGTATAGATGAAGGCGATGAAATGGTGTAGGTGATAAAAGCTGATTTTTGAGAAATATGTGACATGATTACAGAAATAGGTGTTACAAATATGCATTTACTGAATTACTTGAGAAAAAATTCAGTCCGATATAAAGAGAAGTGAAAAAAATTGCTTAGCAGAGAAACATAAAGATTGATTCTTGAATCATGAGTGGTGAATGTCGGGTGAACTGAGATACGGAAAAGTGCGACTCCAGTGTTTACCTTGCAAAGCAGTCGCACGCTGGTAGGTTGCAGACTTCGAACGTCATCGGCTATCTATCGAAAGAATCGTCTGGACAAGGCCTGAATCGAACATACCCGGCCCCATGGCCGGCTTTCAATCGGTGTATATTATATACGTTAGGGATCAATAGGAGGAGAGATTAACAGAATTTAGGGAAATTGTACATAAATCTTGGAAGTTCTAAACCCAGAGAAACAACAGCCCTCGTCGATTCGAATCTGGAGCATCCTATGAAGAAATGGAGGCGAGATTGTGGCCATGTGGTGGCAGTGAGTAATGCTAGCTTTGGTAAAAATCAGTGTAAGAGAGTTTCGAATTAGCGAGAAAAAACCCTAATCTTCAGCTTCGCTTTGAGGTGGAGAATCGGTTTCTGGTATGAAGGGAGCTTCCGTAGGGCAAGGATGCGATTTGGTTTGACGGCAGCTGTTTGTTTGTAGAGGAGATTAGGGTAACACAAAAGGTAATACCGTGCATTAGGTATATAAGCTTAAGATTATTGTACATTAGCTAATAACTATTGTACCTCTTAATTTTCAAGAAAAAAGTAATATATTTAATAATATAGTAAAGATAAAGAAACCCTACCCCTTAAAATGCAAGGAAAGTGGGATGGGGGATTGCTTTAGAATTTTAGGATGATTTTTTGAGGAATTTCTCTGAATTAATGGGAGATTTTTAGAAAGCTGCCACATCACTTATGGTGGGCAATGGAATTTAGTGGGATATTTAAATTTTGGATGATTTATGCTGGAATTATGGTACGTGCGAGCTTCTTGGACATCTACCTACACGTGAACACTATGTTGTCTTCCCAAGACCAGGCTTCTTCCCCAAGATATACTACCACTAATTTCTTACATCTCCATTAAGTTAATCCACCACCGCTATCATATCTCTCTTTTTCATAGCACACAACGATTGCTTGCCTGCTTGAACCTCCCCTCAAACGTAGTCGTTCACCGGCTGAGGTAGCTGTCTGCTTTCTTCCGGTCATCCTAACCGCATGCTGAATCAGAAAACTTGATGATCGGTTTTCCTTTTTGTTGGTGGGGTTTCCCCAAAAGCTCCACTCTTGCATCCCGTTTTACTGCGACATATGGTTGATCGACATTTTTTGGTAGGTTTCAGTTCTGATTTGGCAGTATCGTTTAATTTCTCTCACCGCTGATTTGTCTTCCTCTTTCACTCTGTAATTTCTTCGACCAAGACGCTAATAACATATTTTCTTAATGTAAATGGATGCTGGAAGCCGACTCCTCCTCTCCCTTAGGTCTATTTATCACCTACTTTAAATCGATATGGAAAACACAATACCTCTAATTCAAGAAATCGTTTCTAATGGGTTTGAAGCACCCTGACTTTGGCAAGTACTAAGTTCATCTTCTTCGCCTCTATATAATTGCACAATTAATTTTTATCTTATAACCAATACTCTTCAGTTTTATTAAAACCATATTTAGGGCTCTAAGCTGGCGACCAAAGTGATATCTTTCAACTGACTTCAAAACTACTATGACTACTTGATATTTATTGGTTTGTCTTAGTTTTTTGGAAATTTATTTTACTGGAATAGTGGTTTGAAATAAATCATCGCTATATTTTCTTCTGAAATTTTTATTTAGCTGGATATATTACATGATGGTGAGGTGGTAGGAGAGTATAAGAGTCACATGAGAGTGGTTGTTAAGTACCCTGCTTATACATATGACGAGGCTGCACCAGGTGGCAGTCAAACACCAACTTTTTCTGTTGTGACTCTTTTTATTTGATAACTCTAGAACTAGAAGGGATGAATTGCCCTTCTTGATGAAGGTTGGAAAGGCTTTACATCTTTCAAGGCTGATGCTGGAGTGCAATTTAGACACATACCTGGTCATTAATTTGTATACCAAGAATGTTGGGACAGATCTTGTCCTAGCAACAAATGAGCTTCTGATTAGTCTGCATCCTGATGAATCTATATATCTCAAGGTCTATAACAAAGTCCCTGGTTGGTTTACAGGTGACATTAATTCGGCCAAAGTAAATATAATCTTCTCTCTGCAGCAAGGTAATCATCATATTTTGGATAAATGATTTTCTTTTCTAAAAAGTAGGTGTTCGACTTTAATTTGTATATTAAAACAAGTTCTCAAAGGAGATGCATCACTCCTAATCAGTTTCTATTAGTTATTGCACTTTTTAATAGAAGTTTTCTTATATGTTTACATGTTTTCAGGACTGGGTTGATTTTCTATGGTGGATAAGTCTCACTCATTTTGAGACCGATAAGTTCTCTTCTTTGGTTATGGAGTTTTGTCCTGGAGGAGACTTTCATACTCTTAGACAGATATATCCTAGGAAATACTTCACTGAGCCAACTTTCAAGTATATTATATTTCCATAAACAGATGTTTTATGGGTTAAATGCAATAAATGGATACTAAAAATGACAATTGAAGCTGCATTTATTCCTGCAATTAATGACGAATTGTATACTAAAAAAGTCAAAATGTTTGAAGAGGTAGTTAATAGTTTATTTCTCTTTGTTTTTTCTTTCTATCAAATCTCATATTAACCTTACTATACTTGTTTTTTGTTTTTTTGTTAAAGTGAAGCTTAGAAGGAGCAGTGACAACACAACACACATAATAGCTTTTTTGTTGACGTATTATGTTTAGTTGCTTATTCAATCCTAATTGGTGTACGCTTTTTGAATTTTCATTGTGCTCTTCTTTGATGATCGGTGATTTTATACCAATTAATTGCCTTTATGTTTGGATTTTTTATTTTTTATTTTACTATTTTTCTATGATACAATCGATTTGGAGGTTTTAAACCTTATTGAGATTGGGTTTCTTTTTACTTTTTATAGATTTATTTGCATTAGATAATAATGTTTCAAGAGTCTTTTTAGGAATTGTAAAATTGTTGGTTGGATTTCTTGTAAATGTATTAATTTTTTTTTCAATTTTCTTCTTATTAAGATTTTATACTCTGAAAAATCTACCCAATTAGAGCATCTATTTTTAATAGTCTTATTACCATTATTATGACCCATTGAAAAGCTATTTTCCATGGAAACTGATGCTTCTTTTAAGTGCTTATTTCGTTTACTTCAATTTAATATGCCTCAATTTCTTAAACTTCAACGATAACAGGATGTTTATTTGGTGAAATGTAAACTTGCAACTTCGATTCAACTCTTTTACATAAAAAAAATGGCCCTATAAAGCTTGTTTGGTCCTGTTAATTGACTTTTTTTCTTGATTCACATTGCAGGATCAGTGTAAGCACATATACACAAGGCAAGGTTCAGATCATCACCACTTTAAGCAAAAATTGGGCCTTTATCTATTGGACGACCTTGAAACTCATCACCACCAAAAGTCATGAATGAGCATTCTATTCTCCACCAAATGTGGTTGCCCCTGTGACACTGGTTTCATGATCAGGTCCTGTTCAAGAATAGAGTGAATGTTAAAGGTCAACCTATCTTAGTCATGGAAGCTATGAAAATAGAGGTTTGAATAAATCAGGTGTTGTACTTGAAAATTTTACCAAGTTATAAAATAAATATTTTAATTTTTTTATCATTAGGACATTGTACTTTGATAAACCCATACATTTATACCATTCTTCTACCTTCCATCTTTTACAATACCCAAAATACCCTTCATGGGTCGTGCTTAGCACGGCCCTTAAAACATACCTAGTATATATATATATATATATATATATATATATATATATATATATATATATATATATATATATATATATATATATATAAACTCATGATAAGGTATGGTGTCAACTTTAGTTGCCTTGGATATTGATAGAAAATAACATAGACAACTGACGGTTAATCCATAAGCATGATTTAAGATGATTTTAAAAACTCTTAAATTAAATTATAAGGTTAAAAATGTAATTTCGTTAGGGTGACATGTCTTTATTCTAATAAAAGAATAAGTTTAATCTCCTATTGACAAGTGTCATACAATTAGGATTTCTCATTAATGTTATATATCACCTATCATGTCATTTGTAAATCTATTAAATTTAAATTTTAAATTTCAAATTTCCACTCTAATTACATTAAATTAATAATTGATTCCTCATTTTAAATTTCAAAATTTTAATTTTCTCACTTTAATTATATTAAATTAATAACATTAGGTTGAAAAATAAAATAAAATTAATATAGATTATACGGTGATATAATTTTACATATTTATTTAAATCATTGATTATAATTTTCTTTATATAACTAAAAAAATATTTCTTAATTAATAATTTTTTTAAAATAATTGATTAATAAATTTGATTTTTTAATATAAAATTTTAATTAATTTTATAACTGTCGGTCTCATCTCTCTTCCTAATAAAAATCTCTCTAACATGCCACTTGTCATTCTTTTACACTTCCTTTGTGTCAGGTGTCCACCTTTTGTTCATCATAATTTTGCTTTCCTGCTCATTATCTCTACATATATCTAATTCCCGCTCAACCCATATATCTATCTCTTTTGAATTTTCTAAACTGTTCCCTTGAATATCTCCACAATTTATGAATAAATTTATGACTAATTTTATTAATTCTAATTTAGCCTCATATTTCAATTTCAATTTGAGTCGAAAGCAACGCATCTGTTTTCTTACGGAGAATGACGGTGCTCTCTCTCTCTCTCTCTCTCTCTCTCTCTTCGCCACCCTTATTTCATCGTCATCTACTGTCGAGAACATCATCACCAGCTGCTTGCAAGTCTTCATGAAACTCACTCTAAACAAGCAGAGCTATAATCTAATGATAGGAAGGTTGTTCAATCTTTTATCTTCATCTTTATTTCATGCACTGTTTCAATCTGCAAAAAGACACAATCACCAGAAGATGATGGCTTAGATGCTCTCCGCTCTGCTAACTTCAATGGTTATGCAACAAAAGGCGATTCTCTTCAAGCAAGAAGGTATTAATTATTGTTATGTCATTTGTCCTACCGATCCTTTTGGTAGTTTGATACTTTGATTCAAAAACGAAATCCATACCCGTTACTGGTAAATCATCATCATCAAATGTTTGCTACTCCTGTGATTTAACCTTTGAATCTTTGAATCGCTGATTTATATTTCTTCATGTGTTGAATAATTTGTGACATTCCCAATTTCTCGGCCAGAAAAGACCGATTTGTTTATGCTTTGTTTTATAAATCAAAGTAATCGTTTAAAGAAAACGGTTGCAGAATTTGTTCCCAAAACAAGATATGATAAAAACTTATCAAAACATTTCTCAAAGAGAATGTATTTTCATTACATAAGAAAGCCTCGGGATGCTATGTTCCGATACAGACACATAAGCATAAACAGAACATACATTCATTTACTCTAGTGATTTACATCTCCTTTAATCTCTCAGTGAAATATGTCTTCGTATTGATACATGTGATACAAAGAAGACTGAGTGGGTCAGGCTTGGGAGCCTGGTGAGCATATAGGGTTTTCATCCCACAATAATACATTTATTATAGTCAATTATCAAACAATCAACCCAAATACCCATTCCCATTATCTCCTTTATTTCTTAAGGATTTACCCTAAGAATCAACTATCCTTTATCCATTTATTCCTAAGGATTGACCTAAGGAATTGACACAAATTACGGCTAGTAAACACTTAGTTCAACATACTTAACAAACACCTAGTTCTAATACTCCTAGTGAACAAAAATTCAAAACATCTGGTGAATACTTAGTTCTAAAACACTTAGTAAACACACTCAGTTCAACAACACCAAGTGAACACATCTAGTTCAAAAATACTTAATGAACACATTGAGTCCAAAAATACCAAGTGAACACATAGAGTTCGGAAATACCTAATGAACACATTGAGTTCAAACACCATGTCAACACATACATTTCAAAAATACCTAATGAACACATTGAGTTCAAACACCAAGTGAACACTTAGAGTTCAAAAATACCTAATGAACACATTGAGTTCAAACACCAAGTGAACACATAGAGTTCAAAAATACCTAATGAACACATTGAGTTCAAAAATACTTATTATTTTGTCTCACATCAACTATTTCATCTACCCATGTTCTACCCAACATATTTGTAGATGCAAACACATAAACAGTTTAAATCTTTTAAAACATGTATAAAGCATTATTTCCACTTCTATCTCAAGTAAACAAACAATGTATAAACACCTAGCACGTACTTCATATCAAATACTTCATATCTATGCGATAGAAGAAAGCGAATATACATTCACACATATAACAATAAAATATACACATAACACGTATTTCGTATAAAATGCTTCGTATTTATGCGTTAGAAGAAAGTAACCACATACTCACTTGGTTAGACAATGCTCGAACAGCACTACAACTCTAAGAGTAGCATTCTTCGGTGAAATCGGGATGACTTCGCACACTGGGCTTCTCGCGGCAGAGCTTCAGCTTGGAAACTCTTTTCTTCTCAGGATCTTCGGGCTTCGGGATTTGCTTCGGGTCTCGGGGTTGATACCGAGGCTTCGCGGGTACTGCTTTGCACGTAAATCGAGGTAATATGGGTGAGAGATGAGAGAATGAGCAACCAAACTCGGCTGGCCCTTCAAATCTACTTATAGGGAAAAACTGGCCATTGCCACGTCGTGGCACCTTTTGCCACATTGTGGGTTTCGTCAGCACTGCATGCGTCATTTCAAGTTGTATTTGGGGGACTCCCAAATGTTTCAGAAGACCTACCACGTCGTGGCACTGCTTGCCACGTCATGGTCTCTGACACAGCTTTGGGGTTCGTGCCCCGAACTTCAGAAATTCACAACTTTCGCATACGAACTCCGTTTTCGACGTTCTTTATATCGACGTGAAGGTGAGATTATGCTCTACAACTCTCGTTTAGACTCCATTGGCTAATTTTGACTTCATAACTCCTTCATCTGAACTCTGTTTTCGTCTGTCTTTTTATCTTTGGACTACTATCGAAGAAATATTCGACTCTCGTTTAGATCACTAAGGATAGATATCTATCTACCTTAAATTCACTATTTACGTCGCGTTGGGTCATGCCGGTTCTGTCGCGAAACTTCGACAGATCATAACTTTTTCGTTATAACTCAGATTTTGGCGTTCTTTATATGGACGGAAACCTTGTGAAGTATATTTCAACTTGGTTAAGATTAATCCTTCTAAATAATATTTCATAAAAGTCATTTTTGATGCTTATCGTCTCTAATTTGACAAGCCCGGATCTACGGGCATTACAATTATCTCCCCCTTAGAATGATTACGTCCTGGAATCATCAACGAAATAGGGCTTGCATAATGATTCCAAACGTTATATATTCATCCTAGGTAATAACTGTAGCTTCTATGTTTCCTCGAAAGAGTATTTAACTCTATGGCTTTCTTGATCGCAGACGATGCCCAATCTTGCATCTGCTTATCGTACTATGTTGTACTTTCAATCATAACTTCCAAGTTACAAAATAAGTCCTTATTGTGGACTCCTTCTTCTTCTCAGGATAAATACTTTCCTTTAGCTATTGTAACAGACCGATGGATTGTGATCTAATGACCTCTCATCGTATGATGTAATGCTTAGACTCAAGTCTCTTAGAGTCAAATTCCAGAATGGAATATACCTTCCTTCATATTTTAACGTGATATAATCACATTTTTACATGTAGCATTTCTAGCTACAAGCTTCCTTAACAACGAGCGCGATGCTATCGATCGCATTGATTTCAATCTTTTGACTTAGGTTAGATGTTACATCGAACTTGGTTCCATGAACCACGTAACAAACTCCTCGTAGTCGGACTCAATTTGATATGACCACTAAGGTCAGAATAAAAACCATCTTACTAGTCACTACCGAAACAAGGGTAATGACACATTTGAACAAAACATAATCAATTACTAGCTTCTTGGTAACCTTGTGATTTTCCTTGATCCAAGTGCGAGTCCTGTGCTTCCGGTAGTATATGCATCTACTACCTTTCACAACTACTCATACTCGTCCCAAGTATTGTCCCGCAGTCGACCAAGTCACCATACAAGAAAATCACAAAACAATTTAACACATACAAATGTGTCCAAATAATCATAAACAATTTCCCTAGACTCTACTAGAACTTCTTCATTGCTCAATCTTCAGTCATCAACTCTACTTCAACTCGATTGGTGATGGAAATTCCAGACGATGGGACAACTTCAAGAATTACACCAACCGTTCCATCATCCTGCCAATCGAAGGTATACTTCAGACGTACCATACTCCTCTAAACGTTCCGTTATTTTATCAGACATAAAGTAAAGGCATGACATCACTCTTACGATATCTTCTGATAGGTTTCATCACTATCATAAGCCCTTTTAATATCCTTCATTTACTTAATTCTCTACAAGTCTTCACCATGACCTTTTTTACACCCAAGCAGACGTTCGGTGTACCGGCAAGAATTTAAGATAAGAAAGCTTCATTTACGATAAACGTATAAATCTCCTTATCTCTCCAAAACGCTTACATCCTAGTTCTAATATCGTAGTTATACGCTTAGAATCCTATACACATAAGGTTTCCAGATCCGGTCGGCAACAGACCATAGATCTGAACAAATAATAGCATCAATTTAGCTATCACACAAAACAATTAGCACATAAAGCATTTTAGTCATCATTCCTAAAATAAACTAGTGATTGTGTCAATTTAGGTGTACTACCTATCATATTTTAGACACACTCCTCACAATCATTACTTAGCATTCTAAGTTTAAGTTTAGAAATTTCCTACAAATTCCTAGTTCGCTTAGACTAATGCTCTGATACTAACTGTGACATCCCCAATTTCTCGGCCAGAAAAGACTTATTTGTTTATGCTTTGTTTTATAAATCAAAGTAATCGTTTAAAGAAAACGGTAGTGGAATTTGTTCCCAAAACAAGATATGATAAAAACTTATCAAAGCATTTCGCAAAGAGAATGTATTTTCATTAAATAAGAAAGCCTCGGGATGTCATGTTCTGGTACAAACACATAAGCATAAACAGAACATACATTCATTTACTCTTGTGATTTAGATATCCTTTAATCTCTCAGTGAAATATGTCTTCGTATTGATACCTGTGATACAAAGAAAACTGAGTGGGTCACGCTTGGGAGCCTGGTGAGCATATAGGGTTTTCATCCCACAATAATACATTTATTATATTCAATTATCAAACAATCAACCCAAATACTCATTCACATTATCTCCTTTATTTCTTAAGGATTTACCCTAACAATCAACTATCCTTTATCCATTTATTCCTATGAATTGACCTAAGGAATTGACACAAAGTCCACCATTGCCAAGGTCCACAAATTACGACTGGTAAACACTTAGTTCAACATACTTAACAAACACCTATTTCTAACACTCCTAGTGAACAATTAATTCAAAACATCTGGTGAATACTTAGTTCTAAAAAACTTAGTGAACACACTCAGTTCAACAACACCAAGTGAACACATCTAGTTCAAAAATACTTAATGAACATATTGAGTCCAAAAATACCAAGTGAACACATAGAGTTCGGAAATACCTAATGAACACATTGAGTTCAAACACCAAGTGAACACATAAAGTTCAAAAATACCTAATGAACACATTGAGTTCAAACACCAAGTGAACACATAGAGTTCAAAAATACCTAATGAACACATTGAGTTCAAACACCAAGTGAACACATAGAGTTCAAAAATACCTAATGAACACATTGAGTTCAAAAATACTTATTATTTCGTCTCACATCAACTATTTCATCTACCCATGTTCTACCCAACATATTTGTAGATGCAAACACATATACAGTTTAAATCTTTTAAAACATGTATAAAACATTATTTCAAAATCTATAAAGTAAACAAACAATGTATAAACACCTAGCACGTACTTCATAGCAAATACTTCATATCTATGCGGTAGAAGAAAGTGAATATACATTCACACATATAACAACAAAATATACACATAACATGTATTTCGTATAAAATACTTCATATTTATGCGTTAGAAGAAAGTAACCACACACTCACTTGGTTAGACTATGCTCTGACAGCACTACAGCTCTAAGAGTAGTATTCCTCGGTGAAATCGGGATGACTTCGCACACCGGGCTTCTCGTGGGCAGAACTTTGGCTCGGAAACGTTTTTCTTCTCAGGATCTTTGGGCTTCGGGACTTGCTTTGGGTATCGGGGTTGATACCGGGGCTTTGGGGGTACTTCTTTGCACGTAAATCGAGGTAATATGGGTGAGAGATGAGAGAATGAGCAACCAAACTCGGCTGGCCCTTCAAATCTATTTATAGGGCAAAACTGGCCCTTGCCACGTCGTGGCACCTTTTTCCACATCGTGGGCTTGGTCGGCATTGCATGCGTCATCTCAAGTTGCATATGGGGGACTCCCGAAGGTTTCAGAAGACCTGCCACGTCGTGGCACTGCTTGCCACGTCGTGGTCTCTAACACAGCTTTGGGTTCGTGCTCTGAACTTCAGAAATTCATAACTTTCGCATACGAACTCCGTTTTCGACGTTCTTTATATCGACGCAAATGTGAGATTATGCTCTACAACTCTCGTTTAGACTCCATTGGCTAATTTTGACTTTATTTTTAATATATTATAAGTATATTACTTATATATATTATCTTTAGTAGGCCGGGACAAGAAAACTACGTTCGAAATTCATAACTCCTTCATCTGAACTCCGTTTTCGTCTGTCTTTTTATCGTTGGACTACTATCGAAGAAATATTTGACTCTCGTTTATATCACTATGGATAGATATCTATCTACCTTAAATTCACTATTTACGTCGCGCTAGGTAATGCCGGTTATGTCACGAAACTTCGACATGTCATAACTTCTTCGTTATAACTCGGATTTTGGCGTTGTTTATATGCACGGAAACCTTGTGACATATACTACAACTTGGTTAAGATTAATCCTTATAAATAATCTTCCATCAAAAAGTCATTTTTGATGCTTATCGTCTCTAATTTGACTAGCCCGGATCTACGGGCGTTACATAATTTATGTCATATTTTAGGCCTAAGAAAATAAATTGGTATGCCTAAATAGTATTTACATTCTTATTTATATATATCCCCATATAACTTATTTGTTGTAAGCATACTTAATTGAATAATTCACTTTTATATAAAGAGGATGCTTTTATCTTCTTATATGAAAACGAAATGGAACAAGAGGTCAAACTATCTTCCGTTTATATGAAACTAAGCACAATTAAGCTATTTTTTTTCTTCTTCTTCATGGTTTAGTGATCCATGTGTCTCTGTTCACTAGGCTTGGGTGAGTTGTAGCTGGAATGTTCTTGTCAGGATCACAGAAACGTAAGTTTGATAATATGAAGTTCAATTTATTTGAAAAAAAATCTAGATTTATATTGATAAATTTGATAACAATGTATTACTATGCTCGAATTTGGAAGGTGAAATACTGGTTGGGACAAAGCATTTACAAGAGTTGACAGAGTTTTAAGTATTAAACTACAAGAAAATTTCAAAATTAACTTTACTGCTTTTACGGTTAACACCCAACTGTTGGTTTACTTTTAGGATGCCAAATGAAATTCACTCAACAGATCGTTCAGATATGCTTTACTTTCAAGTTACATGACTTATAATAAATTAACCTCATTATATTATTTTTCATATAAATGTTAGAAATCTATATTATTTGAATACTGAATTAAAAAATTTTGTGTGATTGCATACAAGTAGGTCCGTGCTTGATTCCTGTATGCCCTTTAAGACATTTTATGTCTTGGAATAAGATGATTTAACAAATAAACAAAAATAGAGACTCGAAATGAGATTCCAATTACCATATTACATGATCGGCAAACCAAGTAATCAAAGAGCTAAAAGTCTTACTTAACAGTCAAATACTATGTGTGTACATGAGATATGTTTGTGTGTGTTATATGTTTCACAGTAGCCACTTATAGTATACTATCCTTGACTTTCATTTCCTTTGTTTGTTTACTTATTCATTTCCAGTGGATGGATAATCATATTGTAGCCTTTTAATTTAACTTATGCTATTTTTTTCCTGTTTTATCTTTGTAATTGTTACGGTTAATATATGTTTCTAAACAGTGATGTATCTTTGACCAATTTGTTACTAATTGATACAATAACTACAATATCACTAATGTTGACTAGACTCTATGAAATTAATCATAAAATGTAATTCATGATATATTTTGTGTGTGTAATAATCATTGGCTGATTACCTTCAAGATACCATGGTAAAAAAACAAAGGACTTCGTGTCTATAAATGTTTGGAATCCATGGACATGTATAAAAACAAGCGCATGAGATTTTAAATGGTCGTGGTTTTAACAAAAGAGATGCAAGAAAAGAAAGTAGGAAACCATTCTGGTAGTTAGACAATGTAAATTACTTCGGCACATACTTTGCTTATGAATGATGATACCAATCATCTTGCTTCTTGGTTATGCTTGGATCTGATTCTTTTTTCTCCTTACTTTGAATAACTATTTTGTTGATTGTTTAGCTTATGTATATCATTCTTTTTTTTAGGAAGGACATTGATCTTGATTGCTGGAAATTGAAGGTTATGGTTTTTTTTTCTAATCATATGGTTTAAGAGAAACTTATGGAGTAAATGCAAAATGTGAAAGAAGAGAGTTGGAGGGAGCTATATCTTTTTTGATTTTTTTTTTTTTTTTGTATCCATGTTATAAAAGAATAAGATGTTTGTTTATTTTTACACTCTGTCTATTTTGTTTATTTGTAGTTCAGAGAAACTGAACAATTACAACTATATATATATATTTATTTTTGTTTAATTTTAATGTAGGAATTGATTAATGAAAGGAAAAATATTTGTTTATGTTTTTTAAATTGCAATATATAAGTTCTTATTGATAGACGTTTTGAAATTTAAAAAAAAAAAAAAAAATCAAAATATGGCTGAAGGCCTTCAAAAGTGTAGAACACAAATAAACCAAATGGTTAATTTTTTAAAATTTTTGATTTTAACTTAATTATTTATCCTTATATTCTCATATGTTATAATGTTAACTTGTATGTTTACAGTTCACTTAAATTATATCAAATACGTTAACGAAACACCGCATAACAAAATTGAATAAAAAGGTACACATCAAAATATTAACTTATTTACACTATATTTTGTTGAGTTAACGGTAGATTTTTATACAATAACATCAAATTGGTTGTTTCTTTGTAAAGTTTGAAGACGTTTTAAAATAGTTTCATGTTCAAACAAAGGAAGAATATAAATAATTTTATAGCCAATTTAGAGTTTAGTTGTGCAAGTACATTACCAAGGCATAATTTGATAAAGATTCCATAGGACCATTTATGTTAAGTTTTTACAAGGACCGTTTATGTTAATTTTTAATAATGACCATTTCTGTTAAATTTTTTTTAACAGGGACCATTTTTGGACTTTCTTTTAATAGGGATAATTTCTATTAGTTTTTTAATAGATATCGTTTCATGTAATATTTTTAAATAGTTCACATCATTATGTTTCTTTAATATGGACCATTTTTGTATGTTTACAGTTCGCATCCTTATGTTTCTTTAAAAGGGGTTTCTTTAAAAGGGGAATATTTTTGTTAAATTTTTTTTTTTAACACATATCATTTATTTCTATTTTATACAAGGACCATTTTTGCATGAAAGGGTAACATACTTTGTTTTAAGCATGTTTGGTATTCTTTCATTTGTATGGCTTTTTCCCTGAAAGAGCAATGTACTTTTTTGGGGGTTTCATGTCTCCTGGTATGATTTTGAATGGGAAAAGGAAATGTACCTTGATAAATTTTGGAAGTTACAGTCACATAGTATCTAATTTTACATAAATGGAAACTAAAATTTACCTAATTACCCTTTAATTAAAAATAAATGGCATTTATAGCAACCCACTTTCGTTTAATAGCAGCCTACTTTCTTATATCATGGACATTATAATGATGCTTCCTTAATCAAAACTAAATTTTACATAATTACCATTTTATTAAATTTATATGTATAATGTAACATCCTACTTCCTAATTATGCAATATTATATGTATGTTTCGTGTTTGTAAACTAAAAGTAGGTTGGCATACATTTATTAATTTTCGAAGTCATAATGACATTGATACGATCCCTGTTCCGGGTCGTTTTGGTGTGATCTATAGGAGGCGAAATTAAAGTGGGCTCAGGGGTTTTTTAGTAATTTATTTAAGTTTTTTTATTTCAGCAATTAGTTTTATTAGTTTTATTTATTTTAGGAGTTTATCTTTTATGTTTGGGTCGGTGATTTAGTTTCCTTTTTGTTTGCTATAAGTATCATATTGTATCATACCTATCTTTTTATGCAAGAAATAGTATTGGAGATACCAACTGGTTCGTATCAGACATGCTATATAATTTTACATAATTACCCTTTTATTAACAATAAACTGGATTATAGCAACCTATTTTACATAATTACCTTTTTATTAACAACAAATTGGATTATAGCAACCTATTTTCAATAGCATCCTACTTTCTTTTAATGTAAAGTTATATCATCGTTCCATTTATGCCGTATAATAATAGCCTACTTTTCATTTAATAGCACCCTACTTTTCATTTATCTTAAAATTTCTATAGTACACTGTTTGATTTAGAAATTACATCAAACTTCATAACGTGCAAAAAGGTATAATTGCATAATAATACATATTTTGTAATTATTTTGTTGTATTGTGCTGAAATAAATAATTATCCTTTTAAGATAAATGAATTGCGTTTATTTTCTTAAACTTTATATAGCAGCCTACTTTTCATTTATCTTTTGGTTCTATAGTACAATGCCTTATTTAGCTATCATATTAAATGTATATGTATAATATAGCATCCAACTTCCTATTTTTACATAATATTATAAATATACCAAAATACTTCAACTTTTATATATATTTTTTTACCAATCACACAACTAAATAATTCGTTATTTTATTATATATAATTAGATTTGTTGACAACCGTGGTTTTCACGGGTTATAACCTAGTGGTTTATAAACTAGTTCTTGAATAGATAAGATCATGGCTCATGGCCTCCTTAACCCTAATGTTGCCTCCACTCCACAAGTTCTCCATTTCAATATGGATTCCTAGCGTTTCTTTAGTGTTCCTGAATTGCCCATTTGCTTGGATAGATTATTCTAGGGATATAATCCTCTATTTTGTAAACCACGAGGACTGGGTGTGTAAATGAATCCAAACTTGGGACCAGAATATTTATTAAAAAAAAAACATAAAAATGGACCAATCAGGTTGAAGGAAACACGTCAGGCACCAATAGACTAACCGTATGAAAACCTACGGAGAAACCATTACCAGTAGAGAGAGCTCGAACTACGGCCACAGTTCTAAATACAAATTTTGCATATCTAAAACTAAAACATAATGATTTGGAGGAAAATCTTGTTCACCTGCTTCTTTATTATGCACATAATCATCTCCATCGCGATCCCAGAATCTTCGGATGCATCTCAGGTTTATACATATCTATCTTTGTAACTTTACTCAAATCCAAATTTTACGTTGCTGAAAATCGAAAATAAATGAAATGTCAGGTGAGATGCAGCAAGCGATGCGTGGCAGAAAACTGTAACTGTAATGCTCTTATCTTTTTTCTTCCAACATTTTTAGAAGTTATTCGATTTAACTGATTTGCTTTGGGGTTTGTTGATTGATATTGCGATCAGCGATTGGGATAAGATACGGGAAGTACTGTGGCGTTGGATGGACTGGATGTCCAGGTGAAAGGCCGTGCGATGATCTTGATGCGTGTTGTCAGATTCATGATGAATGCGTCGAGAAAAGAGGTATTGTTTATGAATTCGATAGAATTTATTGCCTGTTTGGTGTGCATTTTTATCCTCGAATCTCTTCTATCTCTACCAATCTTTGATAATATAAGTTTTTGATGATGATTTTGTGATATAAATATGATAGTTTGAATTGAGCCCTAACAAATATAGTTGACATGAGTGAGTAATCTGTGTATTTATGGTAGGAATGACGAATGTGAAATGTCACGAGAAATTCAAGCGGTGCATAAAGAAAGTTCAGAAATCGGGAAAGGCTGGGTTTTCTAGAGATTGCCCTGTTGACACTGCAGTGCCTACAATGCAACAGGGTATGGACATGGCGATTTTATTTAGTCAATTTGGTAACTCTAAGCTTGAACTCTAATTCACCAAGTGTATTGCTTTTGCTGCGTAAGATTAGACTTCAAAATTCTTATACAATTCATACGAATTCATTTTTTTGTAAGTACCTCACATATTAAGATTTATACCAGAAAGTATGACATCTAACATTGACCTTCATCATTGTTAGTTGTTTGTGTTTTGGTGATTCAGAAAGTTGGGTGCCTGACCCAGTGTTTGGAAAATCATAGTTGATTACCAGAAAGGGAGTTATTAATGATGAATTGGAGTAAAAGTATCTCAAATTAGGTTAGATAGGTGTTTATAAGTAACTTTTTTACATATTGTCTATTAATGATGAATCTTGTTGCTAGTAAATGTGAACAAAACATAGAGCAATCAAACACGTAGGTGGTTGTTCCACCGAAATATGTGTAAGACGAGTCGGTATGGGCCTCGACGAGAAGCGACGAGACCCACGTGGCACTCCGCGACGCCGTCATAACGCGGTGAACACCCCCCCCCCCCCCCCTAGCCGTTGCTTCTCGTCGCCCGGAACTCGTTGCGTTGGAAACGAGTTGTAACGTCAAGAAATATCCGTGCTATTTTTTTACCGTTATTAAACGGTCCATTTCAAAAAAAAAAAAAAAAAAAAACCCTTTTTACCATTTATATATATACATACACTTTATTTTAATTTTTATATACCTTTCTCTCATTCTCTCTATATCTTTATACACACTTTCTCTCATTCTCTCTATATCTATATCTTTAATTCAAAAAATGGAGCAAAACCCAAACACCCCCCCCCCCTCCATCATCAAACCCAAACACAACCTCACCTCTCGGATTTGCGGGGTACGAAAATTATTTTAACCTTTTGTCGTCTCAAGGTTCACCACAAATACCATACCAAGGTGCCACTTTCAATCCCGCTTCACCGCCACTGCAATTTCCCAACTCACCTTACGTTCAACAAAATCAATTTGGTCAACACCCAAATTTACAACAAAATCTTTTCTCTACTTTTGGTTCGATGCAACAAACAACAAATCAACCGTCGCCTACAACACAACCAACAGTTCAAGTGGAAGCGGGAAGTAGTAGGAAAGGGAAAGAGAAAGGAAAATCAAAAGGGAAATCAATAGCGGTGGAATCTGAAAATGCAGACGTTCCACAATGGTGGACACCGGAGGAGGAATACGTTTTGACGAAGGTTTGGTGTGCTACTTCAAAGGACGAACTTCGTGGAAATGGAATGAAAAAAGGAGCTTATTGGGGGGCGGTGCTCGACAAGTTTCACGCTATTTTAAAGAAAAATCCGTATCGCAACAACGACATGCTGAGCAGCAAATGGGGTATGATAAGTAAGCGGTGCAGTAAATTCAACGGTATTTACAACCGGATTGCGGCGCAACAACAAAGTGGAACCAACGACTTTGATTTGTTCAAAGCTGCGAAGGAACAATATCGGGTCGAAATGGGTCATGTTTTCAACTTTGAAAAATCATGGGAATTGTTGCGAGCGGATCCAAAGTGGAATAAAACGTCTACATCGTCGGAGGTTCAATCCAAAAGGTCTCGCAATTCTAGTTCGGTCGACGTGTCGGACGCACGGACTAACATCGACATAAACGCCGATGACGATGAGATCCCGGATGATATCCAAGAGATATCCCCACCACGACGACCGCCCGGACGCGACAAAGCGAGACACGCTGCAAGACATGCGGAGGAGGTGGAGACGAGAGCAAAAGATGCGGCGGAAATGAGAGCGAAATTCGACGAACATAATTTGTTAATAAAAGAAAAAAATGAGTTGAAACGTCGTCATTTGGAATTTCTGGAAAGGCAGGCACGGGAGAAGCAGGAGCAAAAAGAGAGGGAATTAATGACACAACAGTTGTCAATTCTCCGGACAAGCGAGGAGGGTTTAGCACCTGCTGATCTAGCGGTGCTACAAGCAATGAAGGAACAAATTAGGAAAAAATATTTGGGTTGATTAGGATTTGTGTGTGGTATTTAGTAGTGATTTCAATGTTATTTTAGTTATTAATTTAGGTTTAAAACTATGTTTTTTTAATTATAATCGGATTTTAGATTTTAAATGTAATGTCTTTTTTTTGTTTTTAAAATTATATGTTTTATAAAAAAAATATTAGTTATTAAACAAACGCAAAAGGAAAAAAAAAAAAAAGTAAAAAAAAACGAAATAGTAAAAAAAAAATACAAAAATAAAAATATTTATTTTCAAAATATTGGTGTTACATATTGTTGCTTCTTGTTACCCATTTTCCAACTTGGTGTTATAACACCACTTACTTATGTGGCATGTGAGGTGGTGTTGCACCTTGTTGCCCACACTCAATGTTCTAATCAAAACACGATTCCACATGTCTTCAAGTGGTGGTTGTATACTTGTATTTGAGTTATGATATGATTTTTTATGTTTAGGTTCTTCGATGAAGGTTGAATGAATGAAATTTAGACCAAGCTCCCCGATCTTGCCCACACCCCACCCCCGAAAACTAAACGGGGCAAAATATTTATACTGAAGCAGGTCCATTGGGATAGGGTCCCACAAGGGTTTTGAGTTTTAACACCCCTAGTTTTAATCAAACTTTCTATTAAAAATTAAAAATGAAAACTAAACTCATTTTTAATAAAACTTTTCCAAAAAAATGAAAACGATTTTTCTATGCCAAAAGGCACTAAGATACTCATGTAAGTTATTCTTCATATTATCGTATATAAGATTTACCGATTTTGTTGGTACTATTCTTAGGTGCTTGTTTGTTTTTTTTAAATAAAAATTCATTAATTCTGTGGACCACTTCTGTAATCCTTTGCAGTAGAAGATGTGGATCAAACATCTGCAGACTAAAAAGTGTGTTTGTTTTTTTTAACATCTGCATCTTACTACAGATATTAAAAAATTAAAATAAACTGATTTTATAAATCGAAAATAGTTTTTTTTTAATACCTAAAATTTAATAATGTATGATATTTCAACTAGAGATGGCAACGGGGGCGGGGAACACAGGGGACCCTAATCCCCATCTCCATCCTCATCCCCATTGGGGAATATAAATAAACCTCTGTCCCCACCCCCAACGGGTAAAAAGGGATTTCTTTTTCTCTTTGAACATGCAAACTTTTACGTAAGAAAAAACTCTATATTTCAATTTTACTAGCATAAGTTTAAAGATTTTATAAAATATATAAGTACCCATAAATTGCAGAAAAAATATAAATAAATTTTCTACCAAATTTAAATACATACATGAAAAATCAAGTAAAAAAATTATCAGATTGATATTTAAGGTAAAATAGATCAACCAAAGAGAAAAAATATATATATACACGAGATTAAATTATATAAAAGGAAAATAAAAAAGTATAATTTCAACCAAGTAATTACTAATGAGTTAGATTACTTAGTTCAAAATTTATGTATTATAAACTATACTATAAATATATGTTATATATTATTTTTATATATTAATATATGTCGGGGGTAGGTCCAGGGTCGGGAATTAAGGGTATCCTCATCCTCATCCCCATCCCCACTTTTTTTATGCGGGTATTCCCCATCCCCATCCCCATCCCCGGTCAACCTGGGGATTCCCCAGTCAAAACGGGTGCGGGTTTCGGGTTTCCTATTGGGTATGGGGTTTTTTGTCATCCCTAATTTCAATAAGAATTTTTGATATTTCAGCAAAAATAATGATATTTAAAAAAAAATAAAGATATTTTAGTAAAAAGTAATGATATTTCATCAAGAAAATATCATTATTCAATATAAAAAAAAACAAAAAAAAAATCAACAAGAATAAATAATATATATATATATATATATATATATATATATATATATATATATATATATATATATATATATATATATGCAATAAGATTTTAGCAACATATAATCAAGATTCATCAAGATTTCAAAAAAACAATGGAATAGGCAATACAAGTGTTGCGCTAAACAGAACACGCGCATAAGTTTTTTACTCTCAAGTCTTCTAAACATATTTATGGGTTAAGCATGCTAGCTGATTGGTAAAATAAATCAATAAAAAAAGAAAAAAGTAACACACCCAGTCGAGAGTAAAGTAATTCAGCTTAAACTCATGACCATGACCTATATCTTTATGACATTTTTATATATTACTAGTTTAGGACCCGTGAGAACTACGATTATAAAATTAATTAAATTTTCATATTAAAAAACAAAATTACTAATCAGTTACTTTAAATAAATTGTTACTTAAGAGATATTTTTTAATTATATAAAATTATAATTGTTGATTTAAATAAATACGTGAAGTTATATTACCTTATAATCTGTATTGATTTTATTTTATTTTTTAACTTAATGTTATTAATTTAATATAATTATAATAAAAAAATTTAAAATTTAAAATATAGAATCAATTATTAATTTAATGTAATTAGAGTGAAAATTTTAAAATTTAAAATTTGAAATTGATAATTAATAGGTTGACAAGTGGTATGATAGGTTACATATAGTTATTATTGAGGAGTTCTAATAATCTGACATTTGTAGAATAAACATATTCATTTATTATAGGAAAAATTACACGAATGGTCCCTACTGTTTGTGGTAATGTGCACGCTTGGTGATGGTTTTTAAACAAAAGAACATCCTATGTGCTCATGCAAAACCCTAAAGCTTGGATCTAGGCTTCTCTATTGTACATGTAGTTAATCCAAGACTTGTAACCCTAGATCTAGCATGCATAATTCAAAATTATCACTATAAAAACATATCTAAGTGTTTACCTCTTTCAATTGGCTTGAAATCGTTTGAAGCTTCTTGATCTTGAGCTTAGAGTCACAATTGTAACTCCTCTAATGGTTCACAAATACCACAACAAAGGCTATTATGAGAGAGGAGGAAGAACACTAAAAATCGGCCCTATGGTTTCTCTTGAAGTCAAGGTACCGAAAATTGCAACCAAGGGCCTCTATTTATAGTGTAGGCTGCTAGGGTTTCAGTCTAAACCCTAATGGACAGCTTAGTCACCAAACTACCCATGGAACCTTCTAGATTAGGGCCTTTGGACGAAAATATGATGGATCCCCATCATAATATCGTTCCCCCTTAGTCCATTATGTAACTCCCACGTTTCCAGGCTAGGTATTATCATTGATATAATAGTCTAGGTTAACCATTGTAACTCTTTTTAAAGTATTAATGATGAAATATTTAAGTATTATGTGAATTATGTAAATTATGTGTTTATTTTCTTAATTATTATAATTTAATGAATTAAGAATAAAATAAGCATCAAAATTAAAGTATGAGATAAGCCCGATATCTTTGCATAAAGATATAGTGGTCGAAACAAGGATTCCGAAGATATAAAGAATGCCGAAATCCGAGTTATAACGAAGAAGTTATAACCTGTCGAAGTTTCGCGACAGAACCGACAACGTTGAATGACTAAAAAAGAGAAATTTACGTTAGAGCAATATTTAGCCTTACTGATCTAAACAAAAATCGTAGAGTTCGTTAAACCGAGAGCGTGCATAAAAAGAACGCCAAAATCTGACTTCGTATGAGGAAGTTATGATTTTTCGAAGTTTCGACTTAGCAGTATGCAGCCCGAATACTCGATTTGAGACCGAGCGGTTTTTAGTCAAAACAATCTAAATGAGAATCGAAGATCTCGTTAATTGTAGTGAAACGATAAAAAGATAGGCGAAAACGGACATCGGATGAAGAAGTTATAAATTTATAACGGAGTTTTCTTGTCCCGGCCTACTAAGTATAAATAATAAAAATAAAGTCAACATTAGCCAACGGAGTCTGAACAAAAGTTGTAGATCGTAGCCTCACCTACGCGGGGATATAAAGAACGTCGAAAACGGAGTTCGTATGAGGAAGATATGAATTTTTGAAGTTTATTAAATATTTTCGATATTTAATTTAAATATAAAATACCGATATTATCCGAAGGGTGGGGAGTTAGCGACCCTATCCTCATTACGCCCAACGTAATTTCATATTACGCCCAGCATAAATCGAAGTTCCAACCCCTATAAAAGGATGTCGAGGGCAGCCGAGTTCTTTGCTCATTTCTTCCCTTTCTCTCGCGTTTTTGCATCGTTTTTCGTGCAAGAATTATCCCGAAGCCCCGATATCATTCCCGAGCCCCAAAGCCCCGAAGATCCCGAGAAGTTCAATTCCCGAGCCGAAGCTCTACCCGCGAGGAGTCCGGTTTTTGTGAAGATCTTCCAGATCTACCGAAAAATACTACTTCTATAAGCCGTAGTGCTGTCCGATCATCTTCTGATCAAGTGAGTGTGTGGTTACTTTCTTCTAACGCATAATTATGAAGTATTTTATACGAAATACGTGTTATGTGTATATTTTGTGTTATATGTGTGAATGTATATTCACTTTCTTCTATCTCATGGATATGATTTATTCTCTATGAAATACGTGTTATGTGTATGTGTCTCATCTGTTGTTTGGAATATGTATTGGATGAGAATGTTATACAGGTTTTAAACAATGTATAAAAATATATATTTTTATCTACTAATATTTCGGGTAGAACATGGGTAGATAGTTGTGTGATAAACAGATGAGAGGCCTCGATGTTGTTTTTGATTCAGTCATCTAGCGGAGTTTAGGTGACGACCACAAACTTTTCTAGACAGTCCTGTGGAACGCTAGCAGGTTCGCCACCTGTAGGTGTTAATGAACTTGGGTGTTCATTCGTTGTACTCCATCCCCCTCATGGTTGCCTTATTTGACATATATTGCTGGGAAACCCCCGACTGCATGTGTTGTTGCCCCGATGAAATATTCTAAGACTATGTCCCTTGTGTTAGTTGTTTTAGGGACGTAAAGTGAGAATAACGAGAATGGGTAATTGGGTTATTGTTGGATGGTGGATTTAAATATAATTATTTATTGTGGGTTGAAAACCCTATATGCTCACCAGGCTCCCAAGCCTGACCCACTCAGTTTATTTGTATTACAGGAAGTGGCGCAAGGGCATAAGATGGATGAATCATCAAGTTGTTTTGTTTACAATTTTGTATATGTATATATTTGTTGAATGACTTGTAATGTTATCGTTTATGCTTTATGGTCTATATCGGAACATGACATCCCGAGTTTTTATTATATAATGAAAATACATTTCTTTTATGAAATGCTTTGGTAAATATTGTTTTATCACATTTTGTTTTTGGGAACAAATTCCGCAACTCTTTTAAATCAAAAGGATTTACTCTGAAATTATTCTAAAAGCATAAATGAAACCGGTCTTTTCTGGCCGTGATTTTGGGGATGTCACACATTAGGTTTCCCAACCCAAAACTCAATTATCACACATTTGAGAGTTGATGCCCATTTATTCAATTAATCTCTTTTAGTCACCAAATTAATTCCTAATTAATTTATGACTAATATTAATCAAATAATATGATTTCTCCTTTAATATATTATTCTTATAATATATAAATAAATCATGATATCTTCTCTCTCTCCTAAATAACCTTGTCAAGTTGCTTTGGTGAAGGCAACCCAAAAGGACCATGCACAACTAGGTCAAGTACATATCAAAAATAGTTACGAGCTTAGACACTAATCCAACACTCTCCCACTTGGATAAGTCTAGTAACTATATCTCACATATGACTTCAGAATTCGATTAACAATCGTAACTCTTATACGTCGTTTGTAAACTCTGATCAGTAACTCGTCCTTCAGATAAGGGATCATATAATCCTCTGTTCTAGATATCATTCTTACAATACTTACTGTTCAACACATTGTTTCTCGATCTCTTATTCGTTCGACATAGAACTTAGTTAAACACATCAACCTTGTTCTGACCGGGCCCGACACATAAGTCAAACTAAATCATCGAGTGGCCAAGATATCACCTTTATTCTCTTAGAATAAAAGGAACAGATTAACTTCGACTCATATGCATTTACTATTTACTAATTAAATCATGTACAACAATGTGTTTTATAACATCAAGTTACTAACGCGTTTACACATCATCTATGCACAACCAACCAGCAAACAATAACCATATCTCTAAATTTTAAACTATAAGATATTATCGCTTTGCGATCACCCGAGGTAAAATATACCAGCAAAAGGCGGGTTTATTCCAATGCTCAAATCACAATTCATAAGCACTCATGAACTTTGCAACAAACTATTGCTATGTCCAAAACCTTTTAGACAATCTACAAACAGATTCATGACAGTCTTCTTTCATATCTATTTCCAACATATGAATAACTATGGACCGTTTGAATAATCTTATTATTCAGTGTAACGCCCGTAGATCCAGGCTAGTCAATTTAGAGATAATAGAGGTCAAAAATGACTTTTTGACAAAAGATTATTTATAATAAATATCTTAACCAAGTTTTAGAATATGTCTCAAGGGTTCCGTACATATAAAGAGCGCCGAAATCCGAGTTATAATGAAGAAGTTATGACTCGTCGAAGTTTAGCGACGGAACCGACACGACACCGCGAAGACGTAAATAGTGAATTTATGATAGAGCTTCTTTTAGCCTTAGTAATCTAAATGAAACTCGTAGAATATGTTAGCCTGAGAGCGTCCATAAAAAGAACGCCCAAATCTGACTTCTTATGAGGAAGTTATGATTTTTCGAAGTTTCGGCTTAGCGGTGTACAACCCGAAGTTTGAGTATTAGATCGAGTGGTTTTTATCCGACACAACCTAAACGAGAATTGAAGATCTCGTTATTACTAGCATAACGATAAAAAGACATACGAAAATGGAGATCGGATGAAGAAGTTATGAGATTTTAACGGACCAATCATGTCCTAGCCTGTTAAAAATATAACTTTAAAAATAAAGTCAAAATTAGCCGACAGAGTCTAAACGAAAGTTGTAGAGTATGTCTCCACCTATGCGTGGATATAAAGAACTGATATGTGCATAGTTAGTTAATTATTTAGCATATATTTTTATTCATTTTTAACTAATTTTATGTATAATGTGGACAAAAGGTACTTAATAAAGCTTAAATTTTGTTTTCAGTCCATAAGACATGCTTGGGGGTGAAAAGGAACAAAGGGAAGCAATTGAAGATCAAAGAGTGAAGAATGAAGGACAAAAGAAGACCTACTCGGCGAGTTCTCGAGCATACTCGGCGAGTACAAGAGAATATTCCAGAAGATAAGTCAAGACTCCTGATTTAAGACGGATAACACACACCTACTCGGCGAGTTGGGTCTGCTACTCGCCGAGTACACCCTGTTTTTGGATAATTATAAATACCAATTCATTATCCGATTGGAAAAGACTTTTGGCAATTTTAAGAGCTGGACCTGCGACAAAGAATCCCTGGAGGAGCTAAGGAACTCTAATCTTCAATCCTTGGAAGAATCAAGGCTATTAGGTTAATCATTCCACTTAGCTTTAGGATTTAAGATGTTTAACTGTTATTGAGTTTGTTTTTATCATGACTATTAGCTAAATTCATTTAGTTTCTGTTTGGGAAGACTAATTTGCTCCTATGGTTATAATATACTTTTTGATTGATTATGATTTGGTGATTTTATTAAATTAAGTTTGTTAAAGAACCTTATGCATTAATGACAACTATTCTCTGTTAATTGGAAGGTAATTAAGTTGCATGAACATCTCTTGATTATTAACCTCATATGTATTGTGAACACTTGATCATATGCTTATGAGTAATGAATATGAAATTAAGATTAATAAGAAAATAGGTAAGTTAATGTGTGAGCTTGTTTGAGGAACCAACAAACAAGAGGTTAATTGAAATATCAACTTGATTAACCAATTACAAATCTTATTTAATCCAAATAATTGAACTAGGTAATTAGTTAATTTAAACAATTGGCCACTGCTTGAATTAATTAACTGTCTAAGGGTTAGGAGTAATGAATATGAACCTAACCACTATAGTTGGTAACCAATAATAATTAATTTATATTGAAAATAACCATAGGAGTGAATTAGTTGAACCTAAACAGAAACCCTTTTATAAATTTGGTGAATTTGTCATTTGTTTTAATCGTTAGTTAGTTAAGTGTTTTATTTGCTTTGCTTAAGTTTCTAGTCTTCTAAAACTAGAGAAAAACCCTTTTACTAAAAAGTATTATTAAAACTAGTTTGTTTTCCACACATCAAGTTTTTGGCGCCGTTGCCGGGGAGCAGTTCTAAATAATTTATATAATTTCTAATTTTTTCGACCCTTTGTGTGAGTTTACTGGCACAAAGTTAATTTATTGCATATTAGTAATTAGTAGTTAGGCTTTAGGATCTAAATTCGTTTTTATTTTAAGTTTAGATTTCTTTCAAATTTACACTGCTACTCGCCGAGTGCATTCGCACCTACTCGGCGAGTACAGGTTTGTTTCAGCCTTTAATTGTCGTTTTTTAGTACATTTTTTTTGTTCTTTTTATGTTGTTATCTTGTTATTTCAGGACTTTCATGACCAGAGGATCAAACACCCTGATGGTACCCCCGTTTGCAGATCCCGAATCCGCTTTGAGAAGAAACAAAGTAAAAGATGTGGAAAGCTCGAATACACCAAGGAAGTCGCCTTTGTCCAATTTGAAGACTGTTTTTGGGAAGAAGAAGAGCATCAAATCAGGAGCATCCAGTGCATCTTTGGCAAGCGAAGACCCGATCAAGGAAGATACCGAGTACGACACCGAAGAAGAAGAAGAACCCACGTACGGACACAACTCCGATTTCGGCGACGAGTTAGCTCATACCATGGCTAACATTGATGAAATCCCCATGGGAGAATGAAAGAAGAGGATCCGCGATGACACCAGCTTGAGACTTATGCAGCCCGCAATTCCCGCTACTACTACTTTTGAGCTAAAGGGCCACATACTTGCCCAGCTCAAAGAAATTCCTTTTTATGGAAAAGATCACGAAGATGCCTACAAGCATTTGGATGAAGTTAATGATGTAGCTGATTACTTCAATGTTCCAAATGTTCCTCGTGAGACTCAACTACTTCACATGCTTCTTGTGATATTCAAAGATGCTGCAAAAGATTGGCTTAAATCACTTCCCCCCGGATCAGTCACTACATGGGCCAAGATGAAAGAAGAATTCATTGACCACTTTTGCCCACCTTCCAAGATAGACAAACTGAAGAAAGCAATAGCTAACTTTGAACAACAAGATGGAGAGTCCTTATATGAAGCTTGGGAGAGGTACAAGAGCTTACTAAGAAACTGCCCACATCATGATCTAAATAGTCAGCAAGAAGTCTCCATTTTTTATGATGGAGTCAATGTCACAACTAGGCAACTACTTGACTCACAAGGACCGCTTACTAAAAAGCCACCCCCGGTAATCAAGGAATTAATTGAAGAATTCTCTAAGCACTCTAGAGAATACCACAACCCAAGAAACGATGTTACTAGGGAAGCCGCATATGCAGCTACTGAAGACTTATCCGCGGTCATGGCTATGCTGAAAACCATGGATAGGAGGATGGACAAAATGGATCAAACAATCCATGCTATTCGGGTGGGTTGTGAAAATTGCAATGGACCGCATCTTAATAGAGACTGCGACCTGGATGAAAATGGCAACAAAAAGGTGAAAGTATGTTACTCAAGTGGAGACCGATATGATGAAGACTGGAGAAAACCAAAGAAAGAGTGGCTCCCTTATGAAGAGTACAAGAAGGCTAAGGAGGAGAAGTACAAGCAAAAAGGAAGAGGTTTTTACCAAAAGGAAGATCCGGCACAAGAAAGGAAACCAAGTTTAGAAGAAATGCTTACCAAATTTGTAGTTGCTTCAGAAAAAAGACATAGTGAACATGATGCTTCCATTCAAGAAACAAGAAATATCCTTAGAAACCAGCAAGCATTCATTCACAACATAGAAACGCAGCTGGGGCAACTTGCTCAACAAATAAACCAAAGATCACCGGGCGAACTTCCTAGTAAAACCGAAAATAACCCATGAGGCGCGCACATAAATATAGTTACAACAAGAAGTGGGAAAATAATTACCCCTCTTGCCCCTATTTAGAAAGAAGCACCTAAAGAATCACAAAGGAAAGAGGCAGAAACTCAAGAAGAAGATCAAAATTGTCAATCTGACAACCCTGCTCGCCGAGTACCAAACTTGGACTCGGCGAGTACAAGGCCAAATCCGACAGAACAAGTCCCTGAAAAGCCATATCAGCCTCCGATGCCATACCCAGCCCGAGCTAAGAAGGAGAAGCAGGAATAAGAGTACCAGAAGTTCTTAGATCATATCAAGACTCTTCAAATCAACATACCCTTCATTGAAGTCGTCGTCCAAATGCCCAAATATGTCAAGTTCCTCAAGGAACTTCTTACTAATAGAAGGAAGATGGAAGAAGTGAAGAAGGTAGTTCTAAATGAAAATTGTTCAGCTGCTATGCTAAATAAGCTACCAAAGAAGAAAGGTGACCCAGGGAGCTTAACATTACCTTGCCAATTTGGCAACTTAGCTATAATTCACGCGTTAGCTGATTCGGGAGCAAGTGTCAACTTAATGCCATATTCGTTCTTCAAGAAGTTGGATCTCCCGGAACCAAGGCCAAACCTCATGGTAATCCATTTAGCAAACAAGACTGTAACTTTCCCAAGGGGCATATACGAAGATTTGCTTGTCAAGGTGGACAAATTCATCTTTCCGCTGACTTTATCATCTTAGTCATGGAGGCGGATCCTCAAGTCCCGATCATCCTCGGAAGACCCTTCCTCAACACTGCAAGTGCTATAGTAGATATGCGGGATTCAAAGCTTACCTTGCGGGTAGGTAATGATTCTGTAACCTTTGGTGTTGATCAAGCTATGAAGTATTCAAGGAACAGTGACGACACATCTTTCTCAATCGACATGTTAGACGAACTATTGGAGGATTGTGAAGAGGAAGATTCCAGCGAGTCCACAGCTGTTGATGAAGAATTTGATGCAGAAAAAGACTTAATGGAGATCAAAAGGCTGTTGGAAGAAGCTGAATATGAAGAAATAATGAAGCAAACTGAGAGCCCTACTCGCCGAGTTCCTCCTTTGAAAAGGAGGAATTCGGAAATTCAGCCACCAACTCGCCGAGTACTCTACCTGCACTCGACGAGTCCAGCAGTCATAACCAAAAATCTGAGCTGAAAACACTACCTGAACATTTGGAGTATGCTTTCCTTGAAGAGGGCAACCAAAAGCCAGTGATTATAGCTTCTGACATGTCCAAATCTGAAAAGGAGGAGCTCGTGCAAGTGTTGAAGAAACGGAAGCGTGCCATAGCTTGGAGCATCACCGACATCAAGGGAATAAGCCCATCTTATTGCTCTCACAAGATTAATCTGGAAGAAGGAGTGAAGACGGTTGTGCAGCACCAAAGAAGACTGAACCCGAACATGCAAGAAGTAGTCAAGAAAGAAGTGGTCAAACTCTTAGATGCGGGAATTATCTATTCCATCTCCGATAGTCCTTGGGTGAGTCCAGTCCACGTGGTGCCCAAGAAAGGAGGGATGACGGTCATAACCAACGAGAAGAATGAGCTAATTCCGACACGAATAGTAACCGATTGGAGAGTGTGCATCGATTATTGAAAGTTAAACGATTTCACTCGAAAAGACCATTTTCCCTTACCTTTTATTGATCAAATGTTAGAAAGGTTATCGGGCCATAGCTATTATTGTTTTCTAGATGGATTCTCGGGTTACTTTCAAATACCCATAGACCCCATGGACCAAGAAAAGACCACATTTACTTGCCCAAGTGGGACTTTTGCATATAGGTGCATGCCCTTTGGGCTATACAATGCACTCGCGACTTTTCAAAGGTGCATGATAGCCATATTCCACGACATGGTGGAAAATTTCATGGAAGTCTTTATGGACGACTTTTCCGTTTTTGGATCTTCTTTCCATGATTGTCTCACAAACCTTGACTTAATGCTTGCTCGATGTGAAAAAACCGATTTGGTCCTCAACTGGGAGAAATGTCACTTTATGGTTAAAGAGGGTATAGTGTTGGGCCACAAAGTTTCCAAAAAGGGAATTGAAGTGGATACGACAAAGATTGACACCATTGCCAAATTACCCCCACCAACTAATGTGAAGGGCATTAGAAGTTTTCTAGGACACACGGGTTTTTACTGGCGTTTCATAAAAGATTTTTCCAAAATAACTAGACCTTTGACACAATTATTATTAAAAGATGCACCATTTAATTTTACTAAAGAGTGTTTAGAGGCGTTTGAATTTTTAAAGGAAAAATTAACTAATGCCTCGATCATTGTTGCACCAAATTGGAGCTTACCCTTTGAAATTATGTGTGATGCTAGTGATTTTGCTTTAGGAGTTGTCCTTGGTCAAAGGGTTGATAAGCACTTTCGACCCATATACTATGCTAGCAAGACTCTAAATCCAGCCCAAGAAAATTACACCACCACGGAAAAAGAACTATTAGCTGTGGTGTATGCTTTTGATAAATTCCGCCCATATTTAGTTTTATCAAAAACTACCATTTTTACTGACCACTCTGCTATCAAGTATTTGTTTGCCAAACAGGATGCCAAGCCAAGATTGATAAGATGGGTGCTACTTCTTCAAGAATTTGACATAAAGATACGAGACAAAAAGGGAATGGAGAATGTAGTAGCTGACCATTTGTCAAGACTTGAAAACCCGCAATTGCATGAAGATAGAGTTGGCGATGACTTCCCGGACGAGTATATTATGGTGGTCGTGGGAGAAGAACCATGGTTTGCAAATATAGCTAATTACTTAGCTAGCAATTACATCCCAAAAGATCTCACAAGTCAACAAAAGAAGAAATTCTTTTCTGAGATAAAATATTACTTTTGGGATGAACCATATCTTTTCCGAAGCTGCGCAGATGGGATCATACGAAGATGCATGTTCGGGAGTGAAAGCCGGAAAATATTAGAGCATTTCCATTGCGGGCCCACGGGTGGACATCACGGAGCACATTACACGGCGAAGAAGATCTTTGACATTGGGTTTTATTGGCCCACAATTTTTAAAGATGCAGTCCAATTTGTCAAAGAGTGTGATGCTTGTCAAAGAGTGGGAAACATTTCATCTCGAAATGAAATGCCACAACATAGTATCCAAGTGTGCGAGGTATTCGATGTGTGGGGGATCGATTTCATGGGACCATTTCCCGTGTCTAGAGGCAACAAATACATCTTGGTGGCGGTGGATTATGTATCCAAATGGGCGGAGGCACAAGCATTACCAACTAACGACAGTCGGGTAGTGGTGTGGTTTTTGAAGAAACTATTTTCACGATTTGGAGTCCCGAAAGCACTTATAAGTGACCGAGGCACGCATTTTTCTAATGATCAACTAGAGAAGGTGCTAAGGAAATATGGGGTAACCAATAAATTTTCTACATCCTACCATCCACAAACTAGTAGACAAACCGAAGTGACGAATCGAGCGTTGAAGCGAATTTTGGAGAAATCGGTGGGGAGCAATCGCAAGGAATGGTCGGAGAAGCTAAATGATGCACTTTGGGCTTTCCGTACAGCTTTCAAAACACCTATTGGTACTACACCATATAGATTATTGTATGGAAAGCAATGTCATTTGCCGGTGGAGATAGAGCATAAGGTGTTTTGGGCCTTAAAGATGTGTAACTTCAACACGGAGCAACTCAAGAGCAACCGGTTGATGCAAATGAATGCCCTTGAAGAGCTTAGAAGTGATGCATACACAAGTTTGTTGCTTTATAAAGAGAAGACTAAGATGTGGCACGACAGGAGGATTAAAGAAAATAAAGAATTCCATGAAGGCCAAAAAGTGTTGCTCTTTAATTCAAGGCTAAAGCTTTTCTCGGGGAAATTAAGGTCGAGATGGGATGGTCCTTTTCTGGTGAAGAAGGTATTTCCACATGGTGCTATAGAGATATTGTCAAGAGATGGGACTCCTTTCAAATTCAATGGACATCGAGTCAATAAATATGAAGAAGGAGTCCCTCGGAATGAAGGATTGGAAGAATTGTTGTTGCTGGAAGGAATGGCAACCACGTAGAAGGGGAGGAGTCCAGCTAATGACTCCTTAAAAAGAAGCGCTTCTCGGGAGGCAACCCGAGCTTCAAGTTTGCATTCTCTTTTCCTTTACTTTATTTCTATTTTTATTGTTTTCATTCGTCTTCTATTAAGAATATAGTTGCTTGAGGACAAGCAATGCCTAGAGTGTGGGGTGGATGGTTAAAAAAATAATAAGAAAATGCATTATTTTTCACCAACATTAAAAAATTTTCAATCTGCAAGGGATACTCACCGAGTAGGCATGCATACTCGGCGAGTACCTGCCTAATTGAACCCAATAAACGCGATTTTAGAGTTCTACTCAGCGAGTAGGTCTCTCCTACTCGGCGAGTAGCCAATTTACACAGGTGGTTTATAATCTGTAAAAAAAAGGGTTTTCACCCATTCACTCCTCACACTCGCCGTGCAAACTAGTCTCAAGCCCCTTTGCGATTTTTTTCTTCAATCTCCACTCAATCTTCATCTATCCAAGAAAAAGGTAAGATTTTTCTACTGTAAACCCATCAAAGATTCAATCTTTATCAATGAATGACCCTATTTTGTCTAGAATCGGATTATGGGGGTACCCTCAAATTCTAGGGTTCTAATTTTGCCATGAATTAGGCAATGTCAGAAGTAATTTCTGTTATATCCATGGTATATTGACTTAATACAACAAACCCCTGTGAACAATTGGGATTTTTGGGCACCCTACATATGAATGAGACCCATCCAGTCTCGCAGTCCATCCTACTCGTCGAGTAGGTGTTACGGACTCGGCGAGTAGGCAGTATGCAGCCTTATTATTTGATTTTAATTGCAAGTTTTTGCTTGTTTGTGTCTTCTTTATTGTTGTTTTACAGAAACCATGTTTAGAAGGGGACAATCTTCGAGGGGAGGGAGCCAAGGTGAAAACCCGTGGCTCTCGTTCCGACAAATAACATCCAAGTCCTCACAAGCCCGCGCCAAGAACAAGTTAGAGGCGCTGAAACAAAAGGAAATTCATTTGCCTAATGTTGTGGATTGGGATTGGTTCGGTAAAGTGGGTCTGGAAGAAGAGCTCACTCCTTATTTGGTAAAGGAGTGTAATTTGGGAGATAGCACCATCATTTGTAATGGGTGGCTGCAGTTGTTCAAGATTCAGGAACCGGTATATGCTGAGCTGTGTTGGGAGTTCTTTGCTACCATCTCATTCCGAGGTGGTAGTGAATATTACAACCCCCATGTTATTACTTTTTCTCTTGGTGGGGAGCTGCGACAGTGCAACATGGCAGAATTCTCTTGGAGGCTGGGGGTGTATGACCAAAGCACCATGCTTAATGAAGATTTTGAAGCATTTCTGGAACAATTCCACAAGGATCTTCCCGAAGGGGTGGTGGCTTCTACCTGGTGGAACACAATTTCCAACCGGGTGTACATTCCTTCTACTGCTCAGGAGGGACATATCCGCTCACCAATCCATCGCCATGTGTCCAACACTATTAACATGCGGAAGGATTGGGACAAAGTCCCAACCCTTGATATTTTCTATCTCTAGAGTATTATTACTCCTGATGCTTTATGCAACCTTCCTTATTGCATTGCCAGGTTTTTAGTTGAAGGGGCGGTCAAGGACAAAGTCAACTCCAAAATAAATGGAGGCACGTTTGTTACGAGGCCGTCCAGGTCATTTGGAGTGTTAGACTTACCCGAGGCGAGGGCACTCACGGTCACTTACCCTCCACCGTTCAACACTGCTTTATATAGGAGGGCCCGGATCGTTGAGAAGTTTGGCGACTCTTTTTCCATTCCACACGCGGATGAGCCGACAATCCCCGAGGAGCCGAGAAGGCGGGTTCGGCAATGAAGCGAAAGGGTATGGGAAGACCCACCGGTTATTCCGGTGGAGGAAGATAATGATGGATGGAACCAAGTGGAGTACCAGCGCTACCTAGATGATATCGGGCGAGGGGTTAATTATAATAACCAATCGTTCGAGTATCTTTTTGAGCAAATGTATATTGCTCCAAGACCCTGCCCGGGATACCGGTACATTATGAATTGGGAAGAGAGGATGATGAGAAGTGATGGTGGAGGAGGAAGTGGAGCAGGAGGGGAGGACATGGAAGATGAAGAAGAATGAAGACTTTGTTTTTTTTATGTTTTATGATGTATTGTTTTGGATGATTGTAAACTTGGATAATTTTTATTTTGGTTGGGATGATTATTACTTTCACTTTTAGTGGTTTGTTTTCAGGTATGGAAGATTAGGAAGCATACTAGATTATTGAGGGTCAAGTAAGGGATGAGAGAAGTTCAAGAAAAAATTATACAAAGTCTTGTCCTTAGGATCGATTCCGTTAGAGTCGAGAGTCGTGAAGAGTGTTACTGCTGAAGGACTTAGAGAAAGGGTCAGTGAAATGTCAAATTTCAAAACCCAAGGTCAAAGGAAGAAGAAACGAATTAGTTTTGGAATTACAGTGCTTACTCGTCGAGTGCACAAAACCTACTTGGCGAGTACATGGGAGTATTACACGAATGGTTCCAGGCTGAGAGCTACTCGCTGAGTACACGGCACTACTCGCCGAGTAGACGTACAATTTTCAAGTCTCAAAGCTGTTTTGAGCACTTTCACTGCAACATTTATCCACTTTTTATGAAGAGTTTTTACTGGAAATCTTCTAAGAAGTCTGTTCCGCGACATTTTGAAGCTGTCAACCACACAAGACGTTTGACACCCAATGCATGGATGCGTTGTTCCCATGCCAAAGTCAGCTGAAGTTGGAGCTTTACATGAAGAATATCAACCTCGCGACTACTATCCCAGGGGAGTTTGTTCTAATTCTCTCTTTCCTTTTATGTTTTTTTATGATGCATAACATGCAATGGGGGCATTGCATAAATTAAGTGTGGGGTAGGGGGTTGGTTAAATTAGTTAAAATGCTAGTTAAATTTCGAAAATCTTGAAATTTTAGTTAATTTTGAAATTTTTGCATTAAAATTGCTAGGGCTAATTTAGAAAATTTTGGTAAAGCAATTAGGGATCATGCTAGTATTATATTTGATGATTCTATGAAGACCTAAATGTTTAGTTGAGCCAATATATGTTCTAGTGCATTTGTGGCTTCCTTATTCTAGTGAAATCATGGGACAAAAACACGACCTCACTTAGTTTGAAGGATGCAATATGTTTAGCATCGTGTACCAGAAATGTATCCAGGAAAATTATTATCTTTAGCTAATAAAGGTTGAAGTTGAGCGCCCCTGCTTAAGCATGTAGGGTTTTGAGTGAAAAAAGTGAGTTACATGTGAAAAAAAAAAAGAATTACAAGGAAAGTTGAAGAATTTTTGGAGCATTAAATTCAAATATCAAATATGAAGATCAAAAATTCCAAGGAGATTCAAAAGTGAAGATACCAAAAATCAAACAACAAAGGTGGTGAATTCAAAGATCAAAGGTCAAATGTCAAAGAAATAAAGAATTCCAAAAGAGCTCCATAGTGGTATCATAAATTATAATTGTCTAGATTATGTATGCTTAGGTTGCTCAACCAAAAATACCTTGAGGTTAAGAGGTTTTCTGAGGATGGATTCAGAGGGATGCATAAAATGAGCATAGTTCGGGGTGAGTGGGCGAATGTTTATGAGGATTGTGAGTATTTGGATTACGGGGGGTATTTAGACAATTTTAGACACAAATGCATGCGTTGCGGTCTTGGCATAATGGCTAGATTAGATTGGAGTTGTCATATGTGGTTCTAATATGTTAAAATTCAGTTTTGCTTGGGGGCAAGCAAAAGTCAAGTGTGGGGTATTTTGATATGTGCATAATTAGTTAATTATTTAGCATATATTTTTATTCATTTTTAACTAATTTTGTGTATAATGTGGACAAAAGGTACTTAATAAAGCTTAAATTTTGTTTTCAGTCCGTAAGACATGCTTGGGGGTGAAAAGGAACAAAGGGAAGCAATTGAAGATCAAAGAGTGTAGAATGAAGGACAAAAGAAGGCCTACTCGGCGAGTTCTCGAGCATACTCGGCGAGTACAAGAGAAGATTCCAGAAGATAAGTCAAGACTCCTGATTTGAGAAGGGTAACTCACACCTACTCGGCGAGTTGGATCTGCTACTCGCCGAGTACACCCTGTTTTTGGATAATTATAAATACCAATTCATTATCCGATTGGAAAAGACTTTTGGCAATTTTAAGAGTTGGACCTGCGACAAAGAATCCCTGGAGGAGCTAAGGAACTCTAATCTTCAATCCTTGGAAGAATCAAGGCTATTAGGTTAATCATTCCACTTAGCTTTAGGATTTAATAAGTTTATCTTAGTTAAAACTATTATTGAGTTTGTTTTTATCATGACAATTAGCTAAATTCGTTTAGTTTCTGTTTGGGAAGACTAATTTGCTCCTATGGTTATAATATACTTTTTGATTGATTATGATTTTGTGATTTCATTAAATTAAGTTTGTAAAAGAACCTTATGCATTGATGACAACTATTCTCTGTTAATTGGAAGGTAATTAAGCTGCATGAACATCTCTTTTTTTGGAAAGGGAACTTCCCTAACGAGGGCTTCCGGGCCAGCTTTCGCGCACCGACTAATCCCCCGCTGCAAACATGAGGCTTCGCCTCATGCCCTAGAGTCACTGCAGGCGAACCTCCATGGCCACAAGGGCTGGGTGGTGCCAGGATTTGAACATGGGCCAATAGGTTATCCACTATATCTTCCACATACCTTACCAAGCCACCACAACCCATGTGGTTAAAACATCTCTTGATTATTAACCTCATATGTATTGTGAACACTTGATCATATGCTTAAGAGTAATGAATATGAAATTAAGATTAATAAGAAAATAGGTAAGTTAGTGTGTGAGCTTGTTTGAGGAACCAACAAACAAGAGGTTAATTGAAATATCAACTTGATTAACCAATTACAAATCTTATTTAATCCAAATAATTGAACTAGGTAATTAGTTAATTTAAACAATTGGCCACTGCTTGAATTAATTAACTGTCTAAGGGTTAGGAGTAATGAATATGAACCTAACCACTATAGTTGGTAACCAATAATAATTAATTTATATTGAAAATAACCATAGGAGTGAATTAGTTGAACCTAAACGGAAACCTTTAATAAATTTGGTGAATTTGTCATTTGTTTTAATCGTTAGTTAGTTAAGTGTTTTATTTGCTTTGCTTAAGTTTCTAGTCTTGTAAAACTAGAGAAAAACCCTTTTACTTTTATTATTTGTTTAGTTAAAATTAGTTATTAGATCAATTTCCATTCCCTGAGTTCGATACCCTACTTATCCAACTATACCACTAAAAGACAGGTTCACTGCCTTTGTGTGCTTAACTCATTAATAAAAAGTAGGATTAAAACTAGTTGGTTTTCCACACATCAAGAACGTTAAATACGTAGTTCGTATGAACGAGTTACAAATTATAATAGCATATTTACGTATTAAAATAAAGTATAAATCATATATACGTACACATATATATACATATGTATATATCATTAGAAAGGTATCGACGATGTGGTCATTATAAGACTAATGTTGAGTTCTTTCAATATTAGTTTAGTACAAATATCATTAAATCCATTTAGAATAGTATTATAGAGGGGTGTTTAGTTTTTTATATAATTAAAAGGTCATTAAGTAATTATGGAGAGTAGTTTTTGAAAATTCAATTAGTATAAATAAGAGCCTTGGGCTCTCATATTTCTTGCACCATTCTCTTGATTCAAGAGTCTTTCTCTCTTTACCCCCCGAGCATTTTAGTCCCTCGTGATTCGACTTATCTTTCTGTAGTTTTTAGTATAGTAAGGTGGGGGCTGAAGCACTGCACGAATCTTTCTTAGAAAGATTCAACGACGAAGTTCTGCCCCTGCAGATCCCGACTCCTAGCTAAAATCCCCTTGTAAGTAAGTTATGCTTACCATATTTTAATATAGCTTATATTTAAAGTTAATATTGTTATTATGAACTTATAATTAATATTTAAGCTATTATTATGACTTATATAAGTGTCGTTATAATATCTTTTTAACTATTCGCGGTACGGGGAATCTGGTTTAAAGGGTCGCATAGGGTTGTTGGATTTCAGAAGTGCTATACGCTAAAATGGTCCTACCCTTCGGTGTTTTATGTATGGCCCCTGTCTGTACATAGTGGTTGGAAAGTATTGCTTAAACTCTTATATAATAATCATGATAATAATAATAATAATAATAATAATAATAATAATAATAATAATAATAATAATAACAACAACAACAACAAAAACAACAACAACAACAACAACAACAACAATAAAAACAACAACAACAACAAATATTAGACTAAAATCTAGTGGTAATAATACTAGGTTTCGTCGAAGGAAATTATTTTAAAGTAAACGAAGCGTTGTCCGAGTACCGAGTCACCACCTTATCAAGTGAGTGCATAATTACTTTCATCTTACACATAGATATGAAGTATTTTATATAAATTATGTGTTATGTGTGCATATTATCTGAATACTTGCTGTCTATGCTGGATGAACGATTTTATACATGTTTTAAATGATTTAAACTGTATATGTATTTTATATCTACGACAATGTTGGAGTAAAACATGGGTAGATGTAATAGATGGAGTATGAGTTGGATGATGAGTTGAGAGGTGAAATAGACTGTGAGGTGAGGATGAGAGGTGGACGATGTGAGAATTTTTTTCCCAAATGATGGTCCCGTCATTCAGCAGAGTATGGATGACAACCACAGACTATTCTAGACAATCCAGTGGAACACTAGCATGTCCAGTGGAACACTAGCATGCTCATAACTTGTAGGTGTTGTGAACGATGTGTTCACCTGGTGTACTCTAAACCTTGGCGACAATGCAGACTTGGTGCCCAAACCTTGGCGATCATGCAAACTTGATGCCTAAACCCTGGCGACTATGTAGACTTAGTGTCTGTTGTGTAAACCGTGGCAACGATGGACTTCATGCCGATTCCTTAGGATGATCCTTAGGAATAAATGAACGAGGAATAGTTGATTCTTAGGGTAGATCCTTAAGAATAAAGAAGATAATGGGGATGGGTAATTGGCGACTATGCAGACTTAGTGGGTTGAAAACCCTATGTCCTTACCAGGTTTCCCAACCTGACCCACTCAATTTATTTATATCACAGGTGTTGTTATGAAGTCACATTACAATGAGAGATTAAGGAGATATAAATCACTAGTGATAATGAATGTAAGTTCTGTTTATGCTTATGTTTCTGTATTGACGATGACATCCCAAATGTTTTAAAATGAATAAAAATACTTTTCTTCGGAAATGCTTTGATAACGTATTTATCATGTTTTACTGGGAACAAATTCCGCAACATTTTTATTAAAAGACTTACTCTGATTTTCATAAAGCATAAACAAAATCGGTCTTTCTGGCCGTGAAAATGGGGATGTCACATTCAGGAAGTCAAAACATGCAAAACTAAAACAATAGATAAATAACCAACACAAGATAGTAACTTTACTCTTAAATAAAACACCTTTATTTATATCAAATGTCAAGTACAAATTATCTATTACATGTTTCCTATCTATCTAATCTAAACTCATATCGTCCTTCAGCCCAATGCTCCTAGCGTGCTGCAAGTGCTTAACCCTGCTTAGTCCCTTTGTAAGGGGATCTATTGGGTTATCTTCTGATGATACCCTCTTCACTACAAGGAGTCCCTCTTCTACCCGATGTCTGATAAAATGATATTTTCTTTCAATATGCCTGGATCTACCGTGATCCCTTGGTTCCTTATTCAAGGCAACCGCTCCTTCATTATCACAAAGAATTTCTATGGGATCCTTTATGGATGGCACAACTACAAGGTCTCCAATGAAGTTCTTCAACCATATTGCCTCTTTTGATGCTTCACTTGCTGCAATGTACTTTGATTCACACATTAAATCAGCCACAATCTCCTGCTTGGAACTTTTCCAAGTCACCACTCCTCCGTTAAGGGTAAAGACCCAGCCCGACTGCGAACGGTAATTATCCCGATCTGTCTGGAAACTAGCGTCACTGTACCCTCATACCCTTAAGTCATCACTCCCACCAAGGACTAGAAACCATTCCTTGGTCCTCCTAAGGTACTTAAGAATATTCTTTACTGCAGTCCAATGCGCTCTACCAGGGTTTCCCTGATATCTGCTGACCATGCTCAAAGCGAAGGCCACATCAGGGCGAGTACAAGTCATAGCGTAGATGATCGATCCAACTGCAGAAGCGTAAGGTACTCAGCTCATATCAACTATCTCTACCTATGTACTCGGGCTTTGAATCTTACTCAACTTGGTATTGCTTTTGATTGGCAACTCCCCTTTCTTGGAATTTTCCATACTAAAACGCTTTAGTACCTTATCCAAGTATGTATCTTGACTGAGTCCTATCAGTCTCTTACCTATGTTTCTTACTATCCTTATTCCCATAATATACACAGCCTCTCCGAGGTCTTTCATAGCGAAACACTTCCCAATCCAGGACTTGACCTCCTGCAAGGTTGGGACGTCGTTTCCTATGAGTAGTATGTCATCAACATACAATACGAGGAAGCTCACTATACTCCCACTAGCCTTGACATACACACATGACTCATCTTCGCTTCGCAGAAAGCCAAACTCTTTGACCTTCTCGTCAAAACAAAGATTCCATCTGCGAGACGCTTGCTTCAATCCATAAATGGATTTCTCAAGATTACACACTCTATTTGGATGCTTTGCATTGACAAAACCCTCTGGTTGATTCATGTAAACATCCTCAGCCAACTTTCCATTAAGAAAAGCAGTTTTCACGTCCATCTGCCATATTTCATAATCATGAAACGCAACTATTGCGAGCATCACCCTAATAGACTTTATCTTGGCAACTGGCGAGAAGGTCTCATCATAGTCAACTCCAGGAGTTTGAGTAAAGCCCTTCACAACCAATTTCGCTTTATAAGTGTGCACATTCCCATCTATGTTTGTCTTCTTCTTAAATATCCATTTGCACCCGACTGTATTACGACCCGGCACATTGTCAACCAAATTCCAAACTTGGTTGTCATACATGGACTAAATCTCGTTGTCCATTGCCCCTTTCCACTTAGCAGACTTCGGGCCTGCCATGGCTTCCTTGTAGCTGCTAGGTTCGTCCAAATTTACTAGTGTACTATCACTAATAAATGTACCCCCTTCAGTAGTAATATGGAATCCATACAAATGGGGTGGAACACTAGCCATACCGGAATGTCTAAGAGGTAAGGACTCGTCAACAGGTTCAACAGGAGTTTCCTCCTCAGGTTGAGTGCCAGTGTTAGAAGTTCCTTCATCGCTTTGTTCTTGAATCTCTTCAAGATCAATTTGCCTCCTACTGTCCTCTTGTCCTATGAGTTATCTTTCTCGGAAAACCCCTCTTCTCGCAACGAAGACAACATTGTCACTCGCTCTGTAGAAGAGATAGTCAAAGGACTTATGTGGATAGTCGATGAAATAACACTTCTCACTACGAGGTTCAAGCTTATCGTGAGTCTCTCTTCTTACGAAATCCTTGCAACCCCAAACCTTGATATGTGCCAACGAGGGAGCTTTCCTTGTCCACATCTCGTGAGGTGTTTTGGCAACCTTCTTGGTGGGAACTAGGTTAAGGATATGGGTGGCAGTCTCCAAGGCATACCCCCATAAAGCTATTGGTAACGAAGCCCGACTCATCATAGAATGAACCATGTATAATAAGGTCCGATTACGTCTCTCAGCCACACCATTAAATTGTGGAGTTCTCGGAGGCGTCAATTGTGAAACAATTCTGCATTCTTTTAGATAGTCGTGAAACTCAAGACTTAGGTACTCTCCTCCTCTGTCTGACTGAAGCATCTTTATTTTCCTGCCCATCTGATTCTCCAATTCATTTTTTAACTCTTTGAACTTTTCAAAGGTTTCTGAATTTTGCTTGATTAAGTAGACATATCCATATCTGCTATAATCATCCGTAAAAGTCACGTAGAAGCGACAAGCATCCCTTGTGGTGGATCTAAAGGGCCCACTCACATCGGTGTGTATGAGATCTAATAGACCCTCATCCCTTTTCACAAGTGCCAGTAAAGGGTGACTTGGTCATCTTCCCAAGTAAACAAGATTCACACACGTCATCATCCCTAAGGTCGAATGAATCCAACACTCCATCCTTTTGGAGTTGGGCTATGTGTTTCTTGTTGACATGGCCAAGGCGACAATGCCACAAGCATTCTTTGTCTAGACTATTAGACGAATCAATATTCAACATATCATTTCCTAAGTTTTCTACAACCAACACAGATTCATATATTCCATTACAAGGAAATGCATTGAAATAAAAAAAACACCATTCAAATATACATTAATAGAACCATTACTATTATCAAATGAATATCTGAAACCGTGTCTATATAATCCATGAAAAGAAATGATGTTCTTTGCCATATTTGGCAAATAGAAACAATTATTTAAATCTAACCCTAACCCATTACTTAACACTAAAGAATAAACTCCGAATTTGGTCACAGGCGACGATCTTCTGTTTCCCGTAATCAAGTTTATTTTCCCTTGCTCCACCTCCCTACTTCTTCTTAGGCCCTGCAAATCAGAACAAATGTGAAAACCACATCCTGTATCAAGAACCCATGGAGTAACAAGTGATGAGTTGTTAGATTTAATAGAATTTATATCTGCAAAAGTGGGCTTTATCTTCCCATCCTTAATATCCTATAGATATTAAGGGCAGCTACGTTTCCAGTGGCCCTTCTCGTGGCAATAGAAGCACTTTTCTTCCTTAGGGTCAGAGGAGGGTTTAGCAGAACTTGCTTTGGTCCCACTAGAGGATGAACCATCACAGGACTTTCCCTTTTGGTGGCTCTTTGAATGATCCTTCCTCTTCTTTCCCTTCCTTTGGCCAACTGCCAACACAAGAGCAGCCACAGCAGGGGATGGTGCAACAGATTTGTCCTTGAGGTTGCTCTCAGCAGTCCTTGAAGCTTACTCAAGGAGACATCGTCCTTATTCATGTGGTAGGTCATTCTGAACTGGTTGTAGCAGGAAGGCAAGGAGTGGAGGATGATATCGATAGCCAAATCCTCATCAAACTTAACATTATGTTTGAGAAGACGATCAACATACCTCTGCATTTTATGAAAATGAGAGGTTAGGGATTCTCCACTCCCCATCTTAGCAGTGATCATGTTAGTAATGATCTCATAGCGCTTTTGCCTCGCGCTTTGGTGGTACCTATCCAGTAAATCCTGATGCATTTCATACGGATACATGTCCTTATAGGTTTTTTGGAGTTCGAGATTCATAGTGGCCAGCATGATGCAATGAACTTTCGTAGCATCACGCTGGTGGGCGTCAAAGGCGGCCAACTCTTCAGGAGTAGCAACATCTGGGATGATCTTTTCAAGCTTCTCATCGAGGACATATTCTTTGTCCTCGTAGCGAGTGATCATGCGAATGTACCTCATCCACTTGTTGAAATTCGACCCATCAAATGTCACCTTTTGACATACGTTCATCAGCGAGAATGACCCAGAAGCGTTGTTGTTTTTGTTAGCAGACATTTGAAAAAGAAAGGAACAAAGTTTGAGGAGAAATGAATCCCCAATTAAACACCCAAATGAAAAATTAGGGCTAGGAAACAACAACATTATTTACAACTTAGAGAATGGATGTTGTAATCTAAATGCAAATAATTTGAAGGTAAGTGAATGAAAAATCACTAATTTCCACCATGACAAATGAAAAGAAATTAAGTTTTAAATGTATTTGAAAACTGAATTCTTTTGAGATTCATTGAACTTTTCAATGGCATGTTTAAATATCGATATGCCCTTCAAGTTTGTGGTTGGGATACCGAGGATCAGAAACAAGGTGTGAATAACCATGCGAATCAACATGGTGCACTCAATGTCTCTATCACCTAATCAATGTGCTGGTAAACCACACACGCTCCATTGAACTATGACAAACATCGAGCCACCCTTCGCTACCAATGTCAATCCCAAATTAGTGTGCCGGTTAACCACACACGCTCCATGAACGTTTGACAAGGGTACAAAGTGTAATTTCATGGAGTAGCATCATTTTCACATTTTACCCCAAAGTAACTAAGATTGGGAATTTGTAAAAACATTGTAGTTACTTTGTATCATTCATTATACTTTTAACGAGGAGAGGATTGCCCTATCCTACCCGTTCGGCTAACGACCCTCCACCAATCAAGGAAGCAGTGGGTAAGAGTGGATACCCATTAAACGGCCATTTTATAGGCCATAACCTTATACCCCCCCCCCCCCATATAGACCGGCTTCGTGAATGAGGTCTACTAACGGTAAGACTAGCACTTTAAGTTATACATATATATTAATTAATCTTGTAATAATATAATAGTATAGGGTTAAATTTTAAACTTGTAAAATTCTAGGGGTTTGAAGTTTAAATTATTCAAAATTAAACTTTTAATCATAAAATTTAAATTTCAAAACTTGAGGATAAGTTTTGAACTTTTCAAAACACAAGGGATCAAATAACAAATAATATAAATTAAACAATAAATTTCACGATTATCTATATTTGACCTAATTCAATTTTAGCCACAAGATAATTACCAAATAATTTAAATAATCCATATTTATCATATAAAGAAACTATTATTCAAAAGATTTGAAATTATCTTTTGTTTCGGTAAGGATACTCATTTATATACAATAAAATTCGGATTTTATTATCAAAAAACGATTTTGGCATTTATCATATAGCAAAATAACATGAAATCCCGAGATATGCTCTGTTTGACTCCCGAACTCGCCAAGTTGGGCCAACTCGCCAAGTCCAGATACTGACTTGCCGAGTTGAGTCGTGCAGAGGCTAGAAAAACGATTGTCAGCAAAAACTAGACAATTACATCACATACAAGAGAAACCAATCAAGTCTCAGATACCACTGATGGTTTTCAAGCAAAAGAACATCCTATGTGCTCATGCAAAACCTTAAAGCTTGGATCTAGGCTTCTCTATTGTACATGTAGTTAATTCAAGACTTGTAACCCTAGATCTAGCATGCATAATTCGAAATTATTACTATAAGAACGTATCTAAGTGTTTACCTCTTTCAATTGGCTTGAAATTGTTTGAAGCTTCTTGATCTTGAGCTTAGAGTCACAATTGTAACTCCTCTAATGGTTCACAAACACCACAAGCAAGAAGGCTATTATGAGAGAGGAGGAAGAATACTAAAAATCAGCCCTAGGGTTTCTCTTGGAGTCAAGGTACCGAAAATTGCAACCAAGGGCCTCTATTTATAGTGTAGGCTGCTAGGGTTTCAGTCTAAACCCTAATGGACAACTTAGTTACCAAGCAGCCCATGGAACCTTCTAGATTAGGGCCTTTGGACAAAAATATGATGGATCCCCATCATAATTTCGTTCCCCCTTAGTTCATTAGGTTTCCCAGCCCAAAACTCAACTATCACACATTTGAGAGTTGATGCCCATTTATTCAATTAATCTCTTTTAATCACCAAATTAATTCCTAATTAATTTATGACTAATATTAATCAAATAATATGATTTCTCTTTTAATATATTATTCTTATAATATATAAATAAATCATAATATCTTCTCTCTCTCCTAAATAACCTTGTCAAGTTGCTTTGGTGAAGGCAACCCAACAGGACCGTGCACAACCGGGTCAAGTACATACCAAATATAGTTACGAGTCAATATATGATTTCGTTTTCAGGTTTAATTACGAGAATGATTTTGAGTTTTTTTATTGGTTTTTAGCAGAGGTGATCAGGGATGTCGGAGTGGGTGTCGGAGTTGAACCAGAGTACCGGTGGTAAATCGGTGTTGGCGGTTCTTTGAACAAGAAACGTGGGGGGAGGATGAGGTAGGGATTAGTATGACCTTATTTTTTAAATAAATAATAAAAACATTTATTGTAATCAAATAAATCAGAAAAAAAAAAGTAAGATAATGGTAAAATGGTCTTTTTACAACTGTTAGGGACGACTTATGCAACAAAATAAAGTTTAAGGGACCTTCAGAATTAAAAAAAAAAAAGTATTAGGGACCAAGAATGCAAATTACCGCAAACCATAAGGACTATTCGTGTAATTTATCTTTTATTATAATAGGATTTTATTTTTCTTTTCAATTTAACAATATTTTAATTGATTATGTATTCATTGAAAAATTGCAAATATATATAAAAATATCATGGTTTTTTAATTCCTTAAATAAAGTGTAATACGAATATATTTTTTATGAATATCTTAAAACTCTCTTATAAAATGTTTTTTGTTATGTTTCTATGTTAATAAAAGATAGAAAAAAAAAATTAATTTTAGTTGGTTATCTATATCTTTATATTCTAATAATAATAAAAGAATATTTTATTATCCTTTTGTTATGTATCATTATATTAAGTCTCTTAATTAATGACATGTCATTTGTCAATCTATAAACGGGCTGAGCCAACATATGTCTCCTGTAGAGTATCGTAACATCCTTAATTATCAACTCATGATTCCAATATTCTCACCTGACAAGATATGTTCGGTGTGCTGCAAGACATGTTTAGACTCTTTTGGAGAGCATGTCGTTCATCGCAAAGAACTTTCAGGATTCAAATACATGCACGATAAAGTGTGTCAGGGTTTCCGCCAAAAAAGAGGTTGCTGTGAATTTCTTGATTGATCCAACGGAAGGAAGATCAACCCTTAGACCGACTGACGTTTTAATTTTTGGATAGGTTGGAGGGAAACACGCATGTGTGGATGGAAACACGCATGTGTGGACCTTACGGGGATATCCCCTCTCGTAGGCTTGAGGGCTGAGAGTTTCATAGCGGGACAGACTGCATTAAAAGTTGCTACATACAATGTCATCAAACATGAGAAACGATGCATGAAAAATCAACACGTGTTCATACTATTTGCATTTGATACGTTTGGTTTTTTTTGCGCCGGATGCGGTGAAGCTTTCTACTAGATTACAACAAATCGTACATAACAATATTATATCCCCTACATCTACGGATGTAGTATTCAAAAGTCTAATTAATTTTATGATGATTGTTCTCGCTACTAAACGGATATTTTTTAATATAAAAATAATTTATGAGCGGTTTTCGATGAGAATTGCCGCCATCCTATTGTAGTGGGTTCCTATGTCAAAGCCGTGTATGACCTTTCCCCTTGAGCTTAAAACCCCATCGACAACACCACCATGTCATATTGGCATGGCCTGATGGAAGTTGACAAGTCATGTGCCTATCGCATGTAAATTAATGTAGTTTCTTTGACTATGAAAAAGAAACTTTCTAGTTTGGTTTGACATTGACTAAAGATATCTATTTTCCTTCTAGAAAAAGTTCTATTCAAAACTACTGGAATTGAAATTATAAGCTTATTTTCATTTATATAACCTTTAATAAGGTTGTTTTAATTTTTAAAACTTTAACTAAATTCTTTTATATTTATTTTACAAGGTCAATAAAAATACGTTTTATTATAGTTTATATATTACAAAATATATTTAATTAGAAAAATGAAACCGTCTTTTGAAAGGATTTTATTTGGCACTAATGTAATCAGTGGCGAGTCTAGAGTTGAAAACCACATGGTTCCCGAACAGAGTTCAATCGGGTTGATTCAAGAGAAAATTGGTTTCCGGTAAAGCATGTGTAAAAGTTGATGGTGAAATGACTGAACCAAATCAGTATTTTCTTAAAATTTTTTACTAGAACCAATTTATACTTAAAGCAAGTTGGTTTCAATGCTATATCAACAAACTTATCTTATGGTGTGGAAGTGTGAAAGAGAAAACATTTATTTATAATGGAAAATCTTTTCACAACTTTCTTCTTGGAGTCGATGTGGGACTCCTTCATACCAAAAAATATGATAAGGTTTCGATTGTCTGTAGTTTATATCATTTTTTTCGTCTATTCTTTGTGTCAAACACATTAAAGTAGGTCCTTTAAACTTATTAGGATAGGTCATAAGTATTTTTTTTAATATAAATTATTCTAAAATGTTTGAATTTAGGTGGGTCGAGGGACCCACCTTGATACTACTTAGCCTCGCCACTGAATATAATATACAAAGTTTAATTTATTTCTTGGGAAAGTTTCATATATAACATATTAAACATCAAAATATTATATTAGGAGCTAACTTCTTGACATTATTTTTAGTTTTTATAAACATTTAAAATTTCATATTTATCTTTTTTAATATGTTAAACATTTTATAGTAACTTTAAATCCTTATGTTTATATGTTAACTATTATAAACATCTTATAAATATAATCTTATATATATATATATATATATATATATATATATATATATATATATATATATATATATATATATATATATATATATGGTAAGTTTCGAGACCCGTGCTAAGCACGATCCAATGAAGTCAATATCTTGATAAACAAAAATAAAAGTGCAATGTTGTGATAAAACGACCCACGAGTCTAGTAAAAGCAGAGTTTAAGAATGAAGTTGGAATTGAGAGAAGTTGTAACTACAATGTTATGAATGGATGCACTTTCATTATACAATGCTTTAATATAAATAAATTAGAGTGGGATGCTATTACACAAATAGATTGAAGTAGCTTGTTATTTATTGCATACAGTCAAAATTTCTTTCCAATTCCCATTGATTTTTGGGTTCCATATTTGTCTCCTATCCCAGTATCATAAAGTAAAAAATCAAACATAATTAGGTAAAATTTACATGAAATCATTAAAAAGATATAAACTATACAACCTCTATTTAAACTGTTGCCAAGGTTCTTGACATAATTTTCTGCGACAAAAGAAGCGAAAACATTCAGAAGAGAAATGCAAAATAGCTATGAATTAATGTTAATATTAGATATGGAGACACAAATGGAAATCAACTGTACTGGCCTTTGAATGCTACATATTTATTTGCAACGCCCCATTCCTGCTAGAAGAAGGAAGCAAAGGTTGGAGTTGCAGAAGGAAGGTTGGAGATCCAAAGCTAAGGACGCATCTCTGTCTTCATAGAGTTGATAGTCCGGGAGTCGTCAGAGCAGTAATAAGAGATTCTTCACTCGAGTTTCAGCAGTCAACCTTACGAAGTGAGTTTCCCTTCAGTAGGAACGGGTTGAAGATACCAATGTTAACCCGTTTATGTATGTTATTATATGTCGGGGTTACCCGATGCAACTTATATATTTCGGACATCGGTCCAAAGTCGGGGTCGTCCCGAGAAGAGAATATGTATGCTTGATGTCTTTGTGGTTCACACATGTTATGTGTTAGGTATTCTGGGGTAAGCCTGATGTCAGGGTAAGCCCGATGCAAAATTAGCTTTATGTTATGTGAATCGGGCTTCGGTCCGATGTCCGGGAAAGCCCGAGGAAGTCTATTATGATTATATGTTATATGCTTAAGAGTTATGTGTTTATTGCTATGATATGTATTCCAGACTTCGGTCCGATGTCGGGCGGGGCGCGATGCCGGACTAGTCCGATGTCGGGCGGGGCCCAATGTAGTAGGCAAGGCCCAGTATGTGGTATTATGTGTATTTGTATGGTATGTGGTAGTTTGGGGGAGCTCACTAAGCTTCATGCTTATAGTTTTCATTTTTGGTTTCAGGTACTTCCACTAGCAAAGGGAAGGGCTCGGGATGATCGCATGACACACACCGTAGTTTTAGCATGGGATTGTTTTGGACTCTGATATTTTTCTTATTTGATTTTGATACAGTATTTGACATTATGTTTTTAGATACATGGTTCTTAATTTTATTTATGATGATGGATGGTTTATGTTTTTATTAATGATTTAAAAAAAACGAATTTTGGACTATATTTTTGGGATGTTACAAGTTGGTATCAGAGCCTTGGTTTGAGGGATTCGGGCATACTTTTGGGTGTCTGTGAACTCAAACTAAGGAAGTGGTATAAACTTTTTTAAAAAAAAAACATTTTTAAAAAAGGATTTTTGTGAAAAGAAAAGAATTCTAGAAAAGAACTTTGAAAAGTGAAAAGGGTATGGTGCATGCAATCAGCCGAGCTTAAGTAAATACTCCCAAATTACCCATGCAAGTTTATGTTATGATATGATTATCAACTTTATGAGAACTGAAGAAGGATCTAGGAATGATGCCTTATGTGCTTGTTTTATGTGTATCGGCTTTATGAGAACTGCATGCTAGTACATATTAGTTAGTATGATAGCATGAGTAGTATATGCTCGATGTGTACTCAATGCTCGAATGTTGCTTGCTTTATACTTATAGAAGTTCTAGTTATATTTTGCTAACTAGTAAACGAATATGTTAAGTTACATATTGCGAGGACTAAATAATTTCAGAAGGCTAGGTTTAGCCTTATTTCACAGCTCTCGTTTGAGTTTAACCGTTGTAGGGTAGAACCTCTTATTCGAAGAATTATATAGTCTTAGTCATATGTAATAGTATACGCGAGCTAGTTAGGGAAAGGTAGCAGGGACTTCTTATGCAGCTGATGGCAGAGAGTGGGATGGTGATTACCCTAGGGCAAGCCTAGGATGAGAGTAGCGTGTAAAGCATTAATAGTAGAAGGGACTTGGTGAAGTCAAGGCATTTCTTGAGGAAATTACGCATTTCTTGAGGAAAGTATGGATATATGTTGAATGCAGTATGGGCTCTGTCACACCCCCGAACCAGACGGCGGAAACGTCCGGGGGCTGTTGTGACTCAATTGAATACCATCACAATGAATATACATGAAACATAACATTATACATCACCAAGCATTGGAATGATACAACTGGTAGCGTTCACATCCATTACATCGTTTCAAAATATTACATTCCAAAATACATGGTTCATTGTTACTTAAACAACCGCAAAACAATCATAGAATACCGTCCTTTCTTCACTTATTTGTTACCTGAGAATACAAGTATTTTGAAAAACGTCAACATGTGAAATGTTGGTGAGTTCATAAGTAATGTTTGGAATCCAATGTTTGTAATGTTAAAAAAAACCACCAGAAAATCCGATATTTTCTGAAAATAGGATAGCGTAAAAATATGTGAAGATCCGTGAGTATGCTTGTTTGAATTCTACAGATGTAAGCGTAAGAGTTGTGAAATTCGACATGTAGTTCATAAGTGTACTTGTTGAAAACCCTAGGAAAACCCGACGTTTTCCTATCACTTTGCTTTACTTAGTTTGTGTACTGTTATTTTGTTACGTTAGAGGTATTCATTGAGCTCCGGAGGCATTGAGTATACAGTGGGTGGTGAATTGTTGTAACGTCCGTTAATGAAAACGTACAGTCGACAACCGTACCAGCGATCCCTTAGGCGTCACTCGCACTTATTCACACAACTCAATCCTCCCGGACTTGTGTAGTCCCACGACCGAAGGGAAAAAGAGAAGGTGCGAAACCCTCGGTATTTCCCTACGTCGTTCAAGACCATTGCAATTGCGAAGGGCCCAAAGCCCAACCTGCAATCGTGAGTTCCCGACTTTACTAGCAGCACTGAGGACCCTTGGGGACCAGCAGCATGTTTGCCATTGAAAGTCCTTTTACACGCGGTCGAGTCGTATTAGACCCAACTACATGTAAGCAAGTGTCCTTTGGGCCTAAAGATCATGTCATCGGGCTAGCTAGGCTCGACAAGCATGATTTGCAACTTTTGGGCCTAAGGAGTGTACGTCGACGTATTGAGTAATTCCACGAGAGTAAAGAGTTCCATATGTGTATTGAGCGTTGTAGTGTTAGTAGTTTTGGATTTGTTATTGATTCGAGACCGAATCAATTCGTTTGGTAACGATTGTTGGTGATATTGTGTATTGTAATTTATCGAGAGTCGTAGTGTCAATCTTTGTTCACAACGAGTGTATTGAATTATCATTGAAAATTTTCTGTTTACAACCCCTCTTCATTTTGTAAATTTACTTTTTCACCCCTTTAGGTAAAATAATTTCCGGTTTAGTCCTTAAACCATTTTTCTTGACATTTTAACACCAAAAATTATTGAAATTAATATTTTTCAGCATATTTTTCATTGAAAATAGTTTAAGTCCCTGAATTTGCAGTTTTCTCGGTTGTAACCCCTCTTTTTCGCAATTTTTACATTTTTGACCCAAATTGGAAAATTTTTGCAACTTTGGTCCTTTATAAATTTGAAAAGCACTTTAAACCTTCGAAAAGTACTTGTGACACTAGTGGTCCATTTCTTTACAGAAAAACACAGTTTTGGCCCTCCAAAACAGAAAATTTCACATAATGGGCTCTATTGGGCCGAAATTGTCATTTTTAGCCCATTAAGCTTGAAATTTATGCTTTTAACCTTCCAAATAGTATATTTTCAGAAAATACATTATGGAAACTGTTTTGACTCATCTCACCCATCAGATTTCGTAATATTTCATTTTAGGCCCTTCAACTTTGTATTTTTAGCATTTTATGTCAAAAAAAAGAGTTTTTAGCCCAAAATGAGTGTTGTCAAGCCATTTGGCTATCTTTCTTGGTATACTTTGCATGTAGTAGTATATTTTATGCTAGTATAAGATATATCTCGGTTTTCAGCAATTCATAACTAGATCAAGCATCAAGATCATACAAAACATACATATAAGCATAGAAATCAACCAAAACATACACATAATGATGGATCTACACCTTTGCTTGTATTCTCCCCCACAAAAACTTATAAAAACCGAAAATAAGGGGGTATGAAGCTCACCTTGGGTGTTGATTCGGTTTTTGAAGAAAGGATGGAAGAAATGAAGTGATTTTTCGGCCCTAGCACCCCTTGATGAAGATCTCGAGTTTATGGAGGTTTCTAGGAGTATGATCACCAAAGAAACTTGTTTAGAATAAGAGATCTCATGTGAGGGGGAAGTTTTGAAGCTTAGACATGGAAAAACTTACCAAAGGATGATGATAATCTTGAAGAATCCTCTTGAAACACAAGCCAATTTCGAGATTTTAGATGGAGAGGAAGAGAGAAGTCTTGAGTGATCTAGAGAGAGTTTGTGAGAGGTTTGTGTGTGTGTGTGTGTTGCTCACGGCCGAAACAAGAAGAGAGAGGGAGAAATAGACATGAAGTGATATGCATGGATACATGGAATGGGTTGCATGGAGATCCAAAAGACAATAATGAGGTGTCAATTACAAGTCAACTCTCTTCATTTCTTCTTGGGCTTGGGCCTTGGGCCAAGAATTTGGAGGGAAAAAGGGAAAATTTGGGCTTTAATGCCCACAAGCCCATGTGTATATTAAGTTGGATGAGTTTTAACCTAAAAAAATATAATATGATTTTTACACTTTGTTGGGCTAGTTTAGGTTAATCATGGTTCCAAATTTTGAATTTATTTCATTCTAGGCCCAATATAGCCCAAAATGTTGAAATAAATAGATGTGGGTCCAATTAGAGCCCATTTAAGGGTTCTAAGCCCATGATAGTCAAATTGGAAGCTTATTGGTCCATTTAGGTCCAATAAGGAAGTCCTAGTCCAAAATGGACCTAATCAAAAACTTCTAGGGTTTCCAATTGCTTGATGTAGTGAATTGGGGTTTAGTTTTCCATTGAGTAAGCATCATACATGCTTTTGAGTTTTTGAATTCAACATTTACTTGAGTATAGTGATTACAAGACACAAAATTTCTAGTTCTGACAGGCTCGTACTACTGAAAGCATAGGATCCGTTCTCGAGTCAAGGAAGGATAAAATAAATCTGGGGAACTTGTATTGTATGTGATTCCTCGAGTTATGTTAGTGTTCTGATGTTTATTATGATGTGCTTTTCAGAATGGTGGTTTTACGCCCTAGACCAGTAGTTGGCAGTTCAGGTGAGGGATCAGGCTCAGGCTCTGGAGCCGAGCAGTTAAATGAGCACACTAGGGAGTTCGTCTCCTTAGAGACCACGTGCAGTATTATTGAGCGGACTTATGTGATATTCAGTTCGATCAAGGAGGGTATCTTGGAGCTTATGGATAAGCGGTTTAGTGCTTTCCGCATTGAGGTGGCGACGATGATGGGGTTGCACACTCTCACCTTCAGAGAGTTCAGGGCATGTGGAACTCCCGACTACCATGGGGCTCGGGATCCTATTGCGAGTACTAGGTGGTTGGCTGATGTCGTCAATGCATTCCACACCAGCAGATATCCCGGGGGGGACAAGGTTAGACTAGCATCCTATCTTCTGAATGACAGGGTACGTGACTGGTGGGAAGAGGCCGGACGAGCCATTGGTGATGATATAATATTGGATGCGATGACTTGCAGTGATTTCACGACCAGGTTCAGGGACGAATTCGCACATGTTATAGAGGTGCAACAGCTGCTAGATAGTTTCAGGACCTCCAACAGACTACAGAGACAATGACGGATATCACCACCAAGTTCAAGGAGAGAGCCCTTCTTGTTCCGCAGTATGTGGTGGACGAGGAGATGAAGAAGGCTCGATACCATATGATGCTGAGGAGTGATATTAGACAGTTTGTGAGCCGCTCCAACTATAAACGCTAGAGGACATGATTGGTAGGGCTCGTGAGAGAGAGAGAGAGAGAGAGAGAGATATTGATTTAGAGATGGAGAGGAAGAGGAAGCTAGAGGTGGCGTCTGGCATGGTGAGTTTGGGTAAAAAGCCCAAGGTACCTGACCCCAGGTCTAGGAGCCACCAGAGCCACATCCGTTGTGGCAAATTCGGCAAGTTGCATGATTGGGTGTGAAAGACAGGGAGTTTCGACTGCTTCAAGTATGGCCAAACTGGGCATAAGAGCAGGGATTGTACAACTACTAACACCACCACTACAACATCTGATATGATTTTCTTCCAGTGCAATCAAAAGGGACACAAGCGGTCCCAGTTCCCGAGTTTAGCAGCTGCAGGGCAGGTGGCAACACCTGCCCCTGCAACATTGAGGATTATGGACGGCCGTCAGGGCCAAGGTTAGATGCATGTGGCGAAGATCAGTTTCTTCCAGTTGACAACAGAGGAGGCACGAGCAGCTCCTGATGTGGTTACGGGTATGTATCTTATCCATTAGCTCTTTATTATTTCTGATTATTACTCATGTTTGTGTGTTTGTTTATATGATCGTTCTTAGTGAACGACATATTAGCTCTGGTACTGTTTGATTCATGGGCTATCCGATCTTTTGTGCCACTCGCATTTAGCAAGCGATTTAGTAGAGCTTCGAGAGAGCTGGATTGCCCACTTGATGTTGAGATAGCAGATAACAGGACTGTCAAGGTCGCGAGGGTTCATAGAGGATGTACGCTACGATTATTTGATGATCAATTTTCAGTGGATTTGGTTCCTATTCCCCTGCAAGGGAATAAAGTTATAGTTGGTATGGACTGGTTGATCCCTAATGGGGTAGTGATCGACTGCGAGTAGCAGTTAGTGAGGGTTCACACTCCTAGTGGGATAGAGTTAGTGATTCGGGGCGAGAAACCACAGAGAGGACCGATGTTTTGTTAAGCAGTGAAGACGAGGCGCCACTTTCAGCAGGGTGGCGCAGGATATGTTGCCTATATCATGGATACCTGGGATAAGGGTAAGGCGACAGATGATGATGTACCAGTATTGCGAGAGTACCTAGACGTATTTCCAAAGGATTTACCTAGGATACTTCCGGAGAGGTAGGTCGAGTTTAGGATCGATCTAGTCCTTGGTGCGACTCCGATAGCCAAGGCACCATATCGGATGGATCTTCCTGAGATGCAGGAGTTGTCTACGTAGCTGCAAGAGCTACTAGAAAAGGGTTTTATCAGGTCGAGCAGTTCACCATGGGGAGCCCCTATCCCGTTTGTGAAAAAGAAGGACGGGTCACATCGCATGTGCATAGACTAACGAGAGCTAAACAAGGTAATGGTGAAGAATCGTTACCCACTTCCGAGGATAAATGATTTACTTGACCAGCTACAAGGAGTATTTTGGTTCTTCAAGACTGATTTACTTTCATGGTACCACCAGATGCGAGTCGGGGATGATGATGGGCAAAAGACCGCTTTTAGGACTCGTTATGGTCATTATGAGTTTGTGGTGATGACGTTTGGGCTCACCAATGCTCCAGCCGCATTCATGAACCTCACGAACCACGTGTGCAGACCGATGTTGGATCGGTCTTTGATAGTATTCATTGATGATATCTTGGTTTACTCCAAGAATCAGGAGCGACATGAGGAGCACCTGAGAGAGGTGATGGAGACACTGAGGAGGGAGAGACTGTTTGCAAAATTCTTCAAGTTTGAGTTCTAGTTGCATGAGGTGCAGTTTCTTAGGCATCTCGTCAACCATAAGGGTATTTTGGTAGATTTGTACAAGATAAAGGTTGTGATGCATTGGGAGATTCTGAGGTCTCCAACTGAGATTCGGAGTTTCTTGGGTCTGGCAGGGTATTACAGGAGATTTATCCAGACTTCTCCAAGATTGCAGTTCCGTTGTGTAACACCGTAAATTTTCACACAACTTTTTCATTTTCAAAATCACATAAATATCATCAACACAAATCACAAAATCTCAATTATCAAAAACACGTGTTCATAATTATTTGAAAAAAATCCAGGATCCTCAAACACAACTCCATCTCATGTGTACAATCAAGCCAACACCTCCCCGTGATCCTGAGAAGTACCTGAAACACATAACACATAGCATGGTAAGCACGAAGCTTAGTGAGTTTCATCAAAATACCACATATAACACATTAGCCACTCGAGGCTATAACCCGTAAGACCCTTCGGTCTATGTGTCTTAGTGGGGCCCTCCAATCCCATGGCTCGTTGGATCCTCTGGTCCAGTCTCGGTGAGGACCCTCCGGTCTCACAGCTTGTTGGACCCTCCGGTCCGGTGTCTCAGTGGGACCCTCCGGTCCCATAGCTCGGGTTGACCCTCCGGTCCTACTCAGTAACTCAGAATAATACACACTATAAATCACATAAAAAATAATGCAAGATATCACAGTACTCAAATAACACATAAGACCAACATATACACAAATTACTATAACAACATAAGTCACAAAGATAGTATGCACGATAAAACATAACACATTATAAGCAAATAAGACCCTCCGGTCGATAATGTACTCAGACCATCCAGTCTATATGTACTGAGACCCTCCGGTCGATAATGTACTAAGACCCTCCGGTCTAGATGTACTGAGACCCTCCGATCAATAATGTACTAAGACCCTCCGTTCAATAGTGTAAATAAGACCCTCCGGTCACACACAAATAACCACACAGGTAAGTATAGTGAGAAGACTCATCTCGGATGGCGAACATATCCTATAAATGTTGCTGTTGTACTTCGGCTTCTAACACTGAGCCAAACCCACAATTAACCCCATTAGAATCTAAGACCATCCTTCACATATTAGGTCTAAATATAGTCCACCAATCCGGTCCATAAATAACCCAAGCCTAATGGGCCCACCAAGGCCCAATACCAAATGGGTCCATAAAAGCCCACTAATGGCCTAATTTTCCAAATTGGGCATAAACCCTCATATGGGCCTTACCCTACAACCCATCTAAATATTCTAGTCCACATGGTTGTTCTTGGATGACCCATCAATAGCCTAATCACTGAAGTCTAATAGAAAGGCCCAACTTAAGGCCCAAGCCTAATTAGGGTTGTCACATAAAATGACGATTAGGGTTAAGTGTTTCTCACTTAACCCATTAAGGACTTAACCCATTAAGTACATTATTCTACTAAACCATCATAAATATAATTGAAAAGGTTAAATTGTTATATGAGTTACATGTTTCAAAATCAATTACATTATGATGATAAAAATGATTTGTCTGACGCATTAACGTCCTATGCTCAAAAGATGATAGTTACCTGTTTTTGTGATTACCTGAGAATACAAGTAGTTTTGAAAGAGTGTCAACAATTAATTTGGTGAGTTCATAAGAATTTGTATGAGTGAAATTTAAGTCTTTCCTTGTAAAATGATAGTATTTGTTTCTAGAAAAAATATGATATTTTCTTTATAAATGAGTTGTAGTCTTAAAAGAACCCTAAGACCGTGATGTACAAGTATTTCCATACTTAAAGTAGTAATATGCGGTTTTTACTTATATAAAATTGTTTGAATGTATGTTTTCATGTAAACAAAAAGTATCGTTGTTCCTCCCTATGAGTTATTATAATAGTGCTAACGACATAGATGGCCTGTTACGACGTTCTTCAGGCATCAGAATGTTATGACATTTGTCACCCCCAACCTGTCGGTCTAGCTGTTGCAAGCAGCTTAGGTGCGGGATTGTTAGTCCCGTATAGATCTATACACAACTATCACACTCTTTTAATAGAGACTCCGGTTATAATACATGAGTTTTTTAGGTACACTGGTTTGTACGGTGAAGACTTTGGATCACAAAATATGATTCAATAAGTTTACGTATAGTGTAATGAAAACCCTTTTTGTAAGTGGAAATAATAACTTTCCATTGAAATTTCATTGTGTAAAATAATTATTCCTTTAAATAATAATTTGTTTGCCCCAAAATGGTAAAATAGTATAAATGACCAATAAACTATATCGTTTATAGTTTATCATGAATGTTTGTAGAAATGAAAAACCTTTCTAGGTATGATTATCACTTTTCCATTGTAATAAAATAGCATGAAATAACCATATATAAGTTACTATATAATCATACATTTTGTTCAACATGTTACAAAAGTGTTAAATATTCACAAATAATACATATTTGATGTCAAACACAAGTATGTGAGTCTTTAGTATAAAAGTGTCCATTTTTATTTTCTAGTTTTTGATCATTTATGTAAATGTTTTTAGAAAAATTATAAAAAAAAATCATCGTAAGTCGAAATTTTGATCTGTAAACACTCAGAGATTAGAAAATGAGTCTATTTTGTCCATAATCTTTATCTTGACCTTAAGTGGTTCCTAACCAGAGTGAAAATGTTCATTTTTCATAGACTGGTCCGAAACTGTTATGAAATGAAAAGTTGTTTTGTAAAAATTACCATTTGTAAAAAAATTGTATGAATGCGTGTGAGTAGTCATTAAAAAGGTATAGACCTGAACTATTTGCATATTGTACAATTTTAAAAGATGTTATGTTTAAGATGGGTAAAATAGTCCATGAACAGACCTCAACTTTTCTGTAAAAGCTGATTTTTAAACTTAGATATGTTTTAGTGACTTTACTTATATTTTTAGTTTTTTTTTGCAAAGAATTAAATCATCCTAAAAGGATTTGCTTACTTGTATCCCCATAAAACTTGGAAAAACTCAAAAATGTAGGGGTATGAACTCACCTTATGTGTCTTCTTGATGAGTGGAAAGTTGAAGATGAGAAGTTTCAAGTCAAGAACCCTTGAAAAATACTTGGAGATTTTGATGATTCTATGGATGCTAATATGTGAATAGATGTGTAAATGATTTAATATTAGTATAGAAGTATGTAGAAATCTTAGAAGTTGGAGGAAATACTTACCAAGAAGGACCCAAGAACACTCTTAGAAAAATCGTGACTTAGAGAGAGAATGATAGTTTCTTGTGGAGAAAATGAATCTTTAGAGGAAACGTTGAAGTGAGGAATTAAACCTCCTAATCTTGGATTTTAAGAGGGAACATAAGGCAAACAGATGGGGTTGTTAGGAGGAGTGATGAGGGGATAATGATTTGACCAATGGAAATTAGAGAAATGACATAAATGTGACATGGGTTTGATGGGGGGATCCACTTGTGTTAATACTTTATATATAAAATAATATAATATCTTTTTAACTTTAGATATTATTTATGCAAATGTGTATTTTATATTTAATAAAGATTAAATAAGTGCATAAAATATGGGTTTAGGAGGTCTAAGATGTGAAAAATATGAGTTTGATGGAAATCCGACATCAAAACTCTTAAAAATGATGAAAAGTCCGAAACTGCCAAAAATCCGAAGTCATCAGGCGTTCCAGAGTAGTTGGGTGCAAAGGCTTCGAATGCGAGAATATAAGATACGAAGGCTTCGAATACGAGAGTATAAGATGAGAAGGCTTCAGATGCGAGAGTATAAGATGCGAAAGTCCATGATGCGAGAGTTTGTATGTGAAGGTTAGGTGCGGAAGTTTCTGGCTGTGAGGCTTTGTGGGCTATGAGACTTCGTGGCTGAAAGTGTAAATCCAAGATTTGCTTGATCTTTTTGGTTTTCTCCTTCGGTTTTGAGCTGTTTTCAACAAGGGAAAGGAGGGGATGATGTCAGTGTTTATGAGAAAGGTTAGAAGTGTTATTTTTGTTACTAAGAAAGATTTGGAAGAGATTCGAGAGAGATTTGGGAGAGAGAGAGATTGTGTTTGTAGCCTTTTTTTATGGTTTTCCCCCCCATAGTGTTAGGATTATGAACTTCACTACGTTGTGTTATGAGTGTTATTTATCCCGAAAGGATACATAGTTGAATTTTTCGAGTGATACTTTGTATTATAATAGTAAGTTGTACATAGGAAACATAGCGTAAACCCTAACGTACTAGTACTAGTTAAGTTAACTGAGATGACTTGTTGACTTTGTTTGACTTTCTTGACCAAAAATTAACGGTTGTCACATCATCCCCCGTTAGAAAGGATTTCGTCCTGAAATTAGCATTTGGAGTGGGACTTCAAGGGTTGGGGAAAAGATGTGGGTATTTTTGTTTCATCTACTTCTCGTGTTCCCAAGTGAATTCAGGTCCTCGCTTGGCGTTCCACTGGACCTTGGTTATGCGGCTTTGTTTTGTTATATTGATTTACATGTCCATGATTTCCACCGGTTCTTTGATGAAGTGGAGACTGTCTTTAATTTCAATTTCGTCAAGTGGGACGACGAGAGTCTCATCGGACAAGCATTTCTTTAAATTGGATACATGAAAGGTGGGATGTATGTTACTGAGTTCCTAGGGTAGTTGAAGTTTGTAAACTACGGGGCCAATCCTGGCAAGAATCTCGAATGGCCCGATATACCTTAGATTCAGTTTCCCACGTTTTCCAGAACGTATCATTTCCTTCCGGGGTGATACCTTCAATAGTACATGATCACCAACCTGAAATTCCATGGGTTTTCTTCGCTTATCCGCACAGAGCTCCTTTGTCAATCCCGAAAAGCCTTAAGTCGTTCCCGGATTTGGAAGATATTCTTTGTAGTTTCTCATATGATCTCAGGGCCAGTGAGTGTGCTATCAGGTGTTTGTCCCCTTGCTAGCTGCGTGTCACCCACTTCATCCTAACATAGAGGTAATCTGCACTTGCGCCTATAGAGGGCTTTGAACGGAGCAACTTTAATGCTAGTGTGATAATTGTTGTTGTATGAGAACTCGATGAGTGGTAAGTGGGTATCCCAAGCTTTACCAAAGTCTATCATGCAAGCTCTCAACATATCTTCCAATGTTTGAATAGTTCTTTCACTCTGCCCGTCGGTTTGTGGGTGGTAGGTTGTACTCATGTCAAGCCTAGTCCCCAAGGATTTTTGTAGTGTTTGCCAAAACCGTGAGGTAAACCTACTATCTCTGTCGGAGATCATGGATATCGACACACCATGCAGTAGTAAAATTTATTTGATATACTTCCTTGTTAGTTTTTCCATATTGTCTGTCTCTTTTATTGGTAGGAAGTGTGCGGATTTTGTTAACTTATCGACAATCACCTGTATGGTGTCGAGTCCACCAGTTGTTTTGGGCAATTTAGTTATGAATTCCGTGGTTATCCTCTCCCACTTCCACTTAGGTATCTCCAGTTGTTGCACCAAACTTGAGAGCTTTTGGTATTTTACCTTAACCTTGGCGCAAGTTAAGCACTTGCCCACATAGGTAGCAATTTCTATCTTCATGTTTGGCCACCAGTATAGTTTCTTGAGTTCTAGGTACATCTTGTCTGAACCGGGATGAACAAAGTATTTGGTCTTGTGAGCTTCATCCATGATGACGTCTCTGTACTCACCAAACTTTGGTGTCCAGATCCAACTCATGAGATAACGAGCTCCGTCACTCTTGACCTCTAGGTTTTTATCCATTCCTTGCAAGGCTTCCCCTGCAACATTATCAGGTTTCAAAGCCTCGAATTGTTCTTCCTTAATTTATGTGGACAAGTGTGAATGGATTGTTATGGTTAAAGATTTTACTCGGCGGCCGTAGTATTCTTTTCGACTTAGGGCATCTGCTACTACGTTGGATTTGCCTGGATAGTAACGAGTTTCACATTCGTAGTCATTTAGTAGTTCTACCCATCGTCGTTGTCTTATGTTGAGTTCTTTTTGATTGAGAATGCTTTGGAGACTTTTATGGTTAGTGAAGATTGTACACTCCGTACCATAGAGATAGTGTCTCCATATCTTCAAAGCAAACACCACCGCTTCCAATTCGAGGTCATGTGTGGTGTAATTGACTTCATGAGTCTTAAGTTGTCTTGAGGCATAGACAGTGACCTTTCCTCGCAGCATGAGCACACACCCAAGACCCTGATTTGATGCATCACAGTAGACCATAAAGTCTTTTGTCCCTTCGGGAAGAAACAAGATCGGGGCACTGCATAGGGCTTGTTTTAGTGTTTGGAAGGCATTCTCTTGCTTATCCTCCCAGTTGAAAGTCACTCCTTTCTAAGTCAAGGTAGTGAGTGGCTTTGCGATCATGGAAAATTTTTGTATGAATCTCCTATAGTAACCAGCAAGGCCTAAGAATTGGCGGATTTCCGTTGGTGTCTTTGGTGCTCTCCAGTTCTTAATTGCTTTGATTTTTGAGGGATCCACATGTATCCCTTCCTTGCTGACCACGTGTCCCAAGAAGTCCACCTTCCGAATAAAAAAATTGCATTTTGAGCGCTTTGCATACAACTTCTCCATCCTTAACGTTTCCAAAACTTGTCGTAGATGTTGACTATACTCTTCCTTACATTGTGAATAGATCAGTATGTCGTCGATGAATACTATTACGGATTATCCCTATGGTTTCAATAATTTTAACAAAAGGTCTTTATTGCTAACCCCATCAAGTTTGTCTGTTAAGTGAAGGACATTTCCGTCATTCACTATTATATGGACCATTTATGGGGTTTTTGTTATTTAAAAAGAAAAAAGAAAAGGAATATATTTTAATATACACTGGGTCCTATCTCTCTCTCTCTCTCTCTCGATCACTTCATCATTCATCCAAGATTAGTGGAGATCACTTCAAATTTTATGAAACCACATGGATCATTTATATACATATAAACATGAATGGAAGGAGATACATACAAGGTACAATTATAGCCTTACTTTTACTATGAGCTTATTACTTGATATATTTTGTCATACTTACATGATTTTGTTTCATTGATTATGCATTATACAAGTGAATTGCTTGCTATGTTGTTTTATATCTTACTATATGTGGTGTGTGTTGTAACTATAACTAATATACTTACAATTTATGATCATTCAGAAAAAGATTTAATGAAGTTTTTGTTTCGACCCTAGTTCTATTATTCGTGTTCCGCCCCTATCCTGTTGCAAAAACATGAGGCTATGCCTCATGCCCTGGAGTCACTACACACAAATCTCCATGACTACATGGGTTGAGTAGTGTGACAACTGGCAAATTATGGATCAAAGCAAGTTCTAAAATGTATTCTGTGTATAAGTGAATTCACAACGTAACTTTGTTGCAATAAAACTTTGAAAACCAAAAGGGCATTATTTGTAAACGTAAATAATTGTAATGAACTTTTGAAAGTCAACAAGTTATAACAAGTCAAGACAAGTCAAATAGTTAGAGCATAAATCAAAAATTAAAACTTTACTTTAGAATTTTTGGCCAAGTACCCCACCAACCTAGTGATTTCGGTTTGCCTACGACCGAAATCACCCTTTAATGAGTATCTCCAAAACCGAACTCACATGCTAAGAATACCACTAGGACCGAAAACTCCCTTTAATGGGTGATACCCAACCAAAAACACCATGTGTGGAAGACTTAGAACCGAAAACATGCTATAACCAAAACACCCCTAGGCTGAAATCCTCCCTCAACCGAAATCACATGTGATTTGGGTCATACTAAGGAGTTTTCAATGGGTTCTCGGCTGGAAAAGATGATAAGGAGGGTTGACTTTATGATTTAGATGTTTCCTCCTTTCCAATACAAAACTATACCCAACATATATCAATGTTATTAACCAACAAATAACTAAGCAAGTAATCTATCATCTTTTCCTCCTTAACTACGACAAAACACACCTACAAACCCCCACCCATTCCATTTTCTCTAAATTTTACCCCATTCTCTCTCAAGAAGCAAGCCAAAAATCTTCCAAGTTCAAATCCTCCAAGTTTATTCTTAGAGTTTTGGTAAGTTTTTATTGTTAATCTAGTGTTTTTATACACTATCATGTTAGTTTCATCTTATTTAAACATATTATTATGTGTTAAAACTCTTAGGATAATATCACCTTCAAAGAGTTCATCAACCACATTCAAGTGTTTTTGGCTTGGAAATCTTCACACCATCTCTTCAAACAACCCACAAATCCACTCAAGGTGATTTCATACCCCTACATTTTCGACTTTTCATGTTTTAGGGTTGGGGGGGGGAATACAAGTTAAAATTTGGTTTATCACACCAATACTTGTATGTTTCATCTTTATGTTAAATTATAAAACATTATTTGCATGAGATATGGCTGTCACTAGATTTTATACAACTATTTGTGGTATATTGGTTTTGAAATGCAAAACTAACAAAAACAAAACATAATCTATGCTCTAAAAATCATAAGAAGAATTATGGTTGCAAAACTACATGAGTTTTTTTTGAAGCTCTTACCAAAAACAAAGTTTTCTAGCAAAAAGGGGTACAATCTAGTTATTTCACTATTTTGAGGGCGACAACCCAAAAATATGATGTTTGATCTTACATTTTGACACTAGACAAGTTCACTACTATATATTTATATAAATAATTATGTAAATGCTCACAACAAACAAACAAGATAAACTATAATTGGTATAGTTTGAGAGTTACAAACACTACATTATCAATTCAGAAGAAACATATAATCATTTAAAGGTATAATTATTTCATCTATAAGAAAAATGGTTTTTCAGTTCACGTAAACCGGTTAATACAATTTTGCGAGACATTTAGCTTCACCGTACCTACTAGAATACACGTTAAAGTCCTGAGTTATAACCAGGGAGAGCGTGACACTTGTGTATAGATCTATACGGGATTGACAACCCCGCATCTCAGCTGTTAGCTACAGTTAAACTAGCCAGTCTAGGGTGACAAATGTCATAACAGTTCCGACGTCTGAAGCACGTCGTTTAGGCCACTAGTCGCATTAGCATGGTTATAATAACTCACATGGACTATTAACAAATCATTTGGTTTACGGGGTTAACGTACATTCAAGTAGTTTTATATAAAGATAAAACTTCATAACGTCATTTTTCAGTACAACATTACTTACATTTCTAGTCTTGAGATTTAAGACTTACAACTCAGTTTTAAAGAAAATAATGGATTTTCTGAAAGCACACGCTATCATTTTCACGAAACTGTTACAAATCCTTTTCATACAAACACTTATGAACTCACCAACTTAATTTTGACACTTTTCAGAATCACTTGTATTCTTAGGAAATCAGTAAACATGTAATCAAAACGTTTTTGGAGGATGAGGCATCGTCGCATCACGTTATTTATTTTTGTATACTTATTTGATATCAAGAAAACAATGTTTGAATACAATGTAAACTTCTAAATTATCAACATGATGGTTGTATGACTTTGATTCATTTATATTCAATTGTTATGATAATGTACAATGACGTCATCCGCCCCCGGATGTTTCAGTCGTTCTGGTTTGTGGGTGTGACAAGTAGTGTCAAGATTTGAACATGACTCAATAAGTTATTCGCCATATCTTATTTATACAAAAAATATGGTTTTTAAATGAATATATATATATATATATATATATATATATATATATATATATATATATATATATATATATGTTTCTAACAACTATTGTGTGCTCGTATGCATAAATATGGACCAACGAATGGAATAAAATCAATGGTCATGATCTGAGGGTATGTACCATATAATTATATAATTTTCAGTATAAGGGTATTTCAGACAATTAACCTATACTAAAAAAAAGGAAATTTTCGTATTTTAAGGATAATTAATTTCTGTTTTTTTTTTTTTAAAAAAATCTAGGCTTTTTCAAATAATTCGAATTAATTTATAAGATAACTTATAGTAATAATCGATTTTATTCTGTCAGAGTGAAAAAAGTCAACCGTAAATTAGTAAAGATATTTTCGATTATATTCTTGCAGAATATAGTTACATTTAAGATTAAAACAAAGAATGATTAAAAAAGATTAAAAAAAAAAAAATCAAAATCTAACAAAAACACTAAACTATTCTGAAAGAATATTATTTTTAAGAAACACTTTATATATTGTAGCATAACACATTCTTGTATAATACACTCTCGTTCTCAATGTTTTATGCTTTCTCCACATCAATGTTAGCCCCTTCAAAACCTAAATCCACAAAGAAAACATAATCAAGTTTCCAAAATTAAAAAATCCAGTGCATTCTAAGAGAATAAAAATTATAAATTATGACAGAATGTAGTATATACTATAAAGTTTGACAGAATATAATAGAAAATAAAAACTATAAATTCTGACAGAATGTAGTAGAGACTATAAAGTCTGACAGGATATAGTAAAAAATAAAAACTATAAATTCTAATAGAATGTAGTAAACATTAATGAATAGTAATATATTTCAACTAGAATGTAACTCTCAAACTGCAATGAAAAAAGATGGGGTCTTATAGACATTTCATCAAACATTTAGAAGGCAGAAAAATTATGCAAAATATATTCTGCAAGAATACTGTAGGTATGAAATACATAAAAAATGGAAATGAAAGTCAATCTAATTATGAGGTTTTGTTCAATCTAATATTATAGGTATGAAATACATCATGCAAGCCAATGAATAAATAATCAACGGTGGAGTAAAGAATGAAAAACAAATCATGTAAACATCCAGAAAACGAAAAAAAATACTGCAAATCTGTTTATATGTAAATAAATGAAAACCAAACCTATTGCAAATATGTTTTTTAACACATTGAGTGCATAAAGAATTGCAAATATATTATGTATAAATTGTAACTAAAGTTCATATAGCTCTAAGTAAATCAATTCAATTGCAAATAACAATTACCCAAAATCAAGTGCGTAAATTGATTAAAGAAAAAATAACTAGTTCAATAAAGAGAATTTTTACTGATTGAATAAAGAATGATAATTATCCATGGTCCTGTGATTGGTATCTTGATGAAGATAAATGATGGCCTAGGGTTACAAAGAAAATAGAAGATATGATGTGATGATATATAAGAGGATATTAATTTAAAAGTCAAAACAAACCTGAAATTGGAATCTAAATAAGATGCACAATTTTGTTGCTTTTTGGCTGAGATTTTGATCGATTATGCTTTGATTTAAAGGAACTGATTTTGGTGCTCCAAAATGGATCGAGTATGCTCTGATGGAATCTTCAATTTGAGAGGGTGGCGCCGATGGTGAGGAATGAAAGAAGAGGGCGTCAGAGGTGGGGGAGGAAGCCGTAGATGATGATAAAGGGGTTAATTGGTGATTTTGTAGAGATAAAAACTAATTTTCCTGATTTTAAGGATATTTATTTGATTAAATATTTATCATAATTAAATGTAGTCAAGATTACTATTATACCATTTTTATTATTTATTATTGAATTTATTTATGCTTAATTCTGATTGGTTGTTAGAGGCACGCAATACTTATTGGAAACATATTAACCTAACACTCACACACACACACACACACACACACTCTCTCTCTCTCTCTTTATATATATATATATATATATACACACACACACACACACATACACATACACATACGGTTTCAAATGTAAAAAAAAATTATTTATAAGGTTTCAAATGGAAAATAATCAACATTGAATAAAATTGAAAAAAAATAATGATTCGATTTGGAACAAAAAAATGAAATGCCAAAATTTTAAAAAAAAATAGTGTGAAAAGTGAAAAAAAAAAATGAAAACTTAGTGTCATTTATGTATTTTTTTTTTTTCAATTTTTATACGTCTACATGTCATGACAACATGCCATATAATCAAAATTGACACGTTAACAGACAACCGGATTGATCGGTCAAGTAATCAGAATTGTAATAAATTAGAAACGTAGTATCCAATTTAAAACAAAAAACAATGCAATGTCAAAATCAAATTTTTATATAAAATTAATAACTTTTTTAATATTTACCCTTTTGAATTTCAATTATATTTATATAAAAAACGAGAGTCAATTTTACAAATAGTTTACTCAATCTATTTCGTGATATATTAATTTAAGAACTCAAAAGACGTGTCCTAGATTTTATTTTTCAAAAAAAATTAAAATTAAAAATGCCAGCGGAGTGAGTTTCTTGGAAGTCTAGAAGTCTTGGTCAGTTCCTTCGACCCCATTATCTGATACGTTGTTTCTTCGAGCAAATTTCGACGAAGAATCCGATTCTTCAAATCCAAGAAATTGATACTCCATCGAATTCTTTCCATTTAATCTATATTTTCTCCATCAATCGTGTTTACATCTATTCGTTGTTGGTTTCGTTCCCTTCTACAAAAGACAAACCCTAATCTTCTAACTGTATACATCATAGATCGTACCGTTGATCCAATTGGAGGGTCATGCACATATCATCGACAATGCTTCACAAAAGCTTCAAGCCCGCGAAATGGTAAATATTCATACATGATTTTTCAAACTCGTACTTGATATGTTTGTTGAAGATCTTGTTTCTTGTTTTTGTTCGATTGATGCAGTAAAACGTCTCTAAAACTGGCGACATCCCGGATTAAATTAATGAGAAATAAGAAGGGAGTACAGATTAATCAGATGAAGAGGGAATTAGCTCAATTGCTTGAGACAGGCCAGGATCGTACTGCACGAATTCGAGTACGTTATCTTATTTGATTGTTCAAATGATTTATGATGAAGAACAATAATACAATTTGCGAGATAATCAAGAGCACTTCTGTGTAAAAACCAAAACCCTAGCATTCCAGATCTTTGTTGCATCTGGTTGCATACTGTATGCCGACAACAGTCAATATGTTGTAGCCTTCGTGATTATCATGGTTTAATTATTTGGATCTTTTGTCGTGTGTTCTGAAAATGATTTTGTGATATGAATTAATCCGAATCAGATTATCAGTTTTAACAAAACATATACTGCTTCAATAGTTCGCTTTGTGATATCAAGATTTTTAGTTTTTGGCAAATTGATTAGTTAAAGAATTAATAAATAAATGCATTCCCCATCTTCAACAAGTGAACACTACCAAATCCACTATTCATTAAGTGATGTACCAAAAGTAACTTTTAGCCTTCTTTTTTCATTAGCTTTTAGTTCTGACATTTGACCTTATTGTATCCTTTTTCTTTTATCCCATTTCCTTAACTTTTATCTATTTCGTATCTTCATTATTCAATCAGGTTGAACACGTAATCAGGGAAGAGAAGATGGTGGCAGCATACGAGTTAATTGATATATACTGTGAACTTATCGTAGCACGCATGCCCATTATTGAATCCCAAAAGTAACCTATCTTTCTTTACATCTCCCTTCATTACTTTTTCCATTGTTGACCTTTTGACCAATTACTTTTTGTAGAACTTGCCCCATTGATCTGAAGGAAGCTGTTACAAGTGTGTTATTTGCAGCTCCAAGATGTTCTGATATATCAGAACTTGTGGATATTAAAAAACAATTTACTGCAAAATATGGGAAAGAATTTGTTTCTGCAGCCCTCGAGCTTAGGCCTGATTCTGGTGTAAGCCGAATGGTAAGTCGACTCATGCTTTTTTTTTTTTTATTATTATTATCTGAATTTGAAAATAATATTTGTTTTATTTTCAGTTGGTTGAGAAGCTATCTGCTGTAGCTCCTGATATTCAGACAAAAGTCAAAGTATTAACTGCCATTGCAAAAGAACATAATATCGATTGGGAACCAACTTCATTCGAGGAGAAAGAGTCAAAGCCTCCAAATGACTTGTTGGTGAGGCTTGATTTTATTGTTTTCATGCTGATTTTTTAGAAATCTTTAGATAAAAAAAACATGTTGAAATTTTGTAACTTTTATTATTTGAGCAGAATGGTCCGACTAGTTTTGAGAATGCCAGCATGGCAAATGCAAATCCTTCAAAGATTCAACCCTCAAATGTCAATGTTGTTCATAGCCATGAGAAGAAACCGGGCCCACCTCTCGACTTTGCTGAACAGAACAGAAAATACATAGTTGATAATGGGGTTGCAGCATCATCTTCAGGTATAACTATTGATCAATGTAACAATCTTTCTGTTTTAAATTTTTTTTTTTTTTATATGTTGTTTCTTGCTGTGATCAGGAATGGCTTCTGAGAAGATGGAAAAGAGGGGTGATGATGATTTTTCATCAGGTGGGCAGAACTGGAATATGGGATTTAAAGATGCTACTTCTGCAGCAGAAGCAGCAGCCGAGTCTGCAGAACGGGCAGCCATGGCTGCCCGAGCTGCTGCCCAATTTGCAAGTCATGAAAAGATCACCACTAGAGATGAAACCCCTCGAAAATCAAAGATAATTAATCAGCAAATGAATCAAAGTGATGAAAACGAACGAAAAGATAATGAAAGAGTTCATGAGGCTAATACAAGATCCAACAAATTGAATTCATCTAAAGAATCTAAGTTAGAGAGTGGGAAGAAAAATAGCTTCTCTGGTGATAGAAAACCTAAGGTAACGAATCAGCAAATTGATCGAAGTGAACATGGAGAAAAGGATAATGACAGATTTCATGAGGCTAATGCAAGATCTAGCAGGAAGACTTCTTCTATAGAATCTAAAACTGAGTTTGAGAGTGGCAAGAAAGAAGGATTTGAATCCGAAAATATTAATTTATTTGCAGAAGAAATGTTTAAAAAGCAACCGAGTATTCATTCCACTACTTCCAGTGATGAACCTGATGAAGAAGTTGTTTCTGATGATCGGAAAGCTGGGAAAAGAAGTGTTGTTGGGAATCCTTTTGCAGTTGTTGATCAAAGAAATGTTTTTAGTCAATCCATAAAGTCAAAATCGGATCTTGATGACCAAAGAGACAATGAAGCAGTTTTTGATGATGATCATGATGATGATGATGATGGCCCGAAGTTTGATTCAGGATTTGAGTATGATGAAGTTGAGGCCACTTCATACTTTCAGTCTCCAGTTCAAGAATCTTCTACTCATTCCCTAGAAAATGCTCACATTTGGAGCCCTAAAAGAAACGAGAGTATTAAATTTGAAAAGATGAGTTCTCAATCGAATCTTTTTTCACAAAGTGTCTCTTTTGGTGAGCATTCTGTGAAATCCATGGAACCTTCAGAAACAGAAGATGGTGCTCCTCTGAGTTTTGATCATTCAGATGGTGAAAGTGAAAGCGAGTTTATTGGGAAAAACAAGTTGGATAATGTTTTGTCTGCAAATCCCGAGACTTTACCAAGAAAATCCCGAATTGAGTTGAATGATTTGGTTGAAGACGAATCCTCTTTCGATGATGATCCCAAAGATGAAGAGAAAAGACACTCCTCAAGCATTTTACTTAAAAAACATGACTCATTGGAAGATAACACTGATGATGATTTTGGGAAAGAATTGAAGTTTGGAACATTGACAGGTGGCCTTCGAAACAAAGGTGGTGTTCTTAAATTCCCACCTTATACAAAACCTACAACAACAGACGCCTTGAATTTGTCCAAAAAGTCGGTTGATGAAAGCTCTGTGACCATAACTGAAAATGAAACATCTCTTAATAGTTCTTTGGATTCAAGAGTGGGTAGAATAGGAGATAAGAAAGCAAGTGTTACTATTTCAACTTCTGATTCAGATTCAGATGACTCCGGCGACAAGTTTCCGGCGAGATCACGGTTTGTGCCGCCTACTCCATTCTTCGATGATGATGATGATGTTGAAACCGCTTCTGAGGAGGTTTCAAAAAAGGCTCCAATTAGCAGTGTTCGTTTGCGTACGGAGCTTTCTAGAAGGACTAGAGGATCTCCTTCAGTTTCTAATTCAAAGACTCGTGTTGACCCCGAGCCCAAAACAGTAATTTCACATGAGCCTCGGTTCAATTCAAGAAAAACAATGGAAATTGGTAGTAGTATGGAAGGACAAGAAGAAAAGCCCAAAAAGGAAATGGAAACACGGATTCCGATACGTGGGCTCACTCCAAGAAACAGTGATGAATTTGGTGAAAAGAAGATTGTTGGGAAAACAGAAAAGCCGAGTGTAGAAAACATAGCGAAGAAACCGAGTTATGTTCACCCGAAGCTTCCTGATTATGACACTTTTGCTGCTCGTTTACAAACTTTGCGAAATGAGCACAAGTGAGTACATATATATGATATGTTGATTGTCTTTTTAGCACATAATACATGTAACATCTGAAGCACGTTTTGCTTCAGGTGGATTATTGTTTATATATATTTCAATTTGGTTTGTTTATAGAAGGCACGCACGCACACAGACTGACTTATCTTGATACATGGTTGTAATAGGAATGATTTCTTGTGAGCTTTTTTGTTTATGATTTTTTATATATGTTTTGACTCTATGGAATAAGTTTATAGAGAGTTGTATAGACTATAGACTTCCAATAATATATATTAGTATTACTTTTTGCTACGACCAAAAAATGAAAATGTTGCAAGAGCCAAAAGAATCAAGTGTTGAGATAATGTGAAGGCTTGATTGAATACATTAATTAATGCAAGTTTACGTACTTGAAATCAACAAGTCAAATACAAACACAAACGTTTATTGTAAGTAAGTTACAACCAGGTATTGCTCGCCATGGATATTATATATAATCTTTTATTCTCACCAAATATATAAAAGTAAATCAACATTTATCAGGAACTTGGTTTCTGTGTTTTTTTTCAGCAAATGTTTCAGCGACAAGTAATGGGAACGCAATAGTTGCATCACAGTGCACCTGGATCAAAACAGTCAACATTACAATCACGACAATGATAAGAAACCAAAATCATTTTAATTTGAAAAATATTAGAAATTTCATGAAGAAACCAAAAGTTCGATAGTGTTTTAAGGAAATAACCATGAAATTTTAAGTTTTGGAAAATGACCATGAGATCCGCAGCGGGTGGCTCTACGAATCTATTTAATCTTCTGAGGAATGACGTATAGTACTGAAGAAATAATGTGACAACACTAAATAACAAATAAATTTCATAGCTATAATAGTTCCGTAAAAGTGGCTCTACAAATCCATTATACACCTCCGCGGATCTATAATATCTCTGATGAATTGGTAGTTGACCAAATTACCCGATTTTTTTTTCGGGTCAAGTAAAGGGTGCATTTTTTGGATTTCGGGTATATCCGAATTACCCGAATTATTTTAAAAATTCCTTTTTTTTTATAGAGCTTGTACTATATAGTAGGTATTTGATAACGCTTAAACTAACTATTATTATTGTAAAAAAATGAATCTATTTATTATGACAATATGCCACTAACAATATTAAAAGTAATTTTTATATATCATCATGTTCTTTAAAACTTAACTGTTTTCTAAATTATAGTTTTTATTGTAACTAAGAAACTGATTCTCTTGACGAAACTTCAGAATATAACAAAACTTATGGCTATAATTATCTTAAACATTTTAAACTTTTAAATTAAGATCTTTAAGTATTTGTTTTTTTAACATCTTATTAGATTAGATTAAGTTGTTAAAAAGTTACTTGATATCTCAGGTATTATTAACTAAAAAATCTCAATGTTGAGTAACTTCGTTTATGTTTCGTTTGTTTATATAAACAAGACTAATAAATCACAACGTATTTATTTCATTAAATTTATTTTCAGGTGAAATTCAAAATTTTTTTTTATATATATTTTGGGCAATACCCAAATTACCCAAACCCGACCCGATACCCGAATTTAGTTTGGGTAGAGTAATGAGTATTTTTTCTAACATGAAAAACCCGAATTACCCGAAACCCGAAAAATTACCCGATCAATACCCCTAGATTTTACCCCGTTTTCGCCAATTCCTCAGAAGATTATAGCGATCCACAGAGTTGTGCAATGGATCCGCAGAGCCACCTCTGTGGATCCATTATAGCCACAATTTTTTTTTTTTTTGTCTCGTGGTGCTACGTCATTTCCTTAGAATTGTGTATCGTTCCTCAAAGGATTAAAGAGACCAGCAGAACCCTCTTTGTGGATCTCATAGTCATTTTCCAAAACTTAAAATTTAATGGTTATTTCCTTAAAACACCTCATAGCTTTTGGTTATTTCATGAATTTTCTCGAAAAATATTGCAATTAATTTGATGAAAAACCTTGACAGATTTAGCAGAAACACGAATTTTCCCCCATGACACAGCTTCATCAGGTCGAGCACCTGAATCACTGCCATCAAACTCCTGAGCAGTGTTGATATAAACAGCATAATCCGCACCATTTCTCATCATATTCGCATTGCAAATGTGATGTTTTGGTAATCCTCCTCCTAGAAGTATCATCCCTGTCTTTCTAGGGTTTGCATTCACAGCTTCACTGTCCATCGCCACCACATCTATTCAAAGTTCAAACAAACTTGTCAACTTATATCAACCATAGCCATAAAATCATGATATGTACTCAAGCAAAATCAAAATAAAGAGACAATCGCCATGTCACCTTGTACTATGTCAATAACAAGACCAGGCTTGCGAAATGAATGAAAATATAACATGTCTCCGAGAGACCCATCTGTCAAGGCGGGGCAAAACACAGGAATATTGTTCTACAATGGAGTAATCATGTTAAAATCGCAACAAAAGATACAGTTAATCTTATAAATAAATAAATAAATAAGTTATATACGAGAATATAACTTTGTTAGATAAAAGTTTGACATTCAAGAAACGTGAAAATGGAGGTGAACATGCGATTGATAACCTTATATGCCCAATATAGATATGAGCTTTCGTCATTAATTTCCTTCCCCAAACGTGATATTACTTTTGATGGGGTCCATAACACATGCTGTACAACACAGAGGGTATATAGAGTCATGTAAAGTGTGTAAATGAACAACACCTTAAATGAAAGTAAAGTAGAATGAATACGAACCTTTGTATTTTGTTCTTGAAGCATTTGGTCTAATATTGGGATAATCCAATCCTCAAACTTACAGTAATTATCATTAGGCACCAATAAGTTACCAGTACGATTAAGACCTTTTGCGCGTAAGGCAGCACCAGGTAGAGAAAATTCACCTCTGTATGTGTCTGCAAGACATTTTATCAGATCTTCCTCGATGCCACCAGCTGTTGTCACAATCACATCAACCTGCATGGATATAAAAAATAAATATATAGTGTAAAAGAATAAAACTCTGATATGTTTGTTTAATTGTTCATAAGTATGAAAGTTGCAAACTACTAACCATATGATGTTGAGCTAGATAGCGAATAATGTCACGAACACCAGAAGAAATGAGGTTTGAAGTTAACCCTAGAAAGATTTTGCACTTGACAGACTCTCTGTAAGCTGGGTTACTTTCTTCCTCACTGCAATCTTCTGTTACTTTCTCATGAGAAAGCCTCCAATCTAGCTACAATCATCAAATGGGAGGGAGGGACCCATCAAGATCATACAAACATGAAGAGAAAAAATAAAGCAAATAATATATTCTGTTGAATAAAGTAGGAAATTAAGATTTTGAGAACAAACCAGTACCATTTCATTAACGATTTCAATGGCGTCACCAAAGTTAGAAGCTTGAAATCCGGTGGAAAGTAGGGATTTAAGAATCTGTGTATAGTTAATTCCATCGTTGAAATCGTAGCCCTGGATTTTAGCACAACTGCCTTCTAAACTTTCTGAATGCTTGAACACAGCCGATCTTACATCCTCAATCATCTTCGACTCTTTCACTACTTCCCCCATAACTGCAACTCGGACCTGATGTTGCTTGTTGCTCTTTCGCTACTAAATTAGTCTTATATATACAAACTCTTTTTATATTTTACTTTGCCGCTAACTTTTCTAATTGAAATATGGTTTAATTATCTTATTATATTAAACAAATAAGACAAAACTTAAAAAATGGTCCCGGTTTTCGAAAATATCAAGTTTAGTTCTTAAGTTCAAAAAACCTCACAGATGCTCCTTGTGTTTTGAAAACTTTTAATGTTTAGTCCTTCCGTCTAACTCCGTCAGTTTTCTACCGTTAAGTGAGAGATATTTTCGTAATTTCAATATCCAGGGACCATTTATGAGGTTTTTTATTATTTTAAATAAAAATAAAAAATAAATTTTAATATGTAAAGGATCCCCCCCCCCCCCCACTCTCTCTCTCTCTCTCTCTCTCTCTCTCTCTCTCTCTCTCTCTCTCTCCGGTTAAAAAGCATCACCCCAATTACCCCTAAACCATTTTTTCCCTCATTCATTTCTTATTCGCTGATTGATAGATTCCAAATACCATTTCTTCACAATCTACATCAGTTAGGGAGCTTCAATTCTAAATCCCATTTCAATTCTTCTTCACAATCTACATTCCATAACATTATATCTGTTCTTTCTCACTCACAATCTACATTCAATTCTTCGGCGGTCTTGAAGTCGCCTCCAACCACCATTTGATTCTGGATTTTGAACCACAAAACCTTCACCATCTTAACTCAAAGTTGTCTGAGACACTCATGCTGAAACATGATTTGTAGGTTCCTATTGCATCATTGACGCCCATCTCCTTCTCGATATCATACTGGAAATGATGGTTTCAATATATTTTAAGGTTTAGGTTTTAGAAAAATCCCAAATCGATCCCCACTGGACTTACATCAATAAAAATCCCAAAAGTCGATGGTTTCAGAATTGATGCTTTAATCGAGTTTCCAACACACTGAAGACGAAAGCGAACATCCCTGATTTTGTTACCAGTGCTTCAATAGGATTTATAGAAGTTGATGCTTTAATAGGGTTTCAGAACTTGATGATTTATATGGAAGGAATATGATATCTTATTACCGCTGCATTCTCTAGATCTGAGAGTTGGAACTAGCTCTATTGATGGGAGGAGAGTGCAGGTGTCGACTGGTGGTGATAAGTGGTGTAAAGCTTGATTGTGTAGACTGTGATGGGGATGGTGATGAACACATTACAACATGTGAGGTTAGAGGGTAAGGGGCGACAATGGTGCTCCATTTTCTAGTGGTGGTGTAGATTACCGGTTGTGGTGGTGGTTAAGTATGATGGTTTCAATAGATTTGAAGGTTTTGGTTCTGATCTGATTTTTGAATTTGAGTTTAAGGTTTGATTTCCAGGTTTTGTTTTTAATTGTTTTATTTGAGATTTGAATTTCATTTAAATTTAATGTTGTTGGTTAGTTTTGGTGGTTTACCAGTGGTTAGTGATAATTGTTGTTAGAAGTGGACAAGAAAGTCAGCTAGTGATTGATTTCATGTGGTGGTTTTGCATATTTCCAGTGGTGGTGGTGATTAAGTTTTCATCACCATAAGAGAGAGAGAGAGAGAGAGAGAGAGAGAGAGAGAGACCCTTTAATATTAAATAATTATATTTTTTTATAAAAGAAATAAGTCAAATCTTCATAAATGGTCCCTGTGGCAGTGAAATGACATAAATACCCTCCACTTAACGACCAAAAGCTAACGTAGTTAACGAAAAGGACCATTTGTTAAAAGTTTTGAAACTACAGGGACCATCTGTGAGATTTTTTGAACTTAGGGACTAAACTTGATATTTTCGAAAATCATAAGGACCATTTTTGAAGTTTTGTCAACAAATAAATATTGAAAAGACTTGAGTTGACTTGGTTAATTTATATTATATAGTTTATGACGTACAAACAACAATGTTTTTGTTTTTCGAAATTCACCAAAATGATCATACTTTCCGGAATTTGCATTGGACATCTCGGATTTCAAACATTTTTTTTGGGGTAAATGTTTAAAAGTACTATCTACACGTGACTATAAAAATCCAACCATGCTGGTAGAGGTAAAATAGTTTAAAAATTCATTCACTCCAACCTAACATTATAATTTACGAATAAACCAACTCTTAGATACACTCAACTTTCATCTAATTCGTCATTTTATAAATTCACATGAATTCCCACATACCACTATATAAACATGTTAAAACCACAACATAATTCACAAAAAAGTTGCATTGAGTCATTCACTCTCCAAATTAACTCAAAAGCTTAACTTTTTTTTCCTCTTACAAAATGTCTTTTGAGCTATCCAAAATCGACCATTGATTTAACTGCCCTTCAACCTCTAACAATGAGATCAAGCCTTGAATGATGCCATGTGTGATGAAGAATGTTGTACGGGTCAAAGAAGCAGAGGTTTGAAGGATGAAACCAGTTTCTAAGCAAATTAGTTAAGAAAGAAATAGTATTTTCTAGCAACGGTCAAAGAAAAGAAAAACTGGATAATTAACCAAAAAAATCCAAGGTTTCGAATGATAGATAAGATATGCCAAATGTAAGGCTCAAGGTAAAAAGTCGGACTTTTAGACAATTATAAAGGATATGAATGGGATGAAAACACATCGGGACATCCGATAAAATGGGAACGATCAAAGTACATCGTTAAAATGTTTATAAATGATTTTATTCACTAAAAAATCTAAATGTCCTTTTCTATTCAAACAAAATTTTTCTTAGAACCCAAGTAACAATATAAGATGATCTGGAAATTCTGAAAATTATTTTGATTTCCTTGAGTTATTGAAAATTTTACAAGGAAATAAGACCATAATTCACATAAAATATTTTATGAGGTCTATAAATCCTAGATAAATTCGTGGATAACCCATAAAGTACATAAACATTTCTCATGAAGGTTCACCTATTTCAGTTACTGTTTGCTATGATTTTTAATTTTCCTTGTGTTTAACACGAACAAATCATGCTACAATCAAGTTATGAGATATTAAATGAGCATATAATAATTTTTGAAGCTTCTAGACCTTTATAACACTAAGGTAAATATTAGAATTTTTCATAACCTAATTTTATTTTACGCGATTTTTTTGTATTTAATGGACTAAATCAGAGAAAAATAGATACAATTTTCCATAAACCATGAAAATTTACGAGGACCTTATCTATTATAGTAGGATATTAAATAAAAAGTTTAGTGATTTTTCCCTATGTTTTACTATTTGTTTTCGATTTGAATGCTTATTTAATAGAATAAATCAGAAAAAAATATCTAAACCATTCCAGAAATCATATAAACTGACTATAACTCCCTTGATTATATTTTAACCATAAGTGGAAAGTTTGAGGATTTATTTCAATTGTTTTCCATTTATTTATATTTTTCTTAGATTAAACACCCATAAATCCAAAAATCAGATTCCATTGCTTGAAAATCAATTTTGATAATTTTCCTAGTTTATATGCATTATAAAACAGTTTTACAAATTTTTTTGAGGAATTATCTTAACTATTTACTATATATTCTATGTTTCTTACATTAAATACACATAAATCATGAAAAGCAGACTCTACTATATGAAAAAGCATTTTTGACATTTTTCCCAGTTTATATACATTGTATATAATTTGTAAAAAATATTGAAATTTTTTCTTAACAGTTTGGTATTTTTCACGATTTTATGATGATATTAAGGAACTAAATGGAGGAAAAATAGTTACACATGTTTAAAAATCAAGAAAACTTTCATGAGGATTCTCCATTATAGTAGGATAAGAAGGAAAAATTTTAGGAATTTTTGGAGTTGTTTTAATATTATTTTCTAATTTTTAGCTTTTAAAACATCATTGAAAATGCTAAAACACATTACAAACGATATAACCAAATTTGGGATTTATTACTTAGAATTATCCTTCAGTTGTATAGCTTATAAAATTTTTATAATTTCAGAAAAATAGATACAACTTACACAAAATTAAGTTTGAAACAATCTTCGTATTTCTTTATATGTAGGATTAAGTATAATAGTATTAATTCTTCAATTTATAAACTCACTAGTGTGTATTCATTATCATAGGATGTAACGTCCTGAAAAAATAAGACCCGTAAATTTTTATTTTTAAATTAATAAAACAGTAATTCATGTGTAATACCCGTGTTTCTGGGCTAGACATTAATGATGATGTAATAGTTTAGGTTAACCTTTGTAACTCATTTTGAAATAATGAAAATGTATTATTTGAGTATTATGTGTTTTATGTTTAACTGTGTGGCTTAATTGAATTAAGAATAAAAATAAACGTAAAAATAAAATGTTAGCTAAAACCAATATCGATACATGAAGATGTAGTGGTCGTGACAAGGATTCCGAATATATAAAGAATGCCGAAATCCGAGTTATAACGAAGAAGTTATGACCTGTTGAAGTTTCGCAACAGAATCGACACGACACTGCGCGACGTAAATAGTGAGTTTATGATAGAGTGATATGTAGCCTTAGTGATCTAAACGAAAGTCATAGAGTTTGTTAAACCGAGAGCGTGGATAAAAAGAATGTCCAAATCTGACTTCGTATGAGCAAGTTACGATTTTTCTAAGTTTCAGCTTAGCAGTATGAACCCGAAGTTTGGATTTGAGATCGAGTGATTTCTAGCCGAAACAATCTAAACCAGAATCGAAGATCTCGTCGATAGTAGTGCAATGGTAAAACACAGACGAAAACGGACGTCAGATGAAAAAGTTATGAATTTCTAACGGAGTTTTCCTGTCCCGACCTACAAAAAATAATAAAATTTAAAATAAATTAAAAATTAGCCGACAGAGACTAAAGGAAAGCTGTAGATCATAGTCTCACCTACTCGTATATATAAAGAACGTCAAAAACAGAGTTCGTATGCAAAAGATACAAATTTTTGAAGTTTGAGAAATAGGAGTACACCCAGCGTACAGAAGTACGCCCATCGTACTCATGATTCATGTTCTTGGCCTCGGATGAGCCACGTCGCCCTTCGCATTACGCCCCAAGTCCGAAACTAAATACGCCCATCGTACTTCGGCCTCGTGTGGTCCGAGATAGGGCCGCGCAACACCACCCGAAGTTCGCCACTTGGAAGCTTGATCTGAACTACGCCCGGTGTAGAGCTTCGTACTCCCAGCGTACGTGTGAGGTTCAGCCCCTATAAAAGGCATGCGAGGACTGCCGATTTTTTTTTTGCCAAATTTCTTCTCTCTCTCCCATATCACCTCATTTTACGTGTAAGTTATACCCCCGAAGCCCCGGTATCATCTCAAGATCGGAAACAAGTCCCGAAGCCCCGAAGATCTCGAGAGACAGAGTTCCTGAGCCGAAACTCTGCCAGCGAGAAACCCGGTTTTCAAGGAAGCATCCCGGTTTCACCGAAGAATACTACTTGTAGAGCCGTAGTGTTGTCCGAGCATAGTCTTATTATGTGAGTGTATATTCCTTTTCTTCTAGCACATAGATACAAAGTATTCTTTACAAAATACGTGTTATGTGTTTGTATATTATTTTCATATTTGAAATAATTGTTGAATGAATGATTTGTACAGGATTTTAAGCTGTATATAAATGTATGTATTTTTATCTACTAATATGCTGGGTAGATAATGGGTAGGTAGTTGTTGTGTGATGAAATAAAATGATGAGAGGCCTCAATATTGTTGTTGATCTAGTCATCTAGCGGAGTATGGATGACGACCACGAACTCTTTCTAGACAGTCCTGTGGAACGCTTACAGGTTCATAACCTATAGGTGTTGTGAACGATGTGTTCACCGGTATACTCTATCCCCCTCATGGTTGCATTTAGGACATCTACTGTTGAGGAAACCCCTTTGCAGTAATGTTCGTCCCGATGAAAATCCTAGATTAGGTCTCTTGTGATAGTTGTTGTTTTAGGGACGTAAAGTGAGGATAACATGAATGGGTAATCGGGTTATTGTTGGTTGGTGAAAATTAAATATAATTATTTATTGTGGGTAGAAAACCCTATACGCTCACCAGGCTCCCAAGCCTAACCCACTCAATTTTATTTGTATGACAGGTAGTGGAACAAGAGCATAAGTTTGACAACTTGTGAAGATATTTTTTTTATAGGCTAGTAGTTGTATATAAATGTTGTAAGGCTTATAATGTGCCGTTTACGCTTTTGGTATGTATCGGAACATGACATCCCGAGTTTTGTTATATACATTTCTTTAAGGAATGTGTTGATAACTTTTATTTATCATATTTTGTTTTGGGAACAAATTCCGCAACTCTTTTAAATCAATGGATTTACTCTGAATTTATTTTAAAAGCATAAATGAAACCGGTTTTTTCTGACCGTGATTTTGGGGATGTCATAGTTGGTATCAGAGCATTAGTTTAAGCTAACTATGAATTTGTAGGATTTCTAGACTTTAACTTAGAATGCTAAGTGAAGATTATGAGGTGTGTGTCTGTTGTATTTTAGACACGAGCACTAGTTTATTTTAGGAAGATGCCTAAAATGTTTTTATGTGCTAAATGTTATATGTTTGCCATATATGATATTATTTGTTCGGATCTACGGTCTGTTGCTGACCAGATCTGGAGACCTTATGTGTGTAGGACTCTAAGCGTATGACTACTATAATAGAACTAGCATGTAAACGTTTCGGAGTGATATGGACGATTTATTTGTCTATCGTGAATGAGGATATAAATTCACCTTATTCGGTGTAGATAAAAAATGGTAAGAATCAGAAGTGACGTTGGAAACACAAATGAAAATAGGAATCAACCACTAGTGATTGAGCGAGTACCTGTTGTAGCAACAACACCTGAGCCAGTGATAACGGCTGGGGTAAAATTGATGATTCAAATGATGTTGGATCATCAGATGGAAGAAACGAGACGTATGCTTCGGCAGAATCGTGAAGAACTTTCAATGCCGATTGAACAACCCGATTTGAATGAAGGGCATTCGGAAGGAGGAAACTTCAGTGGGACTGTTGGTCAAGCCAACCCACCGATTGTTAGTCAAAACAACCACAATGGAGGAAATGATGTGCGTGGTGCAAGTATAAAGATTTCATGGTATCCAAACCACCATGTCTATCCGCAAGCCCGATACTAGTGGAAGTGATAAATTGGATCTCCGAAATGGAGACAATGTTTAAAAGTTGCGAATGCAGCAACATACAGAAGACCGCTCTTGCGATCCCTCTATTAAAATCAGGTGTGTTGTGTTGGTGGAAGGTGTTAGCTGACTCGATGCATAAGGGAGAAGCTAGCAAGATATCTTAGGAAGACTTTGTGGTGCAACTAAAATTGCAATACTACTCAGAGCAGGATCTTCTGGAAATCGTTAATGAGTTTTAGAATTTGAAGAAGGGATGGATGAGCGTTACTGAATACGCTACAAGCTTTACAGAGAAAATGAAGCTTATTCCATATCTAGTTCCAACTGAACTCTCAAAGGTGAACTAGTTTGCCCGTGGATTACCAGCAGACTTTGGTCTAATGGTTAAGCAAGCAAAAAATTTGAAAGCCGCTATCTGGGCTGCTAAGAATGTTGAGACCTAGATCAGGGAGAAGGGTCTGGAGAGGTCAGTGGTTGGTGAGAAGAGGAAGTTCGATGGACCCTCGGGGTCCAACAAAAAGGGTAAATTCTCGAAGTCTAGTTCAAGAGGAGGTGGAGGAGGCGAAGCGAAATGGTGCGTCAAATGCAAGAAGAAGCATCATGGAAAATGTGATGGGGAAGTCACATGATCCAAATGTGGAAAGCCAGGGAACTATGCCAACGAATGTACCCTTACCAAGAAATTTTTCTATGGGTGTGGTGAGGAGGGGCACATCTCGATGGGTTTGTCTGAAAAAGAAGGAGGAAGCAAAACCCAACATTCCACCAAAGCCGAAGGCGAGAGCCTTCCAGATGACACTGGAAGCTGCTAAAGAAGAAGCTGATATCGCTTCAGGTACCTTTCTCGTAAACGAATTGCCTGCCCAAATTTTATTTGATTCTGGAGCCAACTACTCCTTTATATCGCATGAATTTGGTAGAAAACTAGCTTTGCCTGTTGATAGACTAGATAATGCTTTATTAGTTGAAGTTGCTAGTGGGAAGTTTGTACCTGCTAGCTATCGCATGAAAAACATCTTAATTGATTTGAATGGGAATAAGTTCCACGATGAATTATTGCCTATTGAGCTAAATGGTTTCGACATCGTGCTGGGAATGGATTGGCTTAGCGCCAATGATGCCGATATATTGTGTAAGAAGAAGATAGTAAAAGTAAGCCTGCCAGGGAAAGAGTCATTTATGGTGTATGGGGGCAAACGCAGGGTAAATTTTGGAATCATTTCTCTAATGAAAGTCAGAAAGTGTTTGGTCAAAGGATGTACATCATATTTGGCATTCGTGATTGATGCAAAGAAGGAGAAAAAGGAGATGTAGAGCATTCATGTGGTGTGTGATTATCCAGACGTATTTCCCAAAGATCTTCCTGGATTACCACATGACAGACAAGTGGAGTTCAGAATAGACTTGTTACCAAGAAGCACGCCAATATCAAAAGCACCATACCGATTAGCACCAACGGAGATGAAGGAGCTGATGATGCAACTTCAAGAGTTATTGGACAAAGGCTTCATTAGACCTAGTTCATCACCCTGGGGAGCTATGGTGTTATTCGTAAAGAAGAAGGGCGAGAGTATGAGGATGTGAATTGATTACAGAGAGCTGAATAAGGCAATGATAAAGAATAGATATCCATTGTCGAGGATTGATGACTTGTTCGATCAACTACAAGGTTTAAGTTATTTTTCAAAGATTGACCTAAGGTTAGGATATCATCAGCTGAAGGTGAGAGAGCAGGATATCGAAAAGACTGCATTCAGAACACGATATGGACACTAAAATTTTTGGTTATTTTGTTTGGACTAACCAATGCTCCATCAGCATTCATGGATTTAATGAACAAGGTTTGTAAATCGTTCCTTGATAAATCTGTGATAGTGTTCATAGATGACATTCTGATTTACTCGAAAAGCCAAGAGGAGCATGGTAGACACTTACGAGAAGTGTTGGAAGTCTTAAATAAGGATAAGCTATATGCAAAGTTCTCCAAATGTGATTTTTGAATTCGAGAAGTCCAATTCTTCGGTCACGTGGTCAACCAAGAAGGGATAATGGTTGACCCAACAAAAATCGAAGCTGTGATGAAGTGGGAACAACCGAAAAGTCCCACGGAGATCCGAAGCTTTCTGGAATTAGCCGGATATTACCGAAGGTTTATCCAAGGCTTTTCTTCTATCGCTACTCCACTAATAGCTTTGACTCACAAAGGAGTGACTTATGCTTGGAGTGATAAGAACAAAGAAGCGTTCGAATAGCTAAAGAAGAAGCTATGTGAGGCACCAATTCATTCTCTACCTGATGGAGTTGAAGACTTTGCTGTATATAGCAATGCGTCTGGGGTTGGATTGGGTTGTGTTTTGACACAAAGAGAAAAGGTGATAGCATATGCGTCTCGACATCTGAAAGAGCATGAAAAGAACTACCCACTCATGATCTGGAGTTGGCAGTGGTAGTTTTCGCTCTAAAGATATGGAGGCATTACCTCTATGGCACGAAGTGCAAACTTTTAACTGATCATAAGAGTCTTCAATATCTCTTTAGTTTGAAAGAATTGAATATGAGACAACGACGCTGTCTAGAGTTACTTAAGGACTATGACTGTGAGATACTTTACCATCCCGGTAAAGCAAATGTTGTCGCTGATTCTCTCAGCCGGAAAGTTAATCTTGAAAGAAAAAGGCCAAGAGTGTTGAGAATAGAAGTTGTCTCGACAGTTGTGGAGAGTATAAAGAAAGCTCAAGAGGAAGCTTCTGAAAAGAATGACTGAAGGAGGAACGTTTGGGCAAAACGTTTGTGTTTGGTACAAATAGTCATGGACTGAAGGTATTCCAAGATCATATTTGGTTACCTAAGTCAGGAAGAATAATAGATCTTGTGATGGAAGAAGCTCACAAAACCATGTACTCAATTCATCCTGGTAGCACTAAAATGTATAGGGACCTGAAACCCTATTACTGGTGGCTGACGATGAAGCTTGATATTGCACAGTATGTGGCTGAGTGTGTGACCTGTGCAAGAGTCAAGGCACAACATCATAAACCATATGGGAGTTTAGAACCTTTGCCTGTGCCTATGGGTAAATAGGAAGACATTGCTATGGATTTTGTCACTAAGCTGCCCAGAACAAAGAATGGTCACGACATGATTTGGGTGGTCGTTGATCGCTTCACTAAGAGTGCCCATTTCATAGTAGCCAATGAGAAATGGTCTATGGATAAGCTTACAAATTCTTACGTGAAGGAATTTGTGAGGCTTCACGGTGTTCCATTAATGATTGTGTCAGATCGTGACAGTCGTTTCACCTCGCTATTTTGGAGAAGTCTACAAGACGAGTTGGGTACCAAGTTGTGTTTGAGTACAGCTTACCATCCACAGACTGATGGTCAGAGCTAATGAATGATACAAACGCTTGAAGATATGCTGAGAGCATGTACCCTAGAGTTCCAAGGTAATTGGGATGAACATTTACCTTTGGTAGAATTTTCCTACAATAATAGTTTCCACTCGAGCATAAAGATGGTACCTTATCAAGCTATGTACGAACAAAAATGTCATACGCTGTCTTGTTGGCTTGAGGTTGAGGAAAAGCAATTTATGGGACCGAAGATAGTCCATCAAACTGTTGAAAAGTTGAAAATAATTAGGGAGAGAATGTTAGCAGCTCAGGATCGTCAAAAGAGTTAGGCTGACAACAAGCAAAGACCGATGACTTTTGAAATTAGGGATTCAGTTTTGCTTAAAGTCTCACCGTGGAAGGGACTTATAAGGTTTGGTAAAATGAGAAAATTATGTCCAAGGTTTATTGGACCGTTTAAAATTCTTTAGAGGATTGGGATTCAAGCTTACAAGCTAGAACTACAAGAAGAACTGAATGGTATTCATAACACTTTTCATGTGTGTTATTTGAGGAAGTTCACGGGAGAAGTTCCCGACATGATTCCACTTTTGGAATTATGACTTGATGAGAACAAGAGGTTAATTGAAGAACCAGAGGTAATCGTTGACCGAAAGACTAAGAAGTTGTGACGCAAGATGGTCGAGTTAGTGCTTTTCCGTTGGAAACATACAAATGAGCCAAATCTCACCTAAGAGACGGAGAGTGACATGATGAGTCGCTATCCGCATTTGTTTGTTGATGTGTGATTCTGGGGACGGAATCATCCTAAGGTGGAGAGAATTATAACACCTGTGTTTCTGGGCTAGGAATTAATGACGATGTAATAGTCTAGGTTAACCTTTGTAACTCATTTCAAAATAATGAAAATGTATTATTTGAGTATTATGTGTTTTATGCTTAATTGTGTGGCTTAATTGAATTAAGAATAAAAATAAACGTAAAAATAAAATGTTAGATAAAACCAATATCGATATAGGAAGACGTAGTGGTCGTGACAAAGATTCTTAATATATAAAGAATGCAAAAATCCGAGTTATAACGAAGAAGTTATGACCTGTCGAAGTTTTGCGACAGAACCGACACGACACTGCAGAACGTAAATAGTGAGTTTATGATAGAGTGATATTTACCCTTAGTGATCTAAAAAAAATTCATAAAGTTTGTTAAACCGAGAGCGTGCATAAAAAGAACATCCAAATCTGACTTTGTATGAGGAAGTTATGATTTTTCTAAGTTTCAGCTTAGCAGTATGCAACCTGAAGTTCGGATTTGAGATTGAGTGATTTCTAGCCGAAACAATCTAAACGAGAATCGAAGATCTCGTCGATAGTAGTGCAACGGTAAAAAGACAGACGAAAACGGACGTCAGATGAAGAAGTTATGAATTTCTAACGTAGTTTTCCTGTCCCGGCATAAAAAAAAATTTAAATAAATTCAAAATTAGCCAACGGAGTCTAAAGGAAAGTTGTAGATCATAGTCTCACCTACGCGTGGATATAAAGAATGTCAAAAACGGAGCTCGTATGCGAAAAATACGAATTTTTGAAGTTTGAGAAATGGGAGTACGCCTAATGTACTCATGATCATGTTCTTGGCCTTGAATGAGCCACAACGCCCTTCACATTACGCCCCGCGTCCGAAACCAAATATGCTTAGCGTAATTCAGCTTCATGTGGTCTGAGATAGGGCCGCATAACACCACCCGAAGTTCGCCACCTGGAAGCCTGATTCGAACTACGCCCGGCGTAGAGCTTCGTATGCCCAGCATACGTGCGAAGTTCAGCCCCTATAAAAGGCATGCGAGGACTGCTGATTTTTTTGCCAAAGTTATTCTCTCTCCCATAGTACATCGTTTTACATGTAAGTTATACCCTCGAAGCCCTGGTATCATCCCAAGATCCGAAATGAGTCCCGAAGCCGCGAAGATCTCAAGAGACAGAGTTCCTGAGCCGAAATTCTGCCCGCGAGAAACCAATTTTCATGGAAGCATCCCGGTTTCACCAAAGAATACTACTTGTAGAGTCGTAGTGTTGTCCGAGCATAGTCTTATTATGTGAGTGTATATTCCTTTTCTTCTAACACATAGATACGAAGTATTCTATACAAAATACATGTTACGTGTTATTAGTGTATATTCCTCCTTTATTGTTCTATGAGGCTAGATCTAGGTTTTGTTTCACTTTTACTCTTGAATGTGCGAGTTTGATGAATAGAAACCATAAATTTGGCAACTTTATGTGTTATTGGTGTCTTAAGATTGTTATGGAGTTCAGATCTAGGGAATGGTTGAGTTTTGGAACATTACATGAAAGTTGGATGTCTTTTCTTCAACTTTTGATCCAAATGAGATATAGACATGTATTGGACATATATCTATTAAAAGCATCGACATTCTAGTGCATTATGGAGTTATAAGACATTCTAGAAAGTTAGAGTTCAAGGCTTAACGGATTAAGGACTTAAAAGATGGACTTTTGGCTTTAGACTGATCTCACAACGTGAGACATGGACCTCACGATGTGAGATTTGAATGAACCTGTTCCTGGTTAGCTTCTTGGAGCTCACGAAGTGGGAGGAGGCTCTCACAACATGAGGTCAGCTCCGATGACTTTTCATTTCTGAGTTAACTAAGTTGAGTCGGGATGAGTTGGAATTGGACCGAGTGACATCTCACGACGTGACCAAGGATTGATCACAACGTGAGGATGGATAGTTGATATTTTGGACCTTTGATTGGGCCTTTATGGAAGTGGGCCTGTATTCAGCCTTGGGCGTCTTTTAGATTTGGTCCGATTATTGGGCTTTTACTGCCATTAAGTTTGGACCTTGGTCTTAGGCCAATTGAGGGGAAGGGTAAAATAGTCTTTTACCCTAGGTCTCGGGATTAGTGAATTAAGTCTCGATTATGGTTATGACATGATATTTGATCATGATTGTATTTGATTGGTTAGTAGGAGAATTCTTCGGTCCAATGGCCCAAACATTATTTGGATTGACAACGGACTGAGGCTAGTTTCCTTCACTATGCTCGTAGGTCGAAGGCAACAATGTCAGCCCATCAAATTATGTTTGAGGTTGATAGTTGTCTTTGTGACAATTTCCTGTTATGCTTGTAAGTGCTTATTATCTCTGTAACTCTTACTATTATGATTATATGCCAGTTGTACAGTGTGAAATATACCTGAGACCGGTCGAAAGAGACTAAAGGAGTTGAAATATACCCAGTATCAGTTGAAAGAGACCGAAGGGGGTGAAATAGACCCAATATCGGTTGAAAGAGACCGAAGGGGTTGAAAAATAGCCAGTACTGGTTGAAAGAGACCGAAGGGGTTGAAACACACCTAGTACCAGTTAAAAGACACCTAAGGGGTTGAAATATACCGAAATATGTTTGACTGTTATGTATGTATGGTATGAGGTATTTTGGGGGAACTCACTAAGCTTTGCGCTTACACTTCATGTTTATGGTTTCAGGTACTTCCGATTCGAAAGGGAAGGGCCCGACGTGATCAGAATGCATCCACCCATGTTTCCGTAACTATATGATTTTAGGATTATACTCTGATAACTATTTTTACTTTGATATACTCTTGAATGATTTAAAAAAGATAAATGGTGATTATCGTTGAATTAAAAATGAATTTTTTACCTTATAGTTTTTGGGACTTTACAAGTTGGTATCATAGCCTTGGTTTAAGGGATTCAGGCATACTCTTCAATGTGTCTGAACTCAAACTGAGGGTTTGGTAGATTTTTCATAAAAATAAATTTTTTATTAACGGATTTTCTAATAAAAGATAGGGGTATGATGTGTGCAATCAGCCGAGCTCAAGTAAGTGACTCCAAAATACCCGTAGATGTTTGTTATGTTATATGTTATGAGATCTGTATGCTATATTAGGGATAAGTATTTGCTCAAGATTTCATGCTAGGGATAAGTATCTGCTCAGGACTTCATGCTAGGAGAGATGCCTTTGTATGCTTGTTGTTGAGCTTATGAATTCCATGCTACTATAGTTTTCAGATGATTTGATAGAATGACTTGATTAGTCGGTACGTTGGTTAGACTTTTTGATGCCCAAATTTTGCTTGCTAAGTGCTTTATGGGGCTCACATTAATGTGAGCTAACTATTTCATGAATATGTTAAGTTGCATGCTGCATAGGTTAAATAATCTCAAACTGATTGATTTGGCCTTATGGAGCAACTCTCGTATGAGTCTAATTGTTGTAGGGTTGAGTCTTTAGTCGAAGGATTATCTAAGCTTTCTTGCATGTAATTGTATTCATAAAGTAGTTAACTAACATTAGTATGGGATTTTCAGTAGCTAAAGGTAGGTTGGGGTGAGGAATCCTAGGAGAATCTAGGAGTTATGTTAGTACAACGAAGACGTTAGTAGCTAGTGAGCTTGAGAAGTCCTTTGATTGGTCTATTGGCTTGTAGTGTTACTGCACTAATGATGCTTGTTATGTGCCTTATGGGACTCTTGATGGTGTGAGTTAACTATTGAGTGAATATGTTAAGTCACATGCGGCATGGGTTAAATAATCTTAGAGTGATTGATTTGGCCCTATTGTGTAGCTCTCGTATGAGTCTAACTATTGTAGGGTGAGACTTTTACTCGAAGGATTATCTAAACTTTGTTACATGTGATTGTATTCATGAAGTAGTTAGCTAACATTAATAGGAGTTCTTCAGCAACTGATGGTAGGGTGAGTTCCAGAACCTAGGAGAGCCTAGGAAGTGTTTTAGTTGGTTAATTGTGCTGTTTAGTGAGCACTTGGAGTACGAGTTTAAGAAGGTGACTTGTAGGATTCGAGATAACTCTTGAGGAAAGTATGGATATGTGTGGAAGGTAGTATTGGACCCGTACTATTGAAAGCACAGGATCCATAGTCGAATCGAGGGGAGTCGCGGAGAATCTAGGAAGCCTGTGTGATGAGGATTCTTGGGTATGTTCTGATCAATTGTACGATTGCTTTTCAGAATGGTGATGAGCACATATGGATGAGGTTCAGGCCCTGGTTCAGGCTCAAGTTTTGGTATTGATTCGATAGATGAGTAGATGCGGTAATTCATCTCGTCAGAAATCACTCGTGGTATTTTAAAGTAGACTCCTATGATGTTTGGTACCATCAAGGAAGGGATCATGGGACTCTTTGATGATCTTCTCTGGGTTTTTCAGGCCATGATTACAACAGGATAGTTGAAGGCTCATTGGGGGCTCAAGGCTTGTGGCGCCTTAGAATTTTTTATGGAGAAGGGTCCTACTAATATTTCTTGTCATGAGGGATCAAATGTGGGTTATGCATCATGTCTTCAGGGGGATCAATTATGTGACTGGATTGCCACTGAGGTTTCATGAAATTTACATGAGGATTTACCCGAATTTATTGTTCATGTCACTGATAGGTTGGTCACTAGGTTCGAGGATCGGATCTCAGTTGTTCGTACAGTTGATGGGATGGTCGAGGTGACTCAAGAGCAGGAGCTTTGTTTGGAAAGGAAACTGGGAAAGAGGAAGTGGATTCATGATATGACTCTGCTAGCAACATATCATCAGTTTAATGTTGCCATATCTAGTACTAGTGGCCCGGGGGGCCATAACATTTATACGAAGGTTCAAGGAACACATGAACGCGTGTGCAACAAGTCCAAATGCGGCAGGTGCGGATGTAAGGGTTACCTTCACCAAGAATGTACCCTGGAGGTAGAACTGTGTCATCGTTGTCATAAATCTGGTCATATTAGGGAAAATTGTCCACCAATAGTGGTTTGGATGACTCAGGTTCCATTGCAAGTGCTTCTGCAGGAAAAAGAAGTAGAACCCAGAGACACTACGGGTATGTATCATATTCTTCTCGTTCACGCATAAATCATTATGCTAATAATTCCATATTTGTGTGTGTGAAATGTTACGCCCTGATTATCAATGAATGGAAGCACATGTAAGAGTAATATAGTTACTTTATCCCGAAAGTTATCATATGCATATTGTGGGTAATGTTTAGGCGAGGCTTGAGTATTCCTCTTAGGAGATTAGCGCCCGATCATATCTTTAGTGGTATCTGCGAGAATTCAAGGAATCTACAAGGTAAGCATGCCAGGTTTGAATGTAGGATGTATAAGAGTGTTCATGGGATTGAGGTAGCAAGGATTTGGTTTGATCATGAGTCTAAGATCGGTAGTTTTCAATTTCACGCTTTCGAAGCAAGGTCAGTTGCAGGTTGCATGGGAATTGCTTTGAGTGCAAGTAAGTGGTTGAGTGGGTTGGGTACTTGTTCGATATTGAGATGTTCCTCATCAATCGGTCAGTCGCTAAGTAGTGGGTTTAGTGGAAAGTGCTTAAGGATTTTCAGAATCGTTAAGGTATTGGGAATGGTCACCCGTTCTTGGAATGTATAAGAGATAGGCTTGGCTGGTTAAGGAAGGCTAGCTATTGTAAAGCTCATGTTGTCGACTGCTACTGTTAGTAAGGATGGAACAGTGGTAACATATCACTCTTAAGTAATGGGAAAGGGTTGTTCGCATGGGTTATTTCAGGCATTACGATTATCAGTAGAAATTGAATGGTATCTATTGGCGAACTTTGAGTACATCGATCCTTTGGTAGGTGAGTTGTTGAATTGATGATTCGTTTGTTCAGGTCAAGGGTTATAGTTCTATGCCATGAGCTGAAATGGCTTAAGGATTTGGATTTGCATTATGGAAAGTACTTGGGATTATTGAGCTTGTTGAGATTTCGGAAAGTATTCATCTGGTTTCGGAGTGTGTGTGATCACTAAGCTTGGATAGTAATGGAATGCTAGTTCTTGCAAGCTCAAGTTGTTGACAAGTTTGAACTGTAAAGTTGAGAGATGAATTAAGAATCCATCAATTTTTTGTGGAATGGAAGAGCTCAGTCGAATCCAAGTGGGGGAGAATCATTGGTCTAAAGGTTCGACAAGGGTGAATATTCAAGTTTCATTGCCAATCAGTAGTGACGCATGGTGGGTATGTGGATGGATCCAGGTTAAGGGTTTTGTTAGAGCCTATCTTCCTGTTCTTGTCTAATGAAGACAAGGGGGTTCAAAGTATACCAGAATACTTGATTGGGTTAAAGTCGGATGCGGGTTCGACTCATGATGATTATAGTTGGTATAGTAGTTATGGTTAGACCTTGAGTGGGTCCATGAAAGTGTGGAAGTGTTGTAAGACTACGGGGTAGTCGTAGCTGTAACATCCGGATTTTCAAGGACATTATTGTGTATGTTAATCTTGAGATTGAAGGAAGGACTCAACGAGTTGAGGTACCAACTCGTTGAGTCGAGTCGAGTTGATCGCGTGGATTTAATGAGTGGACTCGACGAGTCAGAGGAGGGACTCGCCGAGTAGGTATTGGGCAGAGAAACGCTAATTGTCCGGTTTTATGACCTATTTAAGGACCCTTATGGCCTTCATTCATGGCCACACTTTCCCTTGAGAGCCTGAGAGAAACCCTTAAACCATTCTAAACTTGGTAAAGTGAGTGTGTGATCATTTTGGGCAATCTTGGTGCATTTCTATGAAGAAGAATGAAGAGCTTCATGATAGGGATCAAAGGAAGGCAGTGGATCTATGGTGTTGAGTGTTTCAGCTGCTAGAATAAGTTACAAAGTCCTCATCTTGCTCATTCCTTGTACTAGATCTCATTTTGGGAGTTTTAGGGCTTTACTTCCATCCTTTTGAAACTATGAGTTGAATGAGACATGGTTTGAGGTTGGAAACCTCAGATCTGGACCTCCTAAGGTCCTTAGAGTCTAGGTGTCCCGACTTTAGTCGCTCAAATGAGGGTTGATGAGCTAAATCCTTCATGAAAGGCATATATTAGCGTTTTGGAGCAAAAAACTCGAGTATGAACGTAAAGATCGAAGGTTTACATGATTATTGAGCCTTGGGATGATAGATCTATTTTTTGGAGTGATAGATCTGATTGAAATTGTCTGAATGAACATTTGGTCTGAATGAACTCGCCGAGTTGGTTAAGGTTTGTCCTGAAGAACCGAATCATGCGATAGCTCGACGAGTTGGGGGTCAACTCGACGAGCTGAGCTGGACTATCACGAGACTTCTGAGGAAAATAAGTGGACTCGACGAGTCGCAAGGGTGCACTCGGCGAGTCGGGTCAAACATGGACTGTTGACTCGAGTTTAACTTCTGTTAACTTTGGGGCTTTGGACAACATGAGTAGTAGAGGCCATAGAGGGGTAAAATGGTCTTTTATCCACTTCAAAGAGTTAAAGAGAGGAAGAATAGCCTTCGGCAGTTAGAGTGATGATTGGAGTATCACTTAGAAATATTCATCCCTTGTGATTAGGCAGAGGCTAGTTCGAGATTCGGCAGTGAGGTCTTTACTTGCTGCTTGTCAGGTGAGTCTTCTCACTATACATTACCTTGAGTGGTATCTATGTGCAGGTCGGAGGGTCTTATGTGTCTATGTATGTTTGAGATTTATGTGCATTGCGTTATATATATGCTAAGTGTTATATAGACCGGACCGGAGGGTCCAACGATATAGACCGGACCGGAGGGTCCAACGATATAGACCGGACCGGTGGGTCCAACGAGCTACGGGACTGGAGGATCCCGCTGAGACACATTGACCAGAGGGTCATACCGAGTTATATCCTTGAGTGGCTTATGTGATGTAAGTGGTATTTTGGGGAACTCACTAAGCTTTGTGTTTACCGTGTATGTGTTATGTGTTTCAGGTTTCTCAGGATCGCGGGACAGCACTGACTTGATTGTACACACCAGAGAAAAAGTTACGAGTATCCTGGATTATTAATGGAGTCGTGTTTTGTAAATTGAATAAACGAGATTTTTATATAATATGCTATGAAAAGTATGCGATTTTAAATGAAAATTTTGTTTGAAAAATTATGGTGTTATAAGTTGGTATCAGAGCCTTGGTTTGAGGGATTCGGATGCACCTTCGGGTAAATCTAGACTCAAACTGTGGATTTGAGAAAAGTTTTCAAAGAAATGATTTTTCTAAAGCGAACAAGAGTTCTAAGGGAAAACGAAAAAGATCAGTGTGTACAATCAGCCAGAGCCCGAACGATGATTTCCTAAAATACCCTTATGTTATGTGTTATGAGATATTATGAGATATTATGCATGCTAGAGTAGGCTAGGTATTCATATTTAGGACTAGAGTGGCCTGATTTGTGATGCCTTAGCCTAGGAGTGCTGTTATCTATGATGCGATTTCGAGTAGGTGCTGAGTGAGAGTATCCAACAGAAATTTTTTTGAGAGGGATTTGAGTAGAGGAGTAATCTAGGAGAGATACCTAGATGAGAATTTGTGGATCCTATCAAGAGAGTAGTCAAACACCCGCGAGGGGTAGAGTTGCATAGTTCGGTGATATCTTTTGAGTATGAGTAGAGAAAATGGAGTTATCACCTAGAGTGGGTTTTAGGTGTTTATTCGATGCCCGAATGTTGCTTGCTTCGTGCTTTGTGGAATTTCTGATGATGGGAGTCAACTACCAAACGAATGTGACGATATTCAGGAGGTGGATGAATGGCATCATAAGGAGTTTCTCAGCAGCTGATGGCAGAGAAGTGTGAGAACCTAGGAAGAGCCTAGGAAGTAACCTTAGTCAGATGAGTACGCTGTCAGATTAGAGCCTTTCGTTGGGGTGCGAGCTCGCGTGTTAGGATTGGTGATTGAGGAGGTTGAGCAGCTACTTAGGGAATTTGGGATGGTCCGTGTAGAGAGTATGGGTAGATGTGGCAGGTAGTATGGGCCCGTACTATGACAACCCGAAATTTATATCATGTACAATAAATCAATTCACTCAAAGTTAGACCCGTTTTGCTACCTTTTAACACTGTTTAGGGTCTATTTGAGTGTTCTAAACCTAGTACAATTAAGGTAAGAGCCTAGAAATGGGATAACTCGATGCACATCAAGCAAATTTGGGCCAAAAACTCCAACATATGGAGTATGCGGCCGCACACCCATCCCAGCCACACACTCTCACCTATATATACCACACTTAGTCATTTTGAACACTTTTCCCACTTCTTCAAGGCTAGAACTCGAAATCCTCTCAAGTATCATCCAACTTTTCACTCCAATCTTCAAACAAATGAGTGATTCATCCCTTGATTTACTATTACATGACCTTAACTAGCCTCCCCCTTTGATTTGATCCATGAAACGCCTTTTTGGTGTTAGATCTTCAAAAACACCAAGAACACACACTAAGTTTTGGACATTAATCACCCTTTTCAAGCCTCTATAACGTGTATGTACTTGTTATACCTTGTTACATGCTAAGAACACTTGATAGTATGCTTGAAAAACTTGAGTTTACCATCTTCATAAAAGGTGTGCAGCCGCACACCTTCATGGTGGCCGCACACACCCTTTTTATGTAACATCCGGATTCCCAGGTATATTATCTTAATATTTTATTTTTGGAATTTGTGAAGGAACTCGGCGAGTTGATGCTTAGACTCGCCGAGTAGGGTCGCGGATTATCATCCGGGTTCGCGTCTGGACTCGGTGAGTCCACGTTGTTTAATGAAACCCTAATCCCCCGGGGTTGGAGCCTATTTAAGGGCACTCATAGCCTCCCATTGTGGCTACCAGTACCTTGAGAGAATCCTAAGTGAGCTAAATCGTTTGGATACGAAGTCATACATTGATAATCGACTCCATTAATGAAATAACAATGAATAAGTTAAAATTAGGTTTATATTGAAACAAATGTTTTAGGTCTAAAACAGAAAAAAATAGAAAACAAATGTAGGTTCTTTTATGAAAACGAATCTCAATTTACATGTTGATAATTGGATCCGGAAAAACACACACACACATATACATATATATATATATATATATATATATATATATATATATATATATATTTGTGTGTGTATGTGTGCGTGCGTGTGTGTGTATGTGTACATACGCTTGTGTGTATAAACAAGAATGGTAGGAATTGTTTTCCACCGCACTATGCAACAAAGTATGGTGAATCTTTTTAAAGGAGTGTTGTTCCCTCAATTCATCTCATTCCACATCAGATTACCCCATTCTTTCCCTCTTCGACATCCCATGACCTAATGAAAGTAAAAGTAATGGTGGTGATTAAACGTTCAACTATATACATAACATCTTTAGCAACATTTTGTACAATTATAGGAGTGTAAGAAGTGAAAGAAATCATGAAAAATGTTTTAAGAGTAGAAAATATGGGTCTTGGCATGTTTATGTAATGTTTGATATCTAACATATTAACTTTGAGTGTATATATATATATATATATATATATATATATATATATATATATATATATATATATATATATATATATATATAATCTAAAATCAAATAGGAAATAAAGTTTTGGTGAGAAATGGAAAAATCAATCTCAACTTCTCCATTAAAAAATCATTCTAGCTACAAATTGTTTCAAAATGGTTTAATCCTTATAAATGTTATCTATCAATGATTTTGACCTATGGGCAATGATTATATTTATCATCTCTTTATTTTGTAGTTCGGATCTCTTTTATATATATATATATATATATATATATATATATATATATATATATATATATATATATATATATATATATATATATATATGCTTTGGATTTTGTAAGAAACAAAACTTTAGTGAGAAATTAACCAAGTATATGAACTATTAGATGATACAAAAATAAGATGATTCAAACAAAATATCCTTAAAAAACGGTTAAAATATTCATTTATTTTAGATTTTCACTAACTTATGTTTTGGTCTCATCTAATAATTTATTTACTTGTTTCGCCAAAAAAAGTCATGCAAATTGTTCATTTCTCATATTTCTCATGAAAATTGTTTTTTTATGTGATCATATATATATATATATATATATATATATATATATATATATATATATATATATATATATATATATATATATATATGCTTTGGATTTTGTAAGAAACAAAACTTTAGTGAGAAATTAACCAAGTACATGAACTATTAGATGATACAAAAATAAGATGATTCAAACAAAATATCCTTAAAAAACGGTTAAAATATTCATTTATTTTAGATTTTCACTAACTTATGTTTTTGTCTCATCTAATAATTTATTTACTTGTTTCGCCAAAAAAAGTCATGCAAATTGTTCATTTCTCATATTTCTCATGAAAATTGTTTTTTTTATGTGATTATATATATATATATATATATATATATATATATATATATATATATATATATATATATATATATATATATAGAGAGAGAGAGAGAGAGATATGGGAAGTACAATAAAGAGTCAAGATCATTGCAAATTTCGTTTCAAATTTTATTGTTTATATTGAATGTGATGAGATTACAAAAAAAAACTTCATAATTATCTTTCTTGTTTTTTATTTTGAGTAAATTACACGAATGGTCCCTATGGTTTAAGGTAATTTGCACGTTTGGTCCCTAACTTATTTTTTTAACTCGGAAGGTCCCTATTATTTGTTATTGCTACACACTTGATCCTTATTGTTTGTTTTTGTTACGCATTTGGTCCCTATCTTACGTAAAAAGACAATTATTTAAATAAAGAAAAATGGTAGGGTAGGTAAGGTAAGGAGAGGGGATGAGATTGAGGGTGTGTTTATTTAAATAAATTAAAAAATCAAGATAAAAATAGACTTTTTATGTAAGACAGAGACCAAACGTGTAACAAAAACAAACAGTAGGGACCTTCCGAGTTAGAAAAATAAGTTAGGGATCAAACGCGTAAGTTACCCTAAACCATAGGGACCATTCATGTAATTTACCCTTTTATTTTTAAAGTTTATTTATTATCGGAAAAAAAAAAGAATATATCAAAAGATAATATTTTTGTTCTTTATAAATACACATTTATAATGATATATAAAGAATGATATTTTTTTTAAACTATAGCTTTGTATAAAAATTGTATAGAAGATAATTCACATGTGAATTGTTATTGTAATTATTTTACTTTTCAATAATTATTGATTATTCAATGATATATATATATATATATATATATATATATATATATATATATATATATATATATATATATATATATATATATATATATATATATATAAAGAGAGAGATGGGAAGTACAATAAAGTGTCAGCATTATTGCAAATTTTATTGTTTATATTGAATGTGACAAGATTACCAAAAAAAACATAATTATCTTACTTGTTTTTGATTTTTAAAGTTTATTTATTATCTAAAAAATAAAATATATAAAAAGATAATAAATTTTTTTCTTTATAAATATACATTTATAAAGATATATAAAGAATGATTTTTTTTAACTGTAGCTTTGTATAAAATTTTTATAGAAGATAACTCATATGTGAATTGTTATTGTACTTATTTTATTTTTCAATAATTATTGATTATTTAATGGTTATTGGTTGATATATATATATATATATATATATATATATATATATATATATATATATATATATATATATATATATGTATGCTATTTATATCCAATGTAAATGATTATCATGTACGTGAATCGTATAATATCTATCACTTTTTAGCAAGGTTGTAAAAATCGTTTAACGGTAGCTCGACGGTCGACTGGTGTTAAGGGATTAATCGGTCTTGGTGGGGATTATTCGATGATTAATCGAGGACCATAAATTAATAATAAAATATTAAAATTAATTAAATATTATTAAATAAGGTAATATTAATCAAGAAATACGAAAATATGAACATTTTGGTATAATATTTGAAATTTTGAAAATTTTGGAGTAAAAAAAGAAAGTTGGTTTTTTGAATTTTAAAAAAAAAAAATTAAAATTTTTTGACCTTTTTTTGACTTTTTTGACTTTTTTCCGACTTTGTTGACTTTTGTTGGCCGATTAATCCCGCCAAACCCGATTAATCATAAATTTCCGATTAATAGCCTAATCCTAGACAGTTGGAAAACACCAAACGATTAATCCACAATTAATCGCCAATTAATCTCGATTTCTACAACCATGCTTTTTAGTGTGTATGATAGTTACATTTTTACATGTTATACATACATATAAATCATAATAATCTATTTGAATGTGAGTAATTAACCTGATTTTCTAGATCTAAATGTGAATTATAAATACAAATTTAAAATATATACGGTTAAAATATCAAATTCACATGTGAATAACAATATATATATTGTTATTCACATGTGAATTTGATATTTTCACGTATATATTCTAAATTTGTATTTATGAGTTCAAACTTATAAGTCTTGATAATAATCTTGTTTTCTTTTCCAAGTTTTGTGATTTCATTTTTCATTTCAATATATATATATATATATATATATATATATATATATATATATATATATATATATATATATATATATATATATATATATATATATATATATTGAAATGAAAAACGAATTCACAAAACTTCACACTGATGGAAAAGAAAACAATATTATTATCAAGATTTAGAAGTTTTAACTTTTCTAATATTAGAATAATCGATCAAAATACATTTGTTTAATCTTAAAGAAAGCTTATCAAATATGTTTCGTCTTCCATAAAAAACCAAACAATCAAAGACCTTATAAAATTAAAATTAATATTATGTTTTTTTTTTATAAAACATTTGGAAAAGTGGTTTGCCTTTCAAATTTGCTTAGAAAGGTAGATTTAGAACATTAAACTCCTAACCATCCCTGTATCTTTTTCTTTTAAGAAAGTGCCAAAGCTCAACAAACTTTATTAAAATGAATAAAAAAATACAGAAAAAACAAAATAAAAATTCATCCCACAATACCTAAATAAACCCAACCTATCCATAACCAATTCCCTCACCACTTTTTAAAAACAATAACAAAACCCCAATTACCCAAAAAAAAAAACTCTAATAACCTTAAGACTTTCCAGGGACTTATTGTAACCACCCCCATATCAAATAAGGATATGGTCATATTAATGATGTTTGTGTTTTCCTTTTAAAACACTAATTTTAAAAGAACGGAAATATATGATGTGTAGGGAATAATACCCTTTAAAAAAAAACGGTTTGATTTAAAATTTTACAAAGAAAAATTAAATATCATTCTATTTATTGTTCCTACTATCTTCCCATTTATTTAAGATGGTCATAAGTGTCATTCAATTTAATTTAAATTTTATCATCTTAAATAAATAGAAATAAAAATATAAACAAAAGGTAGAGGATATTTAATTTCTTTTTTACAAATTCATAACTTTCCTTTCCTTTTTTAAAATTGTTGTTTTATTAAGCAAGTGAGTTTTCAAAAACATCATCATTTCCATTTTAATAGGAAAACTTCATACTTTCCTTTAATTTAATTGAAAAAATAAACCACTCTTGTAAAGTCATCAACGACTTCGAGAAAAAATATGAACTATTCCTTAAGTAAAGACTATATACTAAGTTACTAAAAAATATATGAACTCTTCATTAGCACTATGAAAAATGTCATAAGGAGTGACATCACCACTATCATGCACTAAGGTTTTTTTTAAAATACAAATGACTTGGTCAGCGAGATGATTAAGTCTGTTGTGTCATACAAACATAGACACAAAGAAAGATTACGTAGAACAACTATTTGAATTACTCAGCATGTATTTGAAAAATACAGACCATCAGACTCTATTAATCTCTGTAATCTGTTTTACTCGTAGATCCTATAAAGAACAATCGTTTTAATCAAAGTAAATCCCAAGCCTCCTCCTATCTTGGGTTAATTTATGGACATAAAGAAAATGAACATCATAATCAGGCACAACTAGCATGTTTTCCAACATGCACGAAACTTTTAGTTTGCCAGTTTTTGGAATTTTGATGTCAGTCCCATTAGGATGGTCAACGGTCATTTTTAACTCAGATACGTTATATATATATATATATATATATATATATATATATATATATATATATATATATATATATCCCTATCTAATAAACAAAACTAATATGCCACGTGTCCTTTAAAAATCACTAATTTCATCCAATGTTAAATACCATTTTTACCCCTGTTTGATTTCACCTTCTGTAATCACGTTATCCCCTAATCTCGCATATATCGTGTGCCGCTTTCTTAATTCGTATACTATATTCAAAATTGAAATCCAAAATCGCATATATATATATATATATATATATATATATATATATATATATATATATATATATATATATATATATATATATATATATATATTAAATCCCGTGGCCACCGATGAACAGGAAACTTTTTTACTTTTTCTATTGTATCATTTTTCTCCAGTTTTTTTTCTAAATTATCATTGTATTTTTTTTTTACTTGTGCTACAACCATTCCAACCTTTTATTAATGCCACTAATTTTCTTTTTTCATATTTATCTTTTTTTGGGATATGTATCCTTTTTTCTTACGTAGCTTTTAACTTTCCACGTGCTGATTTGTAGACTTCCTTCTTAAAAAAATTTCGATCTACTTTTCACACTTGATTTCTTCCCATCAGAATCCGGCTAAACGCATGTAATTTCCCTTCTTCTTTCTCATGTGTCTTTACGGTTATGTTATTCTCTTTTACAGTAATCATGTTTCTTACTATGATTAACGATGTTTCTTTCCAAATTTTGAACGTCTACGTCTTCTTGTATGAGTTCTTCACGTAAAAAATGTTGTGCTTTTGAACTGTTTCTTGCCTTCTCTACTTCTTCGTCGTCCACCGTTCCAAAGCGGAGTAGACTTCGTGCTTTTTCTTCTTCTGATTTGGTACGCCCCCTTCCAACCTACGATGACTCTGGTGACTGTTCACTTGTCTGTCAATTTTGTGGTGCTCTCTTTTGGCATGGTGAAAGAGTTCTTCGTAGCTCCATTGTTACTCAACCATGCTATACCCATTGTTGTACGTCGGGTACTGTTGTTTTGCCTTCCCCTTTGACACCTCTTCCTGTCTTAAGAAGCTTGTATGACGTTCCTGCTTTTAGGCAAAACATTAGGGCTTATAATAGTATGTTTGCAATGACGTCTTTTGGAGGTGAGGTTGATGACGATATTAATAAGGGTGTCGTTCTGTATGTTTTCAAAGTATCTGGTCAAGTCTCACATAGTCTTGGTTCTCTTTGTCCTAAAGGGCATAAACATCCAAGGTTTTTACAGGTGTACATTGTAGACACAGAAAATGAGGTTTCCAACAGGTTGTACGCTTTTAATAAGCCATCAAAACCACCGTTAGATGAGAAAGTTGTTGTATTGTTGATGAACATGTTGAATGTGCATAACGAGTATGTTCGTACTGTGACACCCCCATTTTCATAGCCAAAAAGACCGATTTTGTTTATGCTTTATAAAAATCAGAGTACCTCTTTTAATAAAAATGTTGCGGAATTTGTTCCCAGTAAAATAGGATAAATACGTTATTAAAGCCTTTCCGAAGAAAAGTATTTGTATTCATTTTAAAACATTTGGGATGTCATCGTCAATACAGAAACATAAGCATAAACAGAACTTACATTCATTATCACTAGTGATTTATATCTCCTTAATCTCTGACTTCATATCAACACATGTGATATAAATAAACTAAGTGGGTCAGGTTGGGAAACCTGGTGAGTACATAGGGCTTTCAACCCACAATAATATAATTATTATGTTTAATCATCAAACAGTTAACCCAATTACCCATCCCCATTATCTTCTTTACTCTTAAGGATCTACCCTAAGAATCAGCTACTTCTCATTCATTCATTCCTAAGGATTATCCTAAGGAATAGGTACGAAGTCCATCGTTGTTAATGACACAACTGTCAAGCACGGCTGCTAATTCTATCACTTAGGTGCAGCTGCCAGGATTGTGACATTCTATATTAGGCGCAACTGCCAGTATCATCCTTCGAGCACAACTGCTAGGGTTATCTCGTTTATTGACAGTATCGTTTGCGAGAGTCCACTCGCAATACATGTCAATGGGTTTTTAGAGTACACCGGTGAACACATCGTTCATAACACCTACAGGTTGCGAGCCTGTTAGTGTTCCACTGGACTGTCTAGAATAGTCCGTGGTTGTCATCCATACTCTGCTAGATGACGGGGCCAGCATTTGGGAACAAGGCTTCTCACATCGTCCACCTCTTCTTCGAGCACAACTGCTAGGTTTATCTCGTTTATTGACAGTATCACCTCTCAACTCATCATATAACTCATATTTCATCTACCCATGTTTTATCCAACATATTATGTAGATATAAATACATATACAGTTTAAATCATATAAAACTTGTATAAAATCATTCATCCAGCATAGATAGCAATTATACAGATAACATGCACACATATCACGTAGTTTATATAAAATACTTCATATCTATATGTAAGATGAAAGAGACCATGCACTCACTTGATAAGGTGGTGACTCGGTACTCGGACAACGCTTCGTTTACTTTAAAATAATTTCCTTCGACGAAACCTAGTATTATTACCACTAGATTTTAGTCTAATATTTACCGTGACTAATTATTAGTATTATTATTATATAAGCGTTTAAACAATACTTTCCAACCACTATGTACAAACAGGGGCAGACATAAAACACCGGAGGGCAGGACCATTTTGGCATATAGCACTTCTGAAATCCAACACCCCTATGCAGCCCTTTAAACCAGATTCCCTGTACCGCGAGTAGTTCAAAAGATATTATAACGACACTTATATAATAATAGCTCAAATATTTACTATAAGTTCATAATAACAATACTATATTTAAATATAAGCTATATTAAAATACGGTAAGCATAACTTACTTACAAAGCGGTTTTAGCTAGGAGTCGGGCTTTGCAGGGGCAGAACTTCGAATCTTTCTAAGAAAGATTTGTGCAGTGCTTCAACGCTCACCTTACGATACTAAAACTACAGAAAGAGAAGTCGAATCACGAGGGACTGAAATGCTCGGGGGATAAGAAGAGAAAGACTCTTGAATCAAGATAATGGTGCAAGAAATATGAGACCCCAAACCTCTAACTTATAGTAATTGAATTTACAAAAACTACCCTCCATAATTAGTTAATGACCTTATAGTTATATAAACGATTAAACATCCCTTCATAATACTATTTTAAATAGATTTAACGATATTTGTACTAAACTAATGTTGAAAGTACTCAACACTAGTCTTATAATAATCCCATTGTCGATACCTTTCTAATGATATACACATTTGTATATATATGTGTACGTATATATGATTTATATTTTATTTTAATACATAAATATGCTATTATAATTTGTAAATCGTTCATACGAACTTCATTTTTGACGTTCTTTATATCCACACGTTGGTATTTACGGGTGCTACAACTTTCATTTAGATGTCGTCAACTAATTCTCATTCTATCTCAGATTTACAAAATTGTAGCGAATTTATCGCGCTCGAAGAGTAGGAACCAAGCTTCGTCCATATATTTAACATACGAGCTCTACTCTCGACATTATTTATATCTGAGCATAGGTAAAAACAAAATTTAAAACTTTCATTTAGACTCCGTCGACTAGTTCTCGACCGATCTTAAATTTAACAGTAGGCGGAGATTATACTGTTAAATGTCCGCGTAAAATTCATAACCTCTAGATACGGACTCCCTTTTCGCTTGTCTTTTTACCGTTGAGTTCCTATTAATGAGATCTTCAACTCTCATTTAGGTTGCATAGGCCAAAAACCGCTCGAACTAAAATTCGAGTTTCGATTTCTGCACTATTATCCCAAATGTTAGAAAATTCATAACTTCCTCGTACGAAATCAGATTTGGGCGTTCTTTTTATGGACGCTAACATATTCTATGACTTTTGTTTAGATTACTAAGGCTAAAAAGTGCTCTATCGTAAATTCACTATTTATGTCTCCCGGTGTCGTGCTGGTTTTGCCGAAAAACTTCGACATGTCATAACTTCTTCGTTATAACTCGGATTTCGGCGTTCTTTATATGTACTGAACCCTTGTAACATATACTAAAACTTGGTTAAGATTAATACTTCTAAATAATCTTCCATCAAAAACTCATTTTTGATGCTTATTGACTCTAAATTGACTAGCTAGAATCTGCGGGCGTTACACTTACATTCAAGACTGCTCGTGACCTTGCTGCTGAGAGAGAGGGAGAGAGAGAGAGAGAGAGAGAGAGAGTTGGACTCATATGTTGTATTTCTTTTTAATGATGTTCCCGATCAGCGATATGGCCCGCCCGCACCTGGTACTCTCGGTTGCGTTGTTTTTGGTGATGATTCTGTAACAAACAAGTATGATGTTATTGTATATGCAAACTCTGGAAATCCACAACGAATTAGCAAGCTTCATCCCAGTTACATGGCAGTGTAATATCCTTTGCTTTTCCTTTATGGATAGGGAAGGTGGTCTCCACGCCTGAAATTGGTGGTCGAACCAGGTAATGATGCCAGGAACTTAACGGTAAATATGTACTATAGTTACCAAATCCATGCTCGTGATGGTGTTTACTCCTTTATACTTAATGCATCTAGATTATTTCAGCAATACTTGGTTGATGCATACACTTGTATTGAGCAAGGGCTACTAGACTATATTCAAAACAATCAGCAACAATTGAGATCATAGTATGTGACTGGAATCTATGATGCTATTTCTAGGGGAGATGTTGATAGCCGGTCTATTGGTAAGCGTGTATTGTTACCTCCCTCTTTCGTAAGTGGTCCATGTTATATGTACAGCCACTATCAGGATGCTTTATCCATTTGTAGAGAGTACGAGAACCCACAGTACTTTATCACTTTTACGTGTAATGTTAACTGGCTTGAGATCAAATGGTATATGATACGTCATAGCCAAACGGATGCACATAGTAGATCTGACATCATTTCTCGTGTCTTACATATAAAGTTCAGAGCACTTATCAACTTCTTGAAAGTGGATAAGACATTTGGCGTAGTGACAGCCCGCATGTGACATTTTCTCCCCTCTCCATTTATCGTTATATCGCTCTTTTTTGTTGTATTGTGTGTGACCATATTATATGTATACATATATGTTAAATTCTTTTCAGATTTGTAAACAATTGAGTTTCAAAAGAGGGGTCTACCACACTGTCACACTCTTTTATGGGTGTGTAACTCAGACAAAATACGAGAAGCTGCTGAGATCGACAGATTCATCAGTGCTAAAATACCAGACCCAATCAATGATTCGTTGTTATACCACACTATTACAACCTCTATTATTCATGGACCATGTGGTTTGTTAAATATAAAATGTCCACGTATGAAAGATGGCAAATGTAGTAAATGGTATCCAAAACCATTTTCTGATTCCACTGTCATTGACAAACAAGGTTATGCACATTATAGAAGGGACACTTTAGCACGTCATTCGTTACTAAATGGTACTGAGATAGATAATGGATATGTTGTCCCATGTAATAAACGTCTATGTAATCGTTTTAATGCGCATATCAATGTTGAATATTATGGTTGGAACATGATGATAAAGTACTTATTCAAGTATCTTTCAAAAGGTATGGAATGGGCAAAGTTTGTTATTAAGAAGGATGTCTCTGTTGATAGAACTACCACTTCTACACAAGATATTGTGGTTGATGAAATACGAAATTTTATTGACGGTCGATATATCTGTCCACATGAGGCTGCTTGGCGTATATTGAATTTTCCAATACATGAACGTGATCCACCAGTTGTGATACTACCAGTTCACTTACCGAACATGCAGACAATTTATTTTAAAGAAGACAGTCGAATTTCAGATGTTGTACACAATGCATCTTTTGGAAGTAGTTTGCTTCTTGGATGGTTTCAAAATAACAAATGGGACAAAGGTGGGTTGGATCTAACGTATGGAACTTACCCTTCAAAGTATGTGTGGAATAAGCATGCAAAAAGATGGAAGTTAAGAGAGCGGATAACATTACATGCAATAGGTCGAATTGCATTTGTACACCCTTCCGCTGGAGAGTTGTTTTACCTTCGGATGTTACTTTTCCATCAGAAAGGTTGCAAATCCTATGAAGATGTTTGCACTATTCATAAGAAACTCCATCCTAATTTCCGCAATGTGTGCGACGCTTTGGGTATGATTGGAGATGACAAGGAGTGGTTGTTTGCCTTTACACAAGCATCAGACTGGGCAACCTCCGCGCAGCTACGGTCTCTTTTTTTCACTTGCTCATTCTTTGAGAAGTTAGTAATCCCATCTCCTTATGGGAAACTGGACTGGGTGGCGTGCCATGAGTGACGACATATTATATAATCTGAAGAAACACAATCCTAACACAAATTTATGTGTAAGTGATGTCCATCTGCAACACTTGGTCTTATTAGAGGTAGAAAAAGTTCTTCGCTCATGCACTCCATCAAAGTCAGTAGCTGATTTCAATCTACCATTGCCATCAGATCACATTGAAATGTTTTTCCAAAAACGTTTGCTTTTGGAAGAAACAGGTTATGATAGATGGGAGTTGTCCAGCCAACACAAAATAACGGTGTCTCGCCTAAACAGTGAACAACTTAACATTTACAACTTAGTTGTATCCGCAGACAATAATGGAAATCATGTCTTATTCTTTATATACGGGCATGGTGAAACTGGGAAAACATTCCTTTGGACAACGTTGTTATCCTATTTTCGCTCGATTGGAAAATTTTCACTGGTTGTTGCTTCAGGTATAGCATCCTTGCTTTTGCCGTCGGGAAGAACGGCTCATTCCAAGTTTAACATACCAATTGACTTTTCAAATAAATCAACATGCGACATTAAAAAGAAAACTTTCTTAGCAGCCCTATTAAAAGAAACATCAATCATCATATGGGATGAGGCCCCTATGAGCGAAAAATGGTGTTTTGAATTTTTAGACCATTCTTTAAGAGATATCCTCGACTGTGAGGCTTATTGGTGGGATGTCGGTGTTATTGGGTGGTGATTTCCGTCAAACATTACATGTATCTCCAAAAAGCAGTAGATGGCAAATCGTTGCCTTAACTTTACCAAAGTCGTATTTGTGGTCATGCTTCACGATGTACAAACTAAAGTATAACATGAGGCTACTCAACGATGAAATTCCCTATACTTCAGACTTCTTTGTATCCGCGTTCGCATCCTGGTTCTTGAAAGTTGGAGATGGAGATTTAGGATATCCAGATGTAAGTAACACAATGGATGCAAGATGGATTGATATACCATCTTCACTTATTCCTCCTGGAGAAGCAACTCTACAAAATCTCATACATTTTTTATATGGGGATGGCATCCTTACAACGCCATCTGCTACTGGCTTATCAGCAAGGGAAATTGTATGTCCAAAAAACAAGACAACTCACCACATAAATGACCTAATTCTCAACATCACCCCTGGAAATATGACAACTTACAAAAGTGTTAACTTGATTGAACCAAATGGCACTCAAACATTAGAATTTGAAAGCTTCTACCCAACTGAGTATCTAAATCAGCTTAACTTTCCAAGTATACCTTCACACCTCTTGTCACTAAAAGTTAATACTCCAGTTATGCTAACTAGAAACCTAAACCAACGAGAAGGGTTATGTAATGGAACGCATCCAATGGTGTCAAAGTTACTACCATTGCTAACTGAAGCAACTATTATAACTAGAACATCAATTGGTAGACGAGTCTACTTATCGCGTATAAAATTTACTCATAAAACCACCGATCTACCATTCACTTTCATGAGAAAACAATATCCAATTAAGAGTTGCTATGCCATGACTATTAACAAAAGCCAAGGTCAATCTCTTAAAAAAATTGGTATATACTTACCTGATCCTGTTTTCAACCATGGCCAACTTTATGTTGCACTATCCCATGCAACATCCCCAGACTCGATTAGAATTGTCATAGACTCAACTTCTGACAAAGCGCATAACACAACAAAGAATGTTGTATTTAAAGATTTTTTACACGACATAGATAGCAACGAGGTCGAAGTCATTATCAACCTAACTATCTTTGGAAAATGTTATAATGCTGATTTCTTATCTCACGCTTTTATACTAAGTTACTACATCAAAATTATTTCCATTAATAACAAAAGGTTGTTATGTTCACTATCCATTCCAAAACATTAGCTATAACAGCAAAGAAATGATTGAAGAGTTCACAACAATTGTTGAGCTAGGATACAGAGCACCTGGAACAAAACTTGAGCTTCATATTGTACGTGCATGGACGCCACGGGTCCGTACATATGAAACTTGGTTTCTAGCTATCGACAAACATGTAAGTATGTCATTCGTATTCTTAATGTATACATATTACACTCTGTAACTTGAATTGTGTTTTGGTAATTTAGGGAGATGCAATACAGATTTTGGGACAAAATAAAGATTAGGGATACATACAATCTGTTTTTAAACTTTCTAAATGTTATACGATTTCCAAATATGCATGTGGAGAACCAGACGCCTTTCAAAAATGGATAGACAACAATGTATATGTCGTTGTTGGGATGACGTCTTCCATCAGTGCTCTCCCAGACACGAGCACGATTCCTAGAAATTGGTTCCACTTTGTTACGAAAAAACAAATACCCGACTTTATTAATCGCTCCCTAGGTACAAATTCACACCAACACGCACTACATAACAGCCAAACAACTCGTCTTTTTAAGTACCCGAAAATAAACATTCTCTCATATTTAACTTCTCATCACTTATGCAGACTTCTTAGGAATGTTCATTAAGTTCAGAGACGGTTTCAAGAAAAACAGTGAACCCTTTACTCTCATCATTCTGAGAAATAATCTGTAAGCAATTTATCTTTTTCAATCTATTACCAACGTTACTAACATCTACAACTCACATGATTGGTAGTGGTGAGGAAATTGCCATTAGCTTATGGAGAGAATGCACTGATGTAAGTGACAAGTTTGACCGCATTGCCATTTAGAATGAAGCAGGCCCTACGGTGATTGTTGTAACAAACGTTAAAGTTTCATCTGTTGCTGATACAAAACCAAAAACCAAAAAAAGGAAAAATTTTAAAATAAAAAAATAATAATATATTATATTCTAATACATACAAATTACTATATTCAATTATCCAAAAGAAAATAAGCAAAATAGTAACACAGTTTTAAGTAGCAGGGTCATTAATGCTAGGAAGTACAAGTGCAACTCATGTTTATGTTAACCCATGGATTGTAGAAACAATCACATTACTTGATAGGTATAAAAACCATATATTGTGCATACTCATTTCATATACATTTACAGTAACTATCCAAAGAAAATGTCAATTATGCAATCAATCCAACCTCGTCGATGACCATATCCGGCCCGTTAACATCGTTGTTCAACATAAACAAGAAAAGTCGTGTCGAGCTTCTGGTAAACCACTAATGCGTTATCATGTAAATTTGTTTACAACGTCCAACTATACTTATAACTTCATATCTGCTCCAACTTATGTTTGCAGGAAAAGACATTTACTGTAAAGGCATCCATTGCTGATCTGACATTCATAGACACCTGGTACCGTGTGTTTTGTCCTAAATGCAAAAAAACAACATAGAAACAAGGAAATAGTTGGTTTTGTACATCAGATGGAGTGACGAACAACCCAATATACGTGCATGTAAGTGTAATTTTATATAAATAAGCACACACATGTCACATTAACCAAAAAAAAATGTCACCCACATATATAGGTACAAACTTTCGGCCACCATCACCGATCCAATTGGTTCAATGTATCTCATTGTGTCTAATAATGTCATGCAAAAATTAACAAACACAACAGCAGACAAGCTCATAGACGACACTGAAACCAACAACAGAAGGCGGTTACCATTTGTCATCAATGATAAGAAAGGTTTGTCAAAAAAAATGGCCATCAAAATGATGAGGACATCAAATACAAAAAACATTCGATTCATATTAACCGACATTGAAGCAATCACTACTCACCAATCAGTCGCACCAGCTCCACCAACTCCGCTTACCTCAAAGATAAGTGAGGTCGACCTTACAACGTCATCCACCTCGCCTAAGTCAAAAGTCAAAAGAAGTTTGAACTATGAGGAAACTAGTAAAACATTACACACATTCCAAACATCACACAAAAACTCTTAACATGTTCGTATTAAATGACATGAAATGCAGAAACACCATCCCCGTCAAAACACGCACATTATCCCAATTAAGAACATAATCACAACTGTTATAGCGGTCATTCCCACCTTTTTGCACGGATGTTTTACATAGACGGATATTTACGTGTGTTTAAATAATATAGACAGCTGTAGTGGTATGTAACTTCTATAACACATCGTCTTTTGATCGTCCTCATGTAACATTTTGTAAACCCTATATATATAAAATAGTTATTACAGGAGGTTAATTACAACATCTTATGATTTCCTTACTCTACATTCTTTCATCTAAAATAAACCTAAACGACTTAGACAACAAAACCCTGCATCTTTAAGATTATCATATACTCTTTTTTCCTTTTTACTTACGTTTCCACAAGATGAATTACATTTCAACTGTATTCTCCATGGAAAACTAAAAATCAATATTACAAACGATAATTACAACCCTCATTCTCATCCATACACCACTGACACAATCAATACCTGTAAAAAGCATAACTTATGAGTGATTTGAGTTGACTACACGTATCAGCAAAAAATCTCACTATATAACAACCAGCATCAACAAAAAAATATCACACACCGAAACAAACAAACAAAATGGATGCCAGAATCACAGCTTACACCCAAAAAGAACAAGCCATAAAACAAAATACAGTTTATCATAACAACGATGCTACACCAAGAACAAAGAAGACTCCATAGCCTTAAAACAACTTATACGAATGTTGCTACCGACTTACGCAACAGAATACAAGCGATCAACAACCTGCAAAACGACCCCGACTCAACTTTCAGATCCTTCGTTTTAAGAACTTTGCTCTCTTGCACGTCCTCCGACAACCTCATGAACAACAACCTACAACAGTACATCACGTATACTGAGAAAACCATAACCATGTTCGAAGAAATTATTGCATTTCTAGAAGGCTAAAACATAGAACCAAAAAGAAGATAAAATGAAGTATTTTGTTACTTGTTGTTCTTGTAAAATCCTTACTTTATTATCTTATTATCGTTAAATGTATGTCTGATCAAGTTTCTAATCTTTTATCTATGTTGAATATAATACAATTACATTAGCCGAGTTGACATCTTTCACCAAACCATAACCATAATCAAACAAATAAAATAAACTATGTTGTTTCTTCTTACCTTTTTACATATGTTGAATGTAATACAATTAACATCTAAAACCCATTCACCCCATGCGGGGCATGGGCTTCTCCTAGTTAATAATATTTTCCAAACGATCATCATAATTAATAATATTTTCCAAACGATCATCAGTACGTGTCATTTGTTGAGTCAACAATTGAAGAAGACAAATTGATACATGTCATATTAGCAAAAGCATTTATACTTTTCCATGTTGGCAGAAGTATTTAACAACGGGTCTATCGTTTATTAAACCTAACAATTTGGAGATATGATCACTAAAGAGATGTATTGGAGCTTGACCTTCACCCAAGGTGCACACAATAATATCATAAGCATTGTTATTAGCAGTTGATTTATTTGTTTCATTTTTAACTTTAAAATCTTTAAGCAATCTAGTTAGCTTAAAACACCTTTAAATAGTGTATTCCTTACTATTACAATAATTACAAACCAAAGTAGATCCATTTCCATTCTTTCTTTCTTTTTTACATCGACCTTTAGTATTTATTTAAAAATTGCATATAAGTTTGATTTGTCGTGAGAAGTTAAAATTATTTAAACATTTTACAGTGTACACTCTCCAATATCAGTAACATTGTCTCCTTGTTTGTGTGCATCAATATTCTTCCAAAAACCATTTTCAGCAAACAAAATATCAAAAACAAGTCCCTGTCCTACACTCTTCCACCTTTTCAAGCCAAAGCTTTAGTCGACTCAACATTTTTCATCTCCCCCTCTCTCTTTCCAGCAAACGTTTCTGCAACAAGTAAAGGGAACGCAATAGTTGCATCACAATGCACCTGGATCACAACAATCAAAATCAATACCATTTAAATTAAAACCTTCACCAAAAAAAAAACATTATATTTATCAGAAAAACCTTGACAGATTTCGCAGAACCCCGTATTTTCCCCCATGACACAGCTTCATCAGGTCGAGCACCAGAATCACTACCATCAAACTCCTGAGCAGTGTTGATGAAAACAGCATAATCCGCACCATTTCTCATCATATTTGCATTGCATATATGGTGTTTTGGTAACCCCCCTCCTAGAATTATCATCCCTGTTTTCCTAGGGTTTGCATGCACAGCCTCACTGTTAATCGCGCGTATATCTGTTGATCAGTTTTCACAAATTATAACACATGTAAAATGATTATAATAATAATAATTCAAGAAAGTAAAGATGAGAGAAGCTTTGTCATATCACACCTTGTACTACATCAATAACAAGACCCGGATTGCGAAATGAATGGAAATATAACATGTCCCCAAGTGACCCGTCTGTTAAGCCTGGGCAAAACACAGGAATGTCGTTCTACAATAAAACTAATCATGTTATGGCATAAATGAGAAAAAAAAAAAAAAAAAAAAAAAAAAAAAAAAAAAATGTGAGCATGGGATTACCTTATATGCCCAATATAGATAAGAACTCTCGTTATTAATCTCCTTCCCCAAACGCGATATTACTTTTGATGGTGTCCATAACACATGCTGTTGAACAGAAAGCGGATAGAGTGGAAATTTATATGATGGAAAGGATTTTGTATCTAAAGAACAGATTACAAAATGTAAATCAATAACACCTTGAATGAGAATACGATGAATACCTGTGTATTTTGTTCTTGAAGCATTTGGTCAAATATTGGGATAATCCAGTCCTCAAATTTACAGTAGTTGTCATTTGGCACCAATAAGTTGCCAATACGATTAAGACCTTTTGAGCGTAAGGCAGCACCAGGTAGAGAAAATTCACCTCTGTATGTGTCTGCAAGACATTTTATCAGATCTTCCTCGATGCCACCGGTTGTTGTCACAATCACATCAACCTGCATGGATATAAAAAATAAATATATTTTGTAAAAGAATAAAACTCTGATATGTTTGTTTAATTGTTCATAAGCATGAGAGTTGCAAATTACTAACCATATGATGTTGAGTTAGATAGCGAATAATGTCTCGAACACCAGAAGAAATGAGGTTTGAAGTGAAGCCTAGAAAGATTTTGCACTTGACAGACTCTCTGTAAGCTGGGTTACTCTCTTCCTCACTGCAATCTTCGGTTACTTTCTCATGAGAAAGCCTCCAGTCTAGCTACAATCAACAAATTGGACGCCTCAAGATCATACAAACATGAAAAACCTAATTCCAAAAGATAAAAACAGTATAAGGTGGTAAAGAATCTGAGAACGAACCACATACCATTTGATTAACGGTTTCAATTGCGTCACCGAGGTTAGAAGCTTGGAAACCGGTGGAAATTAGGGATTTGAGAATCTGTGAATAATCAATCCCATTGTTGAAATCGTAGCCCTGGATTTTAGCACAGCTGCCTTCTAAACTCTCTGATTCCTTGAACACCACCGACCTTAAGTTCTCAATCACTCCTGCCTCTTTAACGGCTTCCCCCATATCTGCAACTTGGGCTGCTGCACTCTCACGCTACTAAGGGGCTGTTTCTGTTTTACGAAACAAACAATTTACAAATACACAACATGACTAGTAATTCTCCAAAGATGAACACAAACAACTAAATCCTAATTATATAGCTGACCTAACGTAAATCAGAAAGTCAGAACATTCCTTGTCTTTCAGTTGTGATAAATCAAACAATTTTCCCGATATACATAAAAGTCAAATAAGTCATCATACTAATTTTCCTTCAGTTCCGATAAATCAAACAATCGCACATATGCAGGACATCAAACATATCAAACAACATTGCAAACGAATCAAACAAATCAAACCTGTGGAACAGTAGGTAGAAGGATATCTTGTCGAGCCGGTGAACGACAGAGAGCGCCAGTGGGAAAGACGAACCGACGAGGAGGGGGCGGCGGGAGGTACCGGCGACGAAGTGCTGGGAGACAGAGGAGTTCACTTTGTAAATGAAAAATATTAACAGAAGATATTAAACAAAAACCTTCATCTTTCTTTATTTTTATTTATTATTATTATTATTTTAATGAAAGCATTCAAGCAATGTATGGCAGGGATGTGGTTGGAACGGAACTGATTCGAATAGGATGTAAAGTTCAAACAGAAACTCGGACTGATTATGCTAATACAAACCAGTTCGGTTTGGGTAATACGGGTTTCGGTTCAGTTATTAACCGAAATAGACGAAGAATAACCCAAATAAATCGAGTTTCTTGAAAGTAGAGTGAAGTTTGATTTCACAGTATATGTTTTTTTTGTGTTCGATCACTGTAGCTCAATGATGTTTAGTATATTTGTTTAAAAGATCCATTTTTTTTTGCCTTTTAGGGGTGCATGCTTGTATTTTACCATTTTAAAAGGTTATTATAAAAATATGAAGGTGCCACCTAGTGAATTTTGATATGCCTCGTGACATTTGGTAAACTAAAATCATCCACCTGGATTTTTCCTTTCTATTACCAAAACTTAAAACTCTTTCTCTTTAACCTAAATTAAATCAAGGTCTTGCACTCACTTCTTCTCCCCATTTCGTTGACCTTCTTCAACTGCATTCTCACTTCAAAAATCCTCACACCAAGATTACGAGTAAGTTATGTTAGATAGGCTCGCTCATGGATGCATCAAATATGACAACTTGCAACTGGAACTATGAATCTATTCCTGGACGACTAGGGATGGCAACGGGGCGGGTTTGGGACGGGTTTTGGTAATCCCGCCCCATCCCCGAATATGAAAATCGATCTCATCACCGACCCGATTCCCCAACGGGTACCCGTTTACCAAACACTATCGGGTCTGCGGGTATCCCAACGGGGCAACGAGGATCCCCGTTTAACATTCAAATTAAGAATAATTTTGATGCAATGAGAATACAAACCATTAGACTTAGTGATGCAAGTATAAATTCATATCCAAAATAATTTTGATAATTTACAAAACCATTAAGGGCAGACATATTTGTTGTGATACATAAGTGGTTACTAATGGCAACAAAGACACTAGCATTCATAAACCATAATATCACTATTAGTCTAAGTAATATGAATAAAAAATATCAAAACACTAGCACTACAAATAAATAGGAAGTTATCTCTAGAAATTATCTTTAAATCGTTCACAACAAATAAGATAACTCAAGGAAATTAATGTGTGTGTGTGTATATATATATAATCATATGAACGATTTCAGGTAACGGGTTTCGGTTTCGGGTAATCGGGACGGACATTTTGTTTACCATCCCCATAAGCAAACCTACAAAAAATTTCTAAAAGCATACCAAACCCGATCCTGGCCCCGATTAACTAACCCCAAACCTGACCCTAATATGTCGGTTTTCGGTTTTCACTGTCGGGTTCGGTTTATTTTGTCATCCCTACGGACGACCAATAATTGTTCCCACCATCAGCAAGATGTCGTTGCTTCCCCTGTTTCAATTCAAGTACCAAACAATTGTCGTAATCAACCTAGGAGATAACTTTACAGGTGCCCCAAACATTAATACCGATGACATGCAAATTTACCATCTGAGGTGTGAGAATGGTGTTGATTAGTTGCCATCTTTGTGTGATTTGTGGTGAAGGTGTGGATCCTTTTTTTTAAAGGCTCTTTTGTGGATAAAGTTTGGTCTTAGATGCATAAGTTCACTGGTTTATTCCTATTTGTTCATAAGAAACGTATGTAGCTCATGTTCAATTTAAAGATTTTGAAGTTGGATAAAAAGAGTTTTAGATCAGATGAGCTTCATTTATTACTTCTTTTGGGCCATTTGGAAGGTGAAAAATGACTCATTGTTCAAACACATTCATCGGGTTATTATGAATGTGTTTGAACTTTGAACAATGAATCATTTTTTGTCTTTCAAATGGCCTAAAAGAAGGAATAAACTAAAGTTCATCTCATTTTAAAGTTAAATCATAGATGATTTAAAAGTTAACTATTTCAAATAGTTAAAAAAACGAATCAAATTGTATTTCTTTACTAGATTGTATTTCTTTACTAGATTGAGGAGTGTTGTTCTCCTAATATATATATATATATATATATATATATATATATATATATATATATATATATATATATATATATATATATATTAAAGTTGTGATAGATTTCAACAGTAAACTGTTGAAATTCTATCCAACTATGGTCCTTCAAATTTTGTTATAATTTTTGTGCACTTTTTTATTTGTTTAGGGGGGTGTTATGTAAAATGATTCCACCGCTTTCAAACGTGGCGAACACTATTTGCCGTTTTGTAAATAGTTTTTGTCTACGTGTTTGTGCTTTGTTTCACCGTTTTCTCGCCCAATGATATTTTGATTGTTGCAATGGTTGCCTCTTCCTAATACTTCCCACCACCTCTCTTATGAAATATCTTCTAATTCCACTCTAACATTTTCACCGCCTCTCTTATTGTTTCCTTATCAACCATTCTCCTCTACCGCCTCTTTATTCCAATCAGAAGCTTATAACATCATAGACTGTTTCTTTCGATCGACGACTTCAAAGACCTCTTCACCTTCTAATATTCAATTAGGGCTTCCATTTTTCTTTCCTTAACATCTCTCAAAGCATCAATCCCTGCCACCGGTCGATGTTTCCATCATATTTACATGTGTTCCATAAAGTTTTTTTTTCCTGATTTTCTAGGGTTTTTGTCTGGCTTACCTGTTAAGATCGACACCACCACCGGAGGAACCGATGAAGCATGAGGTGATTACAACTGATGGTGGAAACCGGTTGTTGGTTGCATCCTTCTTCCAATTTACAGACGAATCGGAAGTGTGATCGATGGAGATTTGTTGATGTATACGAAAAAGGAGATTTTGGTAGCATCGGAGGTGAAATCCCTATCTTCTTAACGAGGCTTTGGACCGCTAGGTAAGTGCCTGTCTTACCTTATTTATATTCATGTAATTGTCTTTTTTACTCAAATCTATGTTATTGATGTTAAATTCCCTCCTACTTACCAGGTAATAGTTTGAGGTATGTGTATATTTGTCTATGCATAAAATCGGTGTTTTTGTCATGTGATATGATGATTTTCAGGCAAAAGTCGACTTTTTGATTCCCCCAGGTGTTGAGATATGTGTATATTTGTCATTTCTAAATTCTCCCTTTACGTAAGCTGCAGTTGTTTTCAGATGCACTTACAATTCGAAAAATGGAAAATACACACAAGGATGTGGCGTTGATAATGTTATCATGTCTTGCGGGCACCATGATTGCATCTGTTTGGTACCTATCAGTACTTTAGATGTAACGGCCCAAAATCCAGGTATTCTTCTATTTGGCCCTGCATCTTGGTTATATTGTTAATTTAGGGCTTTCATGATAGGCGAGTACGCTGGGAATACAAGGTGTACGCTGCGCGTACTCGCGTGGCTCATTTGGACGCGTTCACCCTCGGGTACGCTGGGCGTACCCAAGGTTACGCTTGGCGTAACTTGTCCAGATCTAAAAACCCTAATTCCTTTGGAGGGCTATAAAAGGAATGTGTGGCTGGACTTCTCAGCCACCATCCCTCAGAGTGAAACCCTAAAAATAGTGTGCCTTCGTTCTTAAGCCATTTTTGTGTATTCTAAGCTTGGTGGTGCCATTCCAAGGTAGCAAAGGAGAATAAGAACTCATTGGAAAGACTAGAAGTGATGTGCAAGTGTAGATCTGAGATTTGCAAGGATTAAAGCTTCATTATTAGGTAAAAAGTTCGGATCTTGTCACTTGGTTCATGTTATATGCTTCAAGTACCATTTTCTAGGGTTTCAGTCCCAAAGGTGGAGACTTTTTGTGCAAATGGCCTCCACAAGCTTAGATCCTTTATATTTCTGGTCTATTGGAGTTGTAGACTCATAAAAATGACATCTTGGACGTGAATATTGCTCCATGCATGAGATCTAGGTCCTTGAGTTGGAATAGAATGTTGTTAAGAGGTTTTGGAGCCTTTACAGCCATGCCAAGGCTTAAAGGTCTCGACTTTATGGGTTTAGACACATTAACAGAGTCGGATCTAGAAGTTGGAGTAATGGCTTAACCGATTAAGACCAGAAATGAAGAGTGTTAGAATCTGATGGTTACGCTGGGCGTAACTTCCAGTACGCGTAGCGTACTGGGTGGAGACCCTGATCCATGGGTTGGCTGTACGCCCCGTGTACATCTAGCAGTACTGTACCCGGAAGGGTTTGACTGTGTGACCGGAAGGTCGGATATGTTATGAGATATATGTATTGTGTGTGATAAGTTAATCGTTTATATGTGCCATGTATGATATGCTTGATATGGGCCGGAAGGCATTATGTTATGGGTCGGAAGGCGAATATGTTATGGGTCGGAAGGCGTTGTGATGTGGACCGTAAGGTTGACGTGGGTAGGACCGGAAGGTTTACCTAGTTGGGACGGAAGTCCCCTGAGACACATGGACCGGAAGGTCAGGGCCTGGAAAGGCGTATGTGCGTAAGTTGTATTTTGGGGAACTCACTAAGCATTTATGCTTACAGTTGTTGTGTTATGTGTTTCAGGTACTAGCGAGGACCGTGGGAAGGCGCCGGCGTGATCGTACACATTGTCGGAGAAAAACTATTTTATGATCATTGCGATGTATTATATTATGATAACATTGTTCACATTTGAATTTGGAACATTAATAGATGGTTTTTGATGCTTACAAAAATGAAAATTTTGTTTTAAATTTACGTTGTTACAAGTTGGTATCAGAGCCTTGGTTTGAGGGATTCGGATACACCTTCGGGCGTAACTGAAGTCAAACCGGGGATTTGAGAAAATTTTTAATTAATAAAATCAATAAAATTTTGATAAGAGATTTTGAAACAACCAAAGGAGAAGAAGTGTGTACGGTCAGCCAGCGCCCGAACGGTAAAATCCCCAAAATACTCTTACCATATGTGTTATGAGATATGTTATGATGTGATACGCATGCTAGTAGACTAGGTATTCATATTAGGGACTAGAGTGGCCTGATTTGTGATGCCTTAGTATAGGGAAAACTGCTGCTATGAGATGCTTTGAGAGCGAGTGGGTAGCTAGTGCATAGCGAGAATAGAGTACTCATGATCCGGGGTTCGGGGAGGAGGACTTTGGGTGAATGCTGATGCGGTGTAGTTGTAACAACGCAAATTTTCAAATAAATTTTTCATTTTAAATAAAGTGAGTTCATTCAACCAATAATATTTATTTCATGTTTCAAAACAAATACATATGTAAAACCCCCAAGATCTCAATTAGCAGCAGTGTGTATGCATCATGCCGGCGCCTTCCCACGGTCCTCGCTAGTACCTGAAACACATACATAACAACTTGTAAGCATAAATGCTTAGTGAGTTCCCCAGTATACCACTTACACATATACGCCTTTCCAGGCCCGGACCTTCCGGTCCACAGTACAATGCCTTCCGGCCCATATGATAATCGCCTTCCGGCCCATAAGATAATTGCCTTCCGGCCCATTAACATATATAACACATAATACATTTATTCTAACACATATATCACATATATCATATATCATACCTGACCTTCCTGTCACATAATACATTGCCTTCCGGCCCATAGAAACATACATAGCATGCATAGCAACTATTCCTTTCAATTATAGCACATATAAAACACATAACATATCCGACCTTCCGGTCACACAGTCAAACCCTTCTGGGTACAGTATAGTGAGAAGACTCACCTCGTGGTAATGAATACTATCAACTCTTGAAATCACCCGCACTCGATCCGCCGATCTGCAGACTCCCTATAATACCATATACCCTTGTTAATAATCTTGTCATTCAATACAACTGACCTTAAGGAACTACATGCATGTCAACTCTGGTCAACGGTCAACTGGACCGGACTCGTTGAGTACCAAGGTGACTCGACGAGTCAAGACGTCCTCCCTAACTTTCCCTGATGTTCCCTTTTCTACTCGTCGAGTATTCCCCTTGACTAGACGAGATCGACGTGGAAGAATCGTGGGGCCACCCCGACTCCACTCGCCGAGTCTGAAGAACGACTCGGCGAGTTCCAATGAACCTTCAAGCTACTCGCCGAGTCTGAAGAGCAACTTGGCGAGTCTCAGTAAATCTTCAAGCTACTCGCCGAGTCTGTTCCTACGACTCGGCGAGTCCATGCCATGCAGGCGATCAACTGCTTCCTGAATTACGTATGATTCCGAACCACGCACATGTGGGACTTCCTGTACCTCTAGACATCCTATTACTGGAGTATAAATGTTCGTATAACAGCATAACAATCCCTCAAATCACCAAATGGGTTTCCTAACCCTAAATCCATGAACACATCAAAATAACATAAACGAATCGAAATGATACCTGGAACGTGTTCTCTGTGTCCCCAAACTTCAGAACTCGACCCACTTGATCTTCCTTTGGCCAAACTTTCCTTCTTCTTGTCTAGCAATTCCTTCAAAGCCCCAACAACCTTCCCTCCAATTCTAAATGTTCGCAGATGTTTAGGTGCTTCTCCAATCGACCAAAAGACAGCAATGACGGCCTAAGAGGCGTTATATACGATCGCAAACCAAACGGCTAGGGTTTCTGCTGAGAAGCGTCGACTCGCCGAGTCCATTCTGGACTCGTCGAGTCCAGTCGCGAACCCGCGACCAAGTCTGTGACCCTACTCGGCGAGTCTGGCTCCAACTCGCCGAGTCCCAACCAAAAATGCCCCCAAAGCAATTTTTAAAGCAATACCTGAAATTCCGGGCTGTTACAACTCTCCCCCACTAGAACTAGACTTCTCCCTCGAAGTCTCACTCTGCGAATAACTCCGGATGTTGCTCCCGCATCTCACGCTCCGGCTCCTAAGTCATCTCCGATCCTTTCCGATGTTGCCACTGAACCAACACCAGAGGTACTTCCTTGTTCCGCAGAACCTTGATCTTCCGATCCCTAATAGCTACCGGTTTCTCGGCGTAATTCAGGCTCGCATCCACCTGAATATCCTCTAACGGTACTACTGCCGATTCATCGGCTATGCACTTCCTCAACTGTGATACGTGAAAGGTATTGTGAATCTGTCCCAACTCTGCTGGCAACTCCAATCGATAGGCTACCCGACCTACCCTCGCAACCACACGAAATGGACCTATGAACCGGGGCCCCAACTTGCCCCTCTTTCTAAACTGGATCACTCCCTTCCAAGGAGAAACCTTCAGGAGAACGAAATCGCCAACCTGGAATTCCAGCTCGGACCGGCGTCTGTCCGCATAACTCTTCTGTCGGCTCTGGGCGGTCAATAATCTCTGCCTAACCTGCTGAATCTGCTCTGTCGTCTGGAGTACGATTTCCGTACTACCCATCACTCTCTGTCCCACCTCTCCCCAGCAAATGGGAGTCCGACACCTCCTACCATACAAAATAGTACGCGTACCGCCCACGAATGGTACCCAAATCCGACCCTGAAACGTCAAAAGTCCTCGTCCATCCTTAACGAACTCTGAAATTAACCCAACGACTCTCTCTTTCTTCTGCATTTCGGATCTCACAGCCTCGGCCTGCGCCCCACGAATCGCATCCAATATCGGGGTCATCACTGTCAGTCTCAAACATACGTCTCGCAATGGAGTGCTTCCCGCTCTACGACTCAATGCATCGGCTACCACATTAGCCTTGCCTGGGTGGTATAGGATCTCACAATCATAATCCTTAACCACGTCCAACCATCTCCTCTGACGCATATTTAGGTTGGGTTGATCCATCAGATACTTCAAACTCTTATGGTCAGTGTATATAGTACAACGAACCCCGTACAGGTAGTGACGCCATATTTTGAGAGCGAACACCACTGCCCCCAACTCTAAATCATGTGTGGGATATCTCGCCTCATGAGGCTTCAGCTGCCTCGACGCATAAGCTATCACATGACCTCTCTGCATCAACACCGCACCCAGTCCCGAAATCGATGCGTCGCAATATACGACAAAATCCTCCATCCCTTCCGGGAGAGCTAATACCGGAGCTTCGCACAGTCTCTGACGAAGTGTCTCGAAGGAAGTCTGCTGCTCGGGTCCCCATGAGAATGTAACACCCTTCCGGGTTAACCTAGTGAGCGGTACTGCGATCTTGGAGAAGTCCCTAATAAACCTCCGATAGTACCCCGCCAACCCAAGGAAACTCCTGATCTCGGAAGGTGACTTCGGTGCCTCCCAACTCATCACTGCTTCCACCTTGGCCGGATCGACCAATATCCCTGCCTGATTAACCACATGTCCAAGGAATTGGACCTCCCGCAACCAGAAGTCACATTTGGAGAATTTTGCATATAACTTCTCCGACCTCAGTACCTCAAGGACCTCCCTCAAATGACTCTCATGCTGCTCTCTAGTTCGCGAATATACTAGGATGTCGTCGATAAATACAATCACAGACCGATCCAGCATCGGCCTGCATACCCTGTTCATGAGGTCCATGAACACTGCCGGGGCATTGGTGAGCCCAAAAGGCATCACCACGAACTCGTAATGCCCATACCGCATCCTGAATGCTGTCTTCTGGACGTCCTCATCCCGCACTCTTACCTGATGGTACCCTGATCTCAGATCGATCTTGGAAAACCAAGATGCCCCTTGCAACTGATCGAATAGATCATCGATCCTTGGTAACGGATAGCGGTTCTTGACCGTCACCTTGTTCAACTCCCGGTAATCAATACACATCCGGTGTGAACCATCCTTCTTCTTGACGAATAGAATCGGTGCTCCCCACGGCGAGCTACTCGGCCGAATAAATCCCTTCCCCAACAACTCCTGGAGTTGCGAGAACAACTCTTGCATCTCTGGAGGTGCAAGACGATAAGGCACCTTCGCAATAGGCTCAGCCCCCGGAACCAGATCGATACCAAACTCTACTTGCCTCGCAGGAGGTACTCCCGGCAAATCCTCGGGAAAGACATCTGGAAACTCGCGCACCACTGGTACCTCCTCCACTGACCTCGGTCGCTCGGAAGCCTCCCGCGTATCCATCACATACGCCACAAAACCCTTACATCCCTGCTGTAGACATTGTCTCGCCCTGGCAGCCGAGCAAAAAGCTGATCCCGTACGGGTACCCTCGCCGTACACCGTAAGAACTCCCCCACTAGGGTCTCGTATAGTCACCAGTTGGCGCTCACAGTCGATGACAGCGCTGAATCGGCTCAACCAGTCCATGCCCACGATGACACAGACATCACCCATCGCAATAGGAACTAGGTCAATCGGAAACGTAACCCCAAAAATCTCTAGTACGCATCCCTGAAGGACCTCCGTAGCACAAACCACCCTCTCAGCCGCTATGGAAACGCTCAGAGGCCGACTTAACGGCTCACGACTAATACGTATATGCTGACTAAAAGTTAAAGATACAAAAGATCTACTCGCACCCGAATCAAATAACACAAGAGCAGGCATAGAATTCACAAGAAAAGTACCTACACATATATTAACATAAGCATAACATTTCAACTTTAAATAAATACGCGAATTATAGTATACCTGCCACAACATCGGGTGCAGCGCGGACCTCCTCCGCAGTCAGCTGAAAGGCTCTCCTGCGAGCCCTCGGGGCCTCGACCTTCGCCGGTCGTGTCTCAGTAGTCCTGGTAGCAGGTATAGATCCCTGACGAAGCTGCGGGCACTCGGCCTTCCGATGGCCTGTCTGGTTGCAGTGAAAGCAAACCAAAAACCCCTTAGGACAATCCCTGGCAATGTGTCCTTCCTTGCCACACTTGTAGCAAGCACCCGCTCGACACGCCCCCTCGTGACCCTTGCCGCACTTTCCGCAAGTACGGCTCTTCGACCCTCCCATCTTCAAATCAGCGGACTTGATCCGCTTGGCCGCCGGCTGGGACTGAGCCGGTTGCCTATCCATCTGTCGAGACTCGGCCTCCTCCCTGGCCTGAGTCTCTAACTCGATCTCGCGCTTCCTGGCATTCGCCTGAAGCTCAGTGAAAGTACGGTAGGTGGAGTTTGACACAAACTCCCGGATTTCCCTATTCAAAACGCCTAAATACCGGCTCATCCGTGACTGCTCTGTAGACACCAGTTCGGGGCAGAACATCGCCCTCTCGTGAAATTTCCGTGTAACCACCGCAACGGAATCAGTACCCTGCTTAAGGGTCAAGAACTCCTGGATCAATCGTTCCCTCTCCACTGGGGGAACGTACTCGTCCCTGAACATCTCAGTAAACCTCTCCCATGCCACCGCTGAAATCTCCGTCTGAGTGAAGTTCGCCGTCACGAACTTCCACCAATCCTTCGCTCCCAGACGGAGCTGGTTCAAGGCGAACCGTACCCTCAGGTGCTCCGGGCATGAACAAGTGTAGAAGCACCCCTCAATATCGGCGATCCACCTCATTGCAGCAATCGGATCCTACGTCCCATCGAACTCAGGAGGTTTCGTGTTGCTGAATTCCCGAAACATCAACGAATCGCCCCCTTGCGGCCTGGCAGCGGCCACAGCTGTGGTGGCGGCAGCGACTGCAGCCTCAGTCAGTGCGGCATACCGCTCCTCAAACTCCTCCATCAAGGTGGTCTTGATAGACCCAAACATCTCCGGGATCTCAGCCCGAACTGCCGCAGCTACCTCTTCCTGAATCATCTGACGAATCTCCTCGTCACTCGCACCGCTCGAACTCGCTCCATGGCGTGTCGTAACCATGATGTCTCTGAAATACAACATAAAATTATCAGAGACTCCATCAAGTACATTTGTACTTGATAACGCAACCCTACTCAGTCTCCGATATCCAGGGATTCTTACTTGGGTCTTCCACCGACCCGGTGCCTTCGGTAGTACGGGCCCAATACTACCGACCACACCGTGTCAGTATTCGTCCCAAATCTTCCTCCCCAAACCCCGAATAGTGAGTACTCTACTTCTCGTATGCACTATCTACCTGCACGCTACCGAATATTTCATACAAGAAACTTCCCTAGACTAAGGCATCATAAAACAGGCCATTCTAGTCCTATCATGTATACCTAGTCTTCTAGCATGCATAACAATTCATAATTCAATGCATAACATAACATTGTAAGGTATTCTGGGGATCTTTACCGTTCGGGCGCTGGCTGATCGTACACACTGCGTCTTTCTTGTTCACCACTTTTCCATTTATAAAAGTTTATGTATTTATTATTTTTAAAAGATTTTTCCTCAAATCCTCGGTTTGAGTTCAGTTACACCCGAAGGTACACCCGAATCCCTCAAACCAAGGCTCTGATACCAATTGTAACAACGCAAATTTTCAAATAAAAATTTCATTTTAAATAAAGTGAGTTCATTCAACCAATAATATTTATTTCATGTTTCAAAACAAATACATATGTAAAACCCCCAAGATATCAATTAGCAGCAGTGTGTATGCATCATGCCGGCGCCTTCACACGGTCCTCGCTAGTACCTGAAACACATACATAACAACTTGTAAGCATAAATGCTTAGTGAGTTCCCCAGTATACCACTTACACATATACGCCTTTCCAGGCCCGGACCTTCCGGTCCACAGTACAATGCCTTCCGGCCCATATGATAATCGCCTTCCGGCCCATAAGATAATTGCCTTCCGGCCCATTAACATATATAACACATAATACATTTATTCTAATACATATATCACATATATCATATATCATACCTGACCTTCCTGTCACATAATACATTGCCTTCCGGCCCATAGAAACATACATAGCATGCATAGCAACTATTCCTTTCAATTATAGCACATATAAAACACATAACATATCCGACCTTCCGGTCACACAGTCAAACCCTTCCGGGTACAGTATAGTGAGAAGACTCACCTCGTGGTTATGAATACTATCAACTCTTGAAATCACCCGCACTCGATCCGCCGATCTGCAGACTCCCTATAATACCATATACCCTTGTTAATAATCTTGTCATTCAATACAACTGACCTTAAGGAACTACATGCATGTCAACTCTGGTCAACGGTCAACTGGACCGGACTCGTTGAGTACCAAGGTGACTCGACGAGTCGAGACGTCCTCCCTAACTTTCCCTGATGTTCCCTTTTCTACTCGTCGAGTATTCCCCTTGACTAGACGAGATCGACGTGGAAGAATCGTGGGGCCACCCCGACTCCACTCGCCGAGTCTGAAGAACGACTCGGCGAGTTCCAGTGAACCTTCAAGCTACTCGCCGAGTCTGAAGAGCAACTTGGCGAGTCTCAGTAAATCTTCAAGCTACTCGCCGAGTCTGTTCCTACGACTCGGCGAGTCCATGCCATGCAGTCGATCAACTGCTTCCTGAATTACGTATGATTCCGAACCACGCACACGTGGGACTTCCTGTACCTTTAGACATCCTATTACTGGAGTATAAACGTTCGTATAACAGCATAACAATCCCTCAAATCACCAAATGGGTTTCCTAACCCTAAATCCATGAACACATCAAAATAACAGAAACGAATCGAAATGATACCTGGAACGTGTTCTCTGTGTCCCCAAACTTCAGAACTCGACCCACTTGATCTTCCTTTGGCCAAACTTTCCTTCTTCTTGTCTAGCAATTCCTTCAAAGCCCCAACAACCTTCCCTCCGATTCTAAATGTTCGCAGATGTTTAGGTGCTTCTCCAATCGACCAAAAGACGACAATGACGGCCTAAGAGGCGTTATATACGATCGCAAACCAAACGGCTAGGGTTTCTGCTGAGCAGCGTCGACTCGCCGAGTCCATTCTGGACTCGTCGAGTCCAGTCGCGAACCCGCGACCAAGTCTGTGACCCTACTCGGCGAGTCTAGCTCTAACTCGCCGAGTCCCAACCAAAAATGCCCCCAAAGCAATTTTTAAAGCAATACCTGAAATTCCGGGCTGTTACAGTAGTTGGTAGTATTAGGCCCGTACTACTGAAGACACCGGGTCAGTGGGCAACCCAAGTAAAAATCCCTGGGTATCGGAGACTAAGTAGGGTTGCGTTATCGAGTGCGATTATGCTCGATGGAGTCTCTGATATTTTTATGTCGTATTTCAGAGGCATCATGGTTGGACCACGCCACAGACTTGGCACGAGCGGTGTGAGTGACGAGGAGCTTCGTCAGATGATTCACGAGGAGGTGGCTGCGGCGATCCGGGCGGAGATTCCGGAGATGTTTGGGTCTATTGAGACCACACTGATGGAGACTTTTGATGAGCGGTACGCCACGGTGACTGAGGTTGCAGCCGCTGCAGCTACCGCAGCTGTGGCTGCTGCCAGACCGTAGGGAGGTGACTCATTGCTGTTCCGGGAGTTCAACAACACGAAGCCACCCGAGTTTGACGGGACGCAGGATCTGATCGCTGCGATGAGATGAATTGCTAATATTGAGGGATGCTTCTACACTTGTTCATGTCCGGAGCATCTGAGGGTACGGTTCGCTTTGAACCAGCTCCACCTGGGAGTAAAGGATTGGTGGAAGTTCATGACGGAACTTCACTCTTGCGGAGGTTTCAGCCGTGACTTAGGAGAGATTTACTGCTATGTTCAGAGACGAGTATGTTCCCCCGGTGGAGAGGGAACGGTTGGTCCAGGAGTTCTTGACCCTCAAGCAAGGTAATGATTCTGTTACGGTGATCACTCGGAAGTTTCATGAGAGGGCGATGTTTTGCCCTAAGCAGGTGTCCACGGAGCAGGCTCGGATGAGCCGATATTTGGGTGTGCTGAGGAGGGATATCCGGGAGTTCGTATCGAACTCGTCATACCAGACCTTTGCTGAGTTCCAGGCGAATCCCAGGAAGCAAGAGATCGAGTTGGAGACCCAGGCCAGGGAGGAGGCCGAGTCTCAATGGGTGGATCGGTGGCCAGCTCAGTCCCAGCCGGTAGCCAAGCGGACCAAGTCCGCCGATTCGAGGATGGGAGGACAGAAGGGCCGCACTTGCGGAAAGTGCGGCAAGGGTCATGAGGGGGCATGTCGATCGGGTACGTGCTACAAGTGTGGCAAGGAGGGGAACATTGCTAAGGATTGCCCCAAGGGATTCATGGTTTGCTTTCATTGCAACCAGACCGGCCATCGGAAGGCCAAGTGCCCCCAGCTTCACCAGGGATCTGCGCCTGCTGCTAGGGTTACCGAGACTCGGCCGGTGAAAGCCGAGGCTCCGAAGGCTCGTGGGAGAGCTTTTCAGTTGACTGTGGAGGAGGTCCGCGCGGCGCCTGATGTCGTAGCTGGTATGTATTCTTTCGTGTATTTACTTTTATGCTAAGATATTGTGCTTATATTATGATATGCGTAGGTACTTTTCTTGTGAATTCTGTACCTGCCTTGGTATTATTTGACTCGGGTGCGAGTCGGTCTTTTGTATCGTTGGCTTTTAGCCAGCACATCGGTATTGATCGGGAGGTGATGAGTCGACCCTTGCGAGTTTCTATAGCGGATGAGAAAGTGGTATATGCCACTGACGTGATTCGAGGATGTGTGCTCGAGATTTTTAGGGTCAAGTTCCCTTTAGACTTGGTTCCTATAGCGATGGGGGATGTCTGCGTCATCGTGGGCATGGACTAGTTGAGTAAGTTTGGGGCAGTCATTGACTGCGAGAGACAGCTGGTGACTATTCGAGACCCTAGTGGGGGAGTGCTTACTGTGTATAGTGAGGGGACCCGGTGTGGGTCAGCGTTTTGTTCGGCTGCCAGGGCGAGGCAGAGTTTGCAGCAGGGTTGCAGTGGATTCATAGCCTATGTGATGGACACTCGAGTGGCCGCAGGGAGGCCCAATTCGTTGACGACGTTCCTGTAGTATGCGAGTTTTCGTATGTGTTCCCCGAAGAGTTACCAGGTGTGCCTCCGGAAAGGCAAGTGGAGTTCTGTATCGATCTGGTTCCGGGAGCAGCGCCCATCACCAAGGCGCCTTATCATCTCGCTCCACCGGAAATGTAGGAGTTATCCTTGCAGCTTCAGGAGCTGTTGGGAAAGGGGTTTATTCGACCGAGTAGCTCACCTTGGGGAGTGCCGATTTTATTTGTCAAGAAAAAGGATGGTTCACACCAGATGTGTATCGATTACCAGGAGTTGAACAAGTTGACGGTTAAGAACCGGTATCCATTACCTAGGATCGATGATCTGTTCGATCAGTTGCAGGGGGCATCTTGGTTCTCCAAGATAGACTTGAGGTCGGGTTATCATCAGATGAGGGTTCGGGATGAAGATATTCAAAAGACTGCATTCAGAACTCGTTATGGACATTATGAGTTTGTGGTGATGCCTTTTGGGCTCACCAATGCCCCGGTTGCGTTCATGGATCTTATGAACAGGGTGTGCAGGCCGATGCTGGATCGGTCGGTGATCGTATTCATTGATGATATTTTGGTATATTCGAGGTCTAGGGAGCAACATGAGGAGCATTTGAGGGAAATTCTTGAGGTATTGAGATCGGAGAGGCTGTATGCCAAATTCTCCAAGTGTGATTTCTGGTTACGAGAGGTCCAGTTCCTTGGACACCTTGTTAACCAGAAAGGGATATTGGTCGATCCGGCCAAGATTAAGGCGGTGTTGAGATGGGAGGTGCCGAGATCGCCCACTGAGATCAAAAGTTTTCTGGGATTGGCCGGCTATTATCGAAGGTTTATCAAGGATTTCTCCAAGATAGCCGTGCCACTTACTAAGATGACCCGAAAGGGTGTTGCATTTTCGTGGGGACCGGAGCAGCAGTCCTCATTCGAGACCCTTCGTCAGAAATTGTGTGAGGCCCCGGTGCTTGCACTCCCGAAAGGGATGGAGGATTTTGTGGTATACTGTGATGCATCTATATCGGGTTTAGGGGCGGTGCTTATGCAGAGGGGACACATTATAGCGTATGCTTCGAGGCAGTTGAAGCCTCATGAGTCGAGATATCCCACCCATGATCTGGAATTAGGGGTTGTGGTGTTTGCCCTCAAGATCTGGCGGCACTATCTTTATGGGGTTCGGTGTACCATCTGTTGGATTAATGTCTAAGTCCATAACTATAATTGGTAAGACTTTACCCGACCCGACATGGTCCATTTGGGTTGCATGACATCATGCACTTGGATAGACTATAATGAGAGAAATAAGACACTTATGGTTATTAATATATTATAAGTTCTAGTATATTAATAATAAGAATAATGAGATTATTTAATTAGTATTGATCAAGAATTAATCTAGGATTAATTAAGTGATCAAAAGAAGACTAATTAAATATATGGGTTGATTGTGTAAATCATCCATACTTGTATAGTGGGCTAATGCTCCATGGATAATCAAGTTGGGCTAAAACCCATAGGATGGTCCATGGATACTCCATGGTGTATTTGAACCCATGGATCCAAGGAAATGGAAAGTCATGACAATTAGGGTTTACCCTAATTGTAACACTATATAAAGATCTTATTCTTGACAAAATCGGCACTAGTATCATTCTAGAGAGGGCTAGCCGATTTCAAGAAGTGTAGAATTCTCTCTAAGTTATTCCAAGTGCTTATGGTGTTGTGTGAACCATTTGAGGTGTCACACTTGGGGCACTAGGCACTCAAGCTTCATGAAGACAAGCACTAACAAAAGGTATGTTATTCTAACTTGTGTTATTCAAAGTTTAGTATGCTAGAATAGAACAATACCTTGGAAAGTTGATATTTGCATGTATAATAGAGAAAACATATATCCAAGGTATTTAGGGTTGAATGTACACTTAGGAGTGTTAGAATGCTCAAAACCCAACAATGGTATCAGAGCTTAGGCTTGTTTTCTTGTTATACTTGAAAATGGAGCTGAAAAATCGAGTTTTGATGCTGTCTGCCCAGCAGACTCGCCGAGTCCATGAAGGGACTCGACGAGTCCAAGGCAAAAAGCATCCAACTCGCCGAGTTGGTTAGTGCACTCGACGAGTTGGACCCCCAAATAGCATAAATTCGACCTTTTTTGCTGGAATTGGACTAAGAACATTACCCTAAGAGGTTTTTGAACTTATAAACTTGTTTTTGATGTGGTAATGTTCATGCTAATATAATTTCAAAGATAATTGTCAATAGATTCATGTTTTGTATTAGTTTAAGGGTTAGACTAATTACATGAAAAAGTTTGATTTGAATTATCTTGTTCTTATGAGTTACTTAGATTAATAGAAAAGTTGAGTGAAATAGTTGTTTTCAATCCAAATTAATCTAAGAGTTGATTCTAAAATGTGTTTTTGTAACTTGTCCTCAAGTTATATGAAAAGTCACATTTAAGTTTCATAAAACTCATAAAAGTTGGCAAAGGTTACAAAATGAAGAGTCTAGTTCTAATTAATTGGAGTTATGACTACATAATTTGTCCTCAAGTTATGGAGGACCAAGAGGCTCTTCATTAAGTAATAAATAAAAAAAATGTAACCTTAATTAATTCCATAAGTTATAAAATAAAGAAAAGTTAATTCTTTTATTAGTTTAAAGTCTTCCATAACTTGTCCTCAAGTTATGGAACTTGAAGAGTTTTTGGATTAAAACTACTTTAAACACATAAGTTATGGAATTAATTAGTTTTGAATAGTTTCAAAACTGGCACTCAAGTTTTGGAATTTGTAAAGTTTTCTCTTATGAATACTTTAATTCCAAGTTAGCCCTTAGAATTTTAAAAGTTAAAATTTAACCCTTATACTTTATAATATTATAAGTTAATAATATATATGTATAAGAGTAAAGTCAGTCTGACCGCTAGTACGCCTCATTCATGAAGCCGGTCTATAAGGTGGGTATAAGGTTGTTGCCTATAAAATGGCAACTTAATGGGTGTTCACTCTCACCCACCGCTTGCTTGAATGGTGGAGGGTCGTTAGCCGAACGGGTTTGACAGGACTATAATTCTCCCTTTCATTAAAAGTATTAATGATAAATACTAAGTAACTAAACTCTTAATAATACCCAATCTTAGTTACTTAGGAAAAATGTGAATAAGGTGTTAATCCATGAAATTACACTTTGCACTTTGTTTAAGTCGGTTAGTGGAGCGTGTGTGGTTAACCAGCACACTAACTCGTATTTAACAAGGTAGGCAAAGGGTAACTTAATGTTTATCATAGTATCGATGGAGCGTGTGTGGTTAACCGGCACATCGATTGAGGGGTAAACACTTAAGGGTACCAAGTAATTTGCATGGTTACTTCACACCTTGTTTTGTGATCCTCGGCATCCCAGTCACAAAACCTGAAGGGCACACTCGAGATTAAAACATGCCATTGAACAATTCAATGAATCTCAAAGATCTAGGAGTTTCAAAAACCAATTAAAACCTAATAATACATTTCGTTGATCTTGGTGGAAATTGGTGAATCGTCATTCACCTACCTACAAATATTTTATAGCTTGGATTACGGCATCCCTCTTCTAAGTTATAAAATAGTTTGTTGGGTCCTTGCCTTAATATTTCATATTGGGTGTCATATTAAGGACTTTAAAATCAACTATCTTGAATATCTCCCAAAAGATGTCTGGTTTAGACATTTATGATCTTCCCAAATCTCTTGAAACAAGCTTTCCTAAATGAAGATGATGTTCCATGGAAATCATACTTCTTTTCACCTCCTCCAATTATTCTCCTTAACCCACAAGTTCTTAAAAAGTTTAAGGTCACTCAAACCCTATTAGCAAGTGAAGGTCTAGGTGTGATCACATCTTGGAGATGTAGTCACATATTGACAAGCCGGGAGAGAAGGGTGTCAAAGTCTTGAGGAAGTTGGTGGTTCAACTACTTTCTAAGTCACATAGTGAGTTATTTTGGAACACCTATGAAACAGACTATGACAAGACCCTTAATGATCTTATCTATTTGCTAAGATCAACTTCCTGAAACTTTATGGACATTGACAATGGTGACACTGGAAATACAGAAAAAAGCATTCTCTTCCCAAGGAAAGGGATTGACCATAGTCAACTAGGTTGACCAAATGATAAAGAGAAAAGGCTAAGTCTGTAATAGTCCCGTGTACCATTATCAAAGGGTCCATATGTTTATATTGCCAAAGGAAGTGTCATTAGTTGTGAAGCTGCTAAATTTACCTAAGGATGTTAAAGTCAATAAGTTTGACTCTACTTCAGGTAAAGTCCACTATCTAACTCTGCTAAGTTTCTATTCTGAGATTCTTGATACATGATGTGACTGGGTCACATGGTAATGTTTTAAGAATCAAAGAAAAGTGAAGAAACTTAAAGAAAGAATATGTTGAATCTGATCGCATAAATGGATTTCTATCGCGTAGTTTGAAGATCGGATTCTTGAGCTACTTCTTAGGAGTTATGAGATATTGCTTAGGAATAGATAACAACAAGTTTTCATATGGATTGTAAGGATAAGTTTTTCCGCATAGTTTTAAAATAAAAGAAAATTTTTGATTTTATTTATTTTAAAATATCCTTACAATGGCATTTGAGGAAAAATTGTTGCTTATATGATTCCATTAATAGCAAGAGTGGAAATATGAAATTGATTCCTTCATTTGTGGTAATGTCTAAATTTACCAAATAAGGAAAGATTCTCATCACCCAAGTTACAATTGGACCGGAACTTGGAATCATGCAAGTTGTATAACATGATGAATGAGAACTTTCAAGTATTGGAAAATTAAGACTAACTACTTATTCACATGGATGTGTGAGTCAAGTAATGGACTAAGGGATCGAGTACATAGTCATGTGCACTGATTAAGTCCACCACAAAAGATTGATAAAACTATTCATCATAGTTTACTAAAGCTCAGTAAATATGATTATACTTACAAGCTTAAGTGTAACTCTGAGACATTGGAAAAGGTTCCAACGTATGGCAGAGCGAATAAGAAGAATCAACTTAGGCAGAAAGATAAAAGTTTCTCAAATCTGAAGAGATGGGAGAGTACTTTAGTATCAGTTTTGTGATCATCTTAATGATTAAGAAACCATATCAAAATTAGTTCTCTAAGGAGGTCTTAGTGCATTATCATGATTAAGAAGAAGGGATCTTGAATTGTTGAAATGGTTAAATCAAGAAGATGATTCATACTCCGTTCGAATACAAGTCTTAAAGTCATACTCCAAGATTGTATTTTGAGTGACATGTCTTAGAGAAGGTTTAAAAACACAAGTCAAATGTAAGAGTAAAAGTTATTTACTCTTGTACATTTGAAATTGGTAAGGTGTGATGTTTTGGATAAAACAAAGACCAACTTAGGCCAATTGTGTGAAGTGTTTGTCTTGGTTAGAATCCACACTATCTCTTGGATATTTGACAAGGGATTCTTATAGGTCAAGAGGACAGTGGGAGTCTTAAAGGTCTTGAAAGTCTCAAGAACTAATCAAGAATAAAACCTAAAGTTCTTCACTAGCACACGACTTAAGGTTTATAACCTATCGTGTTGACATATTCTGTGCCCATTCCAATTAAAGTTGGCTTTGCATATGAGTTCTTAGAGTTCTCAATTGGTTGCACAACAACTTGGAAGCAATGGCAGGCCCTTGAGCTGCTAGGTGGCAAGAAATTAAGATTGAGTTCAGTCCATATTAGTTTGGATTTGTCATTATCCTTGTCTTGTGACTATGGTTTTGACAATTCACATGGATAAGAACACATACAACATTAAATTTAAGTGTCATAAGGTTTCTCTCCGATTCATGAAAATGATGGTGAGGAAACACTTTCACTAAGTAGATTTTATCTAGATAGCAATTGTGATATTTGCATTCTCAAAGTCGTTAGTGGAGCGTGTGTGGTTTACCGGCACACTAACCTGGACTTGTGAGAAGTGGCAAAAAGGTCTAACCATTATGATTACGGCATCCCTCTTCATAATTGTTTAGACATACAAGTGTGCTATCTAAGGGAAGGTGTATGTTTTTGATAAAGTTTTATCAAAACAACCTAGTATTAGAAATCTGAACTTTGGTAAGAAAGTCAGCTGATTTCTGAGTACATGTCAAACCTAGTGGGAGCATAAGTGTTATGCTAATAATCATCATGTTAGTGGGAGCATGATAATTATGATAAGTATTGCAAGTTAGCAATGTTAATTATAGAAAACAAAAGGTTTCAATTGGGAAAAGTTGTTTTGCTATAATTAAGGGAGAGGAAACTATACTTCATCTCAAATCTATAAGCTTAGATCGTGAGGTTTTAATCATTTAGTCTAGGAAATATATATGAATTTCATGTTGGAATGGCTCAACATAAGGAAATTATGTATATGGGTCCATTATTTGCATTCTTAAATTCGATTATGATTACGACATCCCTTTTCATAATCTGAATTATGAGAACTTGGCAAATAGAAATGGAAATGTTATAGCAAAAGACTGGTTTAGTCTTTATGTGAGACATCATGAATCGTGTCCCATATGCTTCGGATATAGGATCGATTACATGTGCTATATTCATCCGTTCTAAAATTTTCAAAATGCCTGGGGCATTAAGAAGGGAAAAGGTTTAGAACTGGATATGACTAAAAGGATTAAACAATTGTCGAGGACAATCTAAGGCTTACCAAAGATTGGTTGCTCAAGGACAGTTGGAAGTATAATGATAATTCTGGAAGGACCATATTGACATAATCTGTAAGGAGGCAACTCTTGTTCAGAAGTGATAGTCAAAATGAATCTGGAAATGTTTCAAAGTCAGAAATTTCAATCTGTGTAAGATTAAGGAAACTTAATGCAAGAAAGATGTTTCCAAGGAGTTGATCTCCTTTGGAATGGTCTGTAATGGTTGTTGTCAAGTCCTTATGACTTTGTGCATAATCATTACAAGATGACCAATGCATATAAGTTTAAAATCTAACAGATTTCAGTAAATGGAATGAATTTGGAATTCTTGCATTTGCAGTAAGGATTTGGGAGTGTGAAAAGAGAATCATTGAAGTTATGTTCAATTGATCTAGTTCACAAAGTAAAGATCATAGACAAACATAGTATGCATACTTGGTGTATGGCATGACTAGTGTTTAGAAAACATAGTGTACGTGCTTGGAGCATGGGACAACTATTGTTTTAAATTCAAGAATAAAGTTGATAGCTGAAACAGTATACAATGAATAATGTGTAATCATATGGTGATAAATAAAAGGTGTTTTATTTATGTTTATAGGTTTTAATACCATACTGGATTCAATTATTATTGTGTTTCACTTTGCATGTTTTGACTTCCCGAATAAAATAGGTCATTCTTCCAGAATGACTAAGTTATTCAAACCATCCACAGTCGGTCATATGTTGGAAGTAGATATGAATTAAGACTGTCATGGGTTGGCTTTTAGAGGTCTAAGGTGTTGGACAAAGGGCTACAACACTCATGAGTGCTCATAAGTTCTGAGTATTGGATTCAACCCGCGCTCATTGGAATCACTTCATGGATTTTATCACGAGTGATCATGAGACGATAATATCTTATATTCTTCAAACCTAGAGATATGAGTTGTTACTATGAGTTGATAGTACATTGATTGCACGAAAACGCATTGGTAACTCGATGTTATAAAACGTGCCTTTGTGTATGATTCAACAAGTAGTAGAACAAGCCATATGAGTCGAAGTTTATCCATTCCTTTTACCTTCGGGATAAAAGTGATATCTGTGGGCCCCTCGATGATTTGATGATGACAAATGGAAGTGCTCGGCCGGTCCAGGACTGATTTGATTTGTTCAATTAGTCAGTCTTCATAAATCGGAAATCGGGAAACAACAAATGGATAGAGAGAATGATTATAATCCATGTCTCAGTCCATATGATATCTAGAATGGAGGAATATATGATCCCTTATCTATTGGACAAGTCATTGACAAAGGTCAGCGTTTATTGACAAGGTCAGAGTTCGACAGAAGCTTTTGAGAGCTACGATTGCCAGTTGGTTCCTGAAGTCATACGCAATAATAGTTTTAGACTTATCCAAGTGGGAGACTGTTGGATTAATGTCTAAGTTCATAACTATAATTGGTAAGACTTGACCCGACCCGGCATGGTCCATTTGGGTTGCATGACATCATGCACTTGGATAGACTATAATGAGAGAAATAAGACACTTATGGTTATTAATATATTATAAGTTCTAGTATATTAATAATAAGAATAATGAGATTATTTAATTAGTATTGATCAAGAATTAATCTAGGATTAATTAAGTGATCAAAAGAAGACTAATTAAATATATGGGTTGATTGTGTAAATCATCCATACTTGTATAGTGGGCTAATGCTCCATGGATAATCAAGTTGGGCTAAAACCCATAGGATGGTCCATGGATACTCCATGGTGTATTTGAACCCATGGATCCAAGGAAATGGAAAGTCATGACAATTAGGGTTTACCCTAATTGTAACACTATATAAAGATCTTATTCTTAACAAAATCGGCACTAGTATCATTCTAGAGAGGGCTAGCCGATTTCAAGAAGTGTAGAATTCTCTCTAAGTTATTCCAAGTGCTTATGGTGTTGTGTGAACCATTTGAGGTGTCACACTTGGGGCACTAGGCACTCAAGCTTCATGAAGACAAGCACAAACAAAAGGTATGTTATTCTAACTTGTGTTATTCAAAGTTTAGTATGCTAGAATAGAACAATACCTTGGAAAGTTGATATTTGCATGTACAATAGAGAAAACATAGATCCAAGGTATTTAGGGTTGCATGTACACTTAGGAGTGTTAGAATGCTCAAAACCCAACACCATCTACACGGACCACAAGAGTCTGAAGTACTTGATGGATCAGCCAAATCTGAATATGCGACAGAGGAGATGGTTGGATGTGGTAAAGGATTATGATTGTGAGATCCTATACCACCCGGGCAAAGCTAATGTGGTAGCCGATGCGTTGAGCCGTAGGGCGGAAAGCGCCCCGATCCGAGATATTTGTATGAGGTTGACGGTGGTGACCCCGATTTTGGATACCATTCGAGGAGCTCAGGCTGAGGCTGCGAGACAAAAAACCAGAAGAGGGAGCGAGTTGTCGGTCAGGTATCAGGATTTGTTACGGATGGTCGAGGGCTTATGACTTTTCAGGGTCGGATTTGGGTACCGTTTGTGGGTGGTACGCGTACTATTTTGATGGAGGAAGCGCATCGATCGAAATTCTCGATTCATCCCGGGGCTACAAAAATGTATTTGGACCTAAGGAAGGAGTATTGGTGGCCCTTTATGAAAAAGGATGTTGCATGGTTTGTTGAGAGGTGCCTGACTTGTCGACAGGTTAAGGCCGAGCACCAGCGTCCGCACGGTAAATTGCAGCCGCTAGAGATTCCTGAATGGAAGTGGGAACAGATTACCATGGATTTTATCACCAAATTGCCTAGAACTACGAGAGGAGTCGATGCGATTTGGGTGATCGTGGATAGATTGATGAAGAGCGCTCATTTTCTAGCCATCAGCGAGAGCTCTTCTGCGGAGAAGTTGGCGGAATTATACGTGAGGGAGGTGGTATCGGGGCATGGGGTTCCGATGTCGATTGTATCAGATCGGGATGTGCGTTTTACTTCCAGGTTTTGGAAGAAGTTTCATGAGGAGTTGAGTATGAGACTGCATTTCAGTACCGCATACCACCCGCAGACGGACGGACAGAGTGAGCGGACGATTCAGACGCTTGAGGATATGCTCCGAGCATGTGTTTTGGATTTTGGAGGGAGCTGGGACACCTATCTACCTTTAGCAGAGTTTTCGTACAACAACAGCCATCATTCGAGCATTGGTATGCCACCCTTTGAGCTGTTGTATAGGTGGAGGTGTCGCACCCCCATCTGCTGGGGAGAGGTGGGGCAGCGGGTGATGGGTAGCACGGAGATTGTACTCCAGACGACCGAGCAGATTCAGCAGGTCAGGCAGAGGTTGTTGACCGCGCAGAGTCGCCAGAAGAGTTATGCGGACAGGCGTCGGTCCGAGCTCGAGTTTCAGGTTGGTGACCTTGTGCTCCTAAAGGTCTCTCCTTGGAAAGGAGTGATACGATTCAGGAAGAGGGGCAAGTTGGGACCCCGATATATTAGACCCTTTAGGGTAATTGCTAGGGTAGGCAGGGTAGCCTACCGGTTGGATCTACCTACTGAGTTGGGGCAGATCCATGATACCTTTCACGTCTCGCAGTTGAGGAAATGTATTGTCGACGAGTCGGCAGTGGTGCCATTAGATGATATTCAGGTGGATGTAGGCCTGAACTATGTGGAGAGACCAGTAGCGATCGGGGATCAGAAAGTTAAGGTTCTGAGGAACAAGGAAGTACCCCTGGTACAAGTGCAGTGGCAACATCAGAAGGGGTCCGAGCTGACATGGGAGTCCGAGTCTGAGATGCGGGATCAATATCTAGAGTTGTTTTCAGTATGAGACTTCGGGGGCGAAGTCTGGTTCTAGTGGGGGAGAATTGTAAAAGCCTGAAATCCAGGTATTCTTCTATTTGGCCCTGCATCTTGGTTATATTGTTAATTTAGGGCTTTCATGATAGGCGAGTACGCTGGGCGTACAAGGTGTACGTTATGCGTACTCGCGCGCCTCATTTGGATGCGTTCACCCTCAGGTACGCTGGGCGTACCCAAGGTTACGCTTGGCGTAACTTGTCCAGATCTAAAAACCCTAATTCCTTTGGAGGGCTATAAAAGGAATGTGTGGTTGGACTTCTCAGCCACCATCCCTCAGAGTGAAACCCTAAAAACAGTGTGCCTTCGTTCTTAAGCCATTTTTGTGTATTCTAAGCTTGGTGGTGCCATTCAAAGGTTGCAAAGGAGAAGAAGAACTCATTGGAAAGACTAGAAGTGGTGTGCAAGTGTAGATCTGAGCTTTGCAAGGATTAAAGCTTCATTATCAGGTAAAAAGTTCGGATCTTGTCACTTGGTTCATGTTATATGCTTCAAGTACCATTTTCTAGGGTTTTAGTCCCAAAGGTGGAGACTTTTTGTGCAAATGGCCTCCACAAGCTTAGATCCTTTATATTTATGGTCTATTGGAGTTGTAGACTCATAAAAATGACATCTTGGACGTGAATATTGCTCCATGCATGAGATCTAGGTCTTTGAGTTGGAATAGAATGTTGTTAAGAGGTGTTGGAGCCTTTACAGCCATGCCAAGGCTTAAAGGTCTCGACTTTATGGGTTTAGACACATTAACAGAGTCGGATCTAGAAGTTGGAGTAATGGCTTAACCGATTAAGACCAGAAATGAAGAGTGTTAGAATCTGATGGTTACGCTGGGTGTAACTTCCAGTACGCGCAGCGTACTGGGTGGAGACCCCGATCCATGGGTTGGTGATGTACGCCCCGCGTACATCTAGCAGTACGCCCCGCGTACTGTCAGGGTTGACTTTTGTTGACTTTTAGGGTTTTGGTCAACATGAGGACTTTAGGTCAAGGAAGGGTAAAATGGTCTTTTACCCTATGAGGAATGATGATAAGGGGTAAAGTTTTAGTGGTGGAAGTATTTGAGTATTAAATGATATTTTTATGTTTAGGCGAGATAGAGTCGTCGTTGGGATTTGGATATAGCGAGGACGCGAGATCTTAGACTTTCCACGAGGTGAGTTTTCTCACTATATTGTACCCGGAAGGGTTTGACTGTGTGACCGGAAGGTCGGATATGTTATGAGATATATGTATTGTGTGTGATAAGTTAATCGTTTATATGTGCCATGTATGATATGCTTGATATGGGCCGGAAGGCATTATGTTATGGGCTGGAAGGCGAATATGTTATGGGCCGGAAGGCGTTGTGATGTGGACCGTAAGGTTGACATGGGTAGGACCGGAAGGTTTACCTAGTCGGGACGGAAGTCCCCTGAGACACATGGACCAGAAGGTCGGGGCCTGGAAAGGCGTATGTGCGTAAGTTCTATTTTGGGGAACTCACTAAGCATTTATGCTTACAGTTGTTGTGTTATGTGTTTCAGGTACTAGCGAGGACCGTGGGAAGGTTGACATGTTTAAGGTTGACATGGGTAGGACCGGAAGGTTTACCTAGTCGGGACGGAAGTCCCCTGAGACACATGGACCAGAAGGTCGGGGCCTGGAAAGGCGTATGTGCGTAAGTTCTATTTTGGGGAACTCACTAAGCATTTATGCTTACAGTTGTTGTGTTATGTGTTTCAGGTACTAGCGAGGACCGTGGGAAGGTTGACATGTTTAAGGTTGACATGGGTAGGACCGGAAGGTTTACCTAGTCGGGACGGAAGTCCCCTGAGACACATGGACCAGAAGGTCGGGGCCTGGAAAGGCGTATGTGCGTAAGTTCTATTTTGGGGAACTCACTAAGCATTTATGCTTACAGTTGTTGTGTTATGTGTTTCAGGTACTAGCGAGGACCGTGGGAAGGCGCCGACGTGATCGTACACATTGTCAGAGAAAAACTATTTTATGATCATTGGGATGTATTATATTATGATAACATTGTTCACGTTTGATTTTGGAACATTAATCGATGGTTTTTGATGCTTACAAAAATGATTTTTTTTTTTTAAATTTACGTTGTTACACTAGACTTCATAATTTTCTTATATATTTTATGAGACCCTAATTATGTGATATGTCATTTTTTCTAACACTTTTGAATGTTCATGTTTCTTATTTTTGCTAGATTGCAAAAGAGAACAGGACCAGTCTTCCATCGGTTGGGCTTTTCATCATAACATATCATTCCTTCTATGTTAATTGTTATGATATTTTACATTGAAAATCCCATTACTTGAATCGATGATTTTTTCTTTTTGTTATTATGCCCACCAGGTGCTCGATTTAATGCCAATGTGAGTTGCATTTTTTTTTTTTTTGGGTTTTGAACTTACGGGTATACATCAGAATGTGGGTGATTCGCTTTAGTAAACACATTTTATGTTTTTATTCCAGCCGTATGAATTCATAATTCATCCATTCCTTGTAAATGTTTGTTTTGTTATAGCGGTTGTCCATGGAATTATGATTTCCTTTGTATACTTTTATCAATTTGCTAACCAAAATGATCTTAATAATTTTTTTTTCTATATCTTTCATTATTTACTTAGTAATGGTCGCTACCTGCTATGAAATTAGTCTTCAAATATAATTCGTAATGTATTTTGTTTGCGCAGGGGTATTTGGCTGACATTGAGAACATGGCTCCATATAATCAAATATAATTTGTAATGTATTTTGTTTGTGCAGGGGTATTCCTCTAGACAACAAGCAATGTCAACCCGTTGGAAAAGGAGGTAGGCAGTTTATTTTTTGGTGAGAAAAAAGGATTTTATGGATACCTTGGTTCAATTTATGTTTAAAAGACCACCATATAAGCTGGTTGACCCAAAATTGATAAAAAAATAACCAATAAGGACATTTTCGTCCAATGTACTTTCTTCACCTCATTTCCTTTTTTCAACTTACTACGTTAAACATAATTGGCCTTCTATCATTTTTTCCTATAAGTTTTTATCCATGTTTGTTATATTTCATGTTCATAAATGGTTTTTTCTATCCATATGCTATCTGACTTTTACTATGTTTACCGTATAGTTTATGATTGAAATCTTTTTTATAGATTTCATCTTTGAGGGTAAATTTCAGAAAGCTCAGGGACAAAAAAATTGTTACTACAGCCTCTTATCAAAATAACATCAAAATATGTCTTAATTACAGGAGACAACCTAATTTCCTTTATTTATTATAGCATTCTACTATCAAAGTGCAATGTTGTAATATACACAAATGAAAGTACAATGCTCTAACAAACAAATAAATGAAAATAGGTTGTTGTTGTTGCATTTATTCGTTTCTAATTTCTAATAGCAATCTACCTTCATTGTAGCCATCCTTTTATTTTCATGTCAATCTTATGGGTATATTCGTTATATTTCGCTATTTGCCTAAAATTAACATTTGCAATGCTTTTTTCGCTTACTTTTCGTTATAAACTTTAATTTACTTATTGAATACTTTACTTTTTTTTTTTTAAAAAAAAATTGTATTATTTTCTTATAGGTTATGTTTCTGAATGAAAAGCCTCTCCAAATAGTTGCATTAATGATGAGCTTGCTTATGAAACAGGAGCATTTGAGGTTTGGAGTAACAGAAAGCACATTAATCGTTGGATTTAATTTATCGTTGTTCTTCAAACTTTCAAAAATTGTATTTCGATTTGTTTGATAGACAAAAATAAAAGTAGAATGTTATAGTCAACAAATAAACTAAAGTAGTTTGTTATTTCTTGCCACTAGATTGTTCTTGCTGATTTCATTCCATAGTTGAAACATGATATGCTATAACACACAAACACAAACACCGCCCGGGGTACCCTACTAGTTTTCATTATTGTATGGTTATTGAACTCTTGCATTTGTGCCTTAAAAAAACTTAGATTATTAGTTTTTAATATAAAAATATAAAGAAAATATCGAAATACATCTTAGTCTCTTACCCAGTAAGTAAGCGCCACGTATATGATTTGACGTATGTTTTTACTTGTTTGACCTTTACCGGAAAAGGAAACCCGACGGCATACACGTGGAGAGATAGTGACTCGTATAAAACAGAAGACGTCGCGGATCTTCTCTGGGCACTTCTCAACCGCGACAGAGAGAAATTGTGTGTGGTTTTGGAGTGTGTTTATGTGTGTGAAAGAGAAAGGAGTAAGGAGAGATGGATTTGTTACCAGCGGAGGCGTCATCGGAGATTGTGAAGAAGCACAGATTTAGGTCACTGAAAATGGTAGACTTGAATTATGAAGAAGTTTTATCTGATGTTCCTTACGGTGCGGACTACGGTAAACTCGACAATGGACTCCGTTACTATGTGCGATTGAATTCCAAGCCTAAAATGAGAGCAGCGCTCGCACTCGCCGTCAGAGTCGGGTAACACATTTATTATTAGCATGATAATAGCTTAATTTCACTTGCAATTTGTGTTTGTTTTTTCTTATTCATCATTACGTTTTGAAATATTTAAACAGTTTTTTGTTGATTACTCTAGCGCCAAGCAGTTTTACTTTGGATTTGCAAGGGTTTTAGCATAATGTTGATGTATATTGATTTACTTGTTATTCGATAATATTTGGTTATGCATTTTCTGGAACAAATGTAACTGCATGCATTCCATTTGATCTTAGTGAAATTCTATCTGTTATGCCTTAATTATCTACTTAGTGATATACATCCTTTCCTTTTATCATCTGAAAATTTTGTTTGATTTTTTATAGTTACTGTGAATGTGATTGATTCAGTTTAAGGCCTTTTGCTGTTGGTTTGCTCAGGTGCATGATTCAGTTTAAGGCTTTATTCTACTATAGAATCAGTATGCATTTGAACCCAACGTTGCTAATTGTAGTTGAAATTGTATCTTATGCTTGATTATGTACTAGTTTTTGCTCTTTAAATTTGATGTGGTGATACATTTATGGGTAAATTAACAATGTCACTTAATAAATTAATGCATCAACTGGAAAAGTGGATGAGGATGACAGTTAGCTGATTAGTTGCTTTGGTTGATGCACAGTAGCTGTTAAGTAAAATGGTCAAAAGTCTGGAAGTTTTATTGGGCAACCAATCAGGGAAAAGATGCAAGTCATATGCACATATCACTTATGACTTAAAAAGATTGCTCAAAACTATTTCCTGTTGACTTGGTATATATGTATGACCTGAAATTTTCTCAATAGTTTAGCACTTAAAGGGTTTATTTATCGTATGCAATTTAAAAAAATGCAATAGGAATTTCTTGAAATCACATGATGTTTCTTGTTATTTAGCTTTATCACGATGAGTTATCACCATCAATGCATATTCATAATATATCATGTCGGAGCCATGTTATGTCTCTGCTTTTTTAACATTTATGAGATTATGGAGACAGAAGTGAATTAGGGTTTGCTGATTGGGTTCTATGAAGTCTACATGATTAAAAGTACATTACTTGTTTTTTACTTCTATTGCTGTAAAAGAAAGACCTGAAAGTTATTCTTATGGCATGCAAGTCATGACAGGTGCTAGTTTCTAGTAGGCTCTGATTGTTATACTTCTATTCTACTGCTCATTCAAGAAATTTCTACATATAAAAGCAAATAGTTTTAGCGAGAAAGGAACAATAATGGTTTAAAATCTTAAAATATGACAGTTCAGTTCTGGAAGAGGAAGAAGAGCGAGGAGTTGCTCACATAGTTGAGCATCTTGCTTTCAGTGCAACCAAAAAATACACAAATCATGACATTGTCAAATTTCTTGAAAGCATTGGAGCAGAGTTTGGTGCCTGTCAAAATGCAGTCACATCTTCTGATGAAACAGTTTATGAACTGTTTGTTCCTATTGACAAACCTGAGCTGTTATCTCAAGCCATTTCAGTCTTGGCAGAATTTAGTTCAGAGGTAACAACAAATATTTACATGTACATCTGCATCATCCTTCTTCCAGTTTTCCATATTTTTTATGCGTGCAGATTCGAGTATCAGCAGAGGATTTAGAAAAAGAGAGAGGTGCTGTAATGGAAGAGTACAGAGCAAACAGGAACGCCAATGGCAGAATGCAGGATGCACATTGGCTTTTAATGATGGAAGGTTCAAAGGTTTGTCTCTATCATAAATATTTCCTTTTATGGTTTCAAAACTATTTCTTTCTAAAATTTCAATTATTTTTATTCCAGTATGCAGAGCGTTTACCAATTGGATTAGAGAAGGTAATTCGTACAGTTTCTCCTGAAACTGTAAAACGATTCTACACAAAATGGTATCATCTCCAGAATATGGCTGTTATTGCTGTTGGAGACTTTTCTGATACAAAGGTTAGAAATTAGAATGATACAAATGCTTTCTATCATAAGTGACAAACAAAAAGCTATATTTTAATCTCTTGTTTTTTCTTTCTTGCAGAGTGTTGTTGAATTAATAAAGACCCATTTTGGTGGCAAAGTGTCAGCTACCGATTACATAGAAATACCCAAATTTCTAGTTCCATCTCACGAGGAACCTCGTATTTCATGTTTTGTGGAATCTGAAGCTGCTGGGGTTAGTGTTCTACAGTCTCCAATGTAATAAATAGTATAGAACTAATATCATATATTTGTTGGGGTTACATTCAACAAAACATACACAATTATGAAATATAAAATTTTCTTTTTGTCACAGTCAGCAGTCATGATCAGCTGCAAGTCACAAGTGGATGAGCTGAAAACTGTAAAGGACTACCGGAATTTACTTGTGGAAGCCATGTTTTACCACGCGATGAATCAAAGATTCTTTAAAATGTCACGCAAGAAGGACCCACCTTACTTTTCATGCTCAGTTGCTGCAGATGTGGTTGTTCAACCAATTAAGGCGTATATAATGACTTCATCTTGTAAAGAGAAAGGCACTCTTTATGCCTTGGAATCCATGCTCACAGAGGTTTTCATGTCTTCATTTCCATCTTTATGTGTGATTCAATATTGTTAACTAATATAAGTTCTTTCAGATTGCTAGGGTTCGGATACATGGGTTTTCTGAACGTGAAACCTCTGTTGCACGTGCATCAATGATGTCTGAAATCGAATCTGCATATTTGGAACGTGACCAAGTTCAGTCAGCAAGTTTAAGAGAGGAATTTTTGCATGTATTCCATCGATTCCCTTGTATCATTATCTTTATAGTTTAAGTTTTTTCATTGTATGATTCTCGGTGTTTAACTTTTAGCATTTTCTTCGTGGTGAACCTGTTGTTGGAATCGAGTACGAGGCACAGCTTCAAAAGACCATTTTACCCCGTAAGTTGTTAATTTCATTAGTTTCTAGTTTTGTTCTTGAGTGTTTGATACTAATGGTGGCTTTACTTTTTGATGTGGTAGATATATCCGCATCTGAGGTATCAAAGTATTCAGAGAATTTTCGTACCACACATAGTTGTGTGATAAAGACAATCGAGCCTCGAGCTGCTGCAACAGTGGATGATCTAAAAAATATTGTTTTAAAAATAAATTCACTTGAGGAAGATGGAAACATTTCCCCATGGGATGAAGAACACATCCCAGAAGAAATCGTTACTTTAAAACCAAACCCCGGGTAACTTTCCTCATCATCAATTCTGTAAGCTTTATACTTACTAATCTCCCACATTAGTAAATATTTATATATATATATATATATTGTAGGAGTGTAGTTCAGGAGTCTGAATATTCAAATATTGGAGTCACTGAGCTGATTTTGTCAAATGGAATGCGTGTGTGCTATAAGCACACAGACTTCCTTGAAGACCAGGTTTGTTTTCATGCACTTAAAATCAGTACTTGTAAAAACTTACTATCTGCATGTTTTTTATGTGATTAAAATGTTGTGTTGCTTTCCACAGATTTTGTTCACAGGATACGCATACGGGGGTTTATCTGAACTTCCAGAAAATGAATACTTTTCATGTTCAATGAGTTCCACCATTGCTGGAGAAATTGGTATTTTTGGTTATAGGCCTTCAGTACTTCTAGACATGCTTGCTGGTAAAAGAGCTGAAATTGGTACAAAACTTGGTGCATATATGAGAACATTCTTTGGTGACTGTTCACCTACCGATTTGGAAACTGCCTTCCAGGTTTGTTCAACTAATTATTTATTTTACATTTTTGGCTAAAATTCCTAATATCCTTTTCTTGATACTATTTTAATTTTTATGTTTCTTGCTAGTTGGTCTATCAACTGTTTGCAACTGGGGTAGTACCAGGGGAAGAGGACATTAAGATTGTGATGCAAATGTCAGAAGAATCGGTTAATGCCCAAGAAAGAGACCCGTATACTGTCTTTGCAAACCGTGTGAGGGAGATTAATTATGGGAACTCTTATTTTTTCAGGGTAAGCCTGATTTTTGTTTATATTTTGGTTTACTTATAGAGTCTAGTACATCTTATGGTCTTTTTTTTTTCAGCCAACGAGAATTAGTGATCTTCGAAAAGTTGATCCGTTTAAAGCATGTGAATATTTCAACAAATGTTTCAAAGACCCGTCAACTTTCACTGTGGTGATTGTTGGGAATATTGATCCTGATATTGCAAGGCCATTGATACTACAATATTTGGTGAGTAGAATTGTGTTTTTTTTATTTTATTTTATATTTAACTTGAAACTTTTGGAAATATGATTATGTGAAATGTGTTATGGACTTTTATTGCAGGGGGGAATCCCAAGACCATCTGAACCGATTTTAAAGTACAACCGTGATGACCTCAAAGGCTTGCCTTTTACTTTTCCCACCACCATAACTCGGTTTGTACATGTTTTTCCCTTTTCACTTTTAGTAACAAAAAAATAAATAAATTTTATTTAATACATGGTGTTGTTTGTAGAGAAGTTGTTCGCAGCCCTATGGTGGAAGCACAGTGTTCTGTTCAGTTATGCTTCCCTGTTGAGTTAAAGAATGAAAAAATGGTAATGATGATGAGAAGCTTGTGACATTTCTTGATAGATGGAGGACTAATAATTTCTTTCCATGATAGATGGAGGATGTTCACTTCATTGGGTTTTTAAGCAAACTATTGGAAGCAAAAATAATCCAGATTCTCCGTTTCAAGCATGGACAGGTTTGTTTTTATGTTTCACATGTAAACTTCATTGCTTAAATTCATTCATCACTTAAAAATTAAAACACTAATGCTGTTTTCATACCAGATCTACTCAGCTGGTGTTTCTGTATTTCTTGGTGGCAACAAACCTTCACGAGTTGGTAATGCTCGTGGAGATATTAGTGTAAACTTTTCTTGTGATCCAGATGTTGCTCTAGCATTGGTATGTGTTTTTACATCTTGATCCTTGAAAACAGTTGTGGATATTTTTCATTTATCATATGAGTATAAGTGTGACTTTCCTTTCAGGTTGATCTTGCTCTAGATGAGATATTACGCCTTCAAGAAGAAGGACCTTCAGATGCAGATATCTCTACAGTACTCGAGATTGAACAACGGGCCCACGAAAATGGACTACAGGTGATTCATACTTACGGGGAAAAAATGATATATATGTTAAAAACAAGAGTAGCTGATTTTGTTTAGTCTAAAAACAAACTAAAAAAAAAGTATGAAATCGCAGGAGAATTATTGGTGGCTTGATCGGATATTGCACAGCTATCAATCTAGGATCTATTCAGGGGATGTTGGTACTTCATTTGCTGTAAGTGTCTAATCTATTCCATGTAACCTTTTTTTTTTTTTTTTTGAATAATAATTGGTGATTTTTTGATGCAGGTTCAAGATGAGAGTCGCATAGAGGTTAGGAAAATCTTGACACCAGTGACAGCTCAGCAAGCACTGCAAAGGACTTTACCTTTCCCTTGCAAAAAACAGTACACTGTAGTCATTCTAATGCCTCAGGCTTCTCGTTTCGAAAGGCTAAAGTCTATCATCACTGATGCAAAGGTCAGTTAGTTACAAAAGTCAAACAGTGACTCCATTATTTTTTACAAAACTTTTATGAGAAAGTGATGATTTTGGTGTGGGTGGGTGCAGGTTCAAGTTGGATTTGGTGGTCTGGTAGTTTTGGGTTTCTGCATTTGGAGATATGCACGAAGATCTTCAGAATCATAGAGTCTGTGCTTGAGTAGTAGTCATCAGAACCTAGAAATTTTGAATAGTAGATACAAGATACATCGTGGTATATGTGGGAGGCATTGTTGGTTAAAACTCAAACCAAAAATTGATTAGAATTCACTGATTAAAATTGAAAACGGAAAACAATGTTTGTCTGTGTATGAACCAAATTGGGGTGGAGGCAATATGTAGTTTTTGTGTGTGTTCAGACCAAACCGGGGAGAAAGAGGGAAGGAGAGTTGAAACAATCTAAAACATGTAGCGACTAAAGTAGACAATAAGATAATAAAAATAGAAGTACCAAAATGTAAAATAACATTAAGACAAGGAACAAAATGATATTTTCTGGTTCACTACAAGTTCATTTTGGAGTTAATTTATAAAATCTTCATTCGTGACCTTGAAAAATCCTTGTTTTTTTAACGATTTTAAAAACTCATCTCAAATACAACTTGTGCAAATCCAGTTCTACAAGTTTCATCGTAGAAAAACATCTCTCTATTGTTGTGGTTGCAACGACAAACTAGTACTAGCTTTAATCATCCACAGATCAAAGGAAACAAATGATGTAGCATTCTCAAATATACCATTCAAGTGAACAAGTCTTCCATCTTGTTGCATATGATTGGTGTAGAGAAAAATCTTGTAGAATATATACCATGTTTAGTTCTAAAATCCAAAGAATTGATATGACCAATCTTAGAATCGGTTTCAACATCCCAAGAAACATTTGTTTTGGTTCTTGAATCAACCTCATAAATTTGGTTGGGTATTTGCAACTTTGCAGCCAATTATTATATATATATATATATATATATATATATATATATATATATATATATATATATATATATATATATATATATATATATAAAATCGGTGTTTGAGATTGTTTATTTTGAAGTATATAACAACTTATTGCATTTTGACACCGATAATAAAGAGTTTTAAATGTTTGGATAGAAAATTTTCATAAATATTTATTGACTTAACTAAATAGTTTTTGATAAATTATTTCTTTGTTACACATATAAGTATTATTTTCTAGACACTAAAAATTATCTTAAAACTTATTACATTTTGATATCGGAAAAGCTAAACCAAATATTTTTTTTAAACTCCGTTTAGCCACAAAATAAACAAATAAGTACTTAACAATAAACAATCCCAAATGACCCAAACACCCCCTAAATATCAACTTTTATTTTAAAAAAAAAAAAAAACTTGTATTTTTTTTTTAATTGATATTTTTAGCATGCTTTTTTTGGAAAAAAAAAACTTGAGGGGTTTTTTAGGAAAAATATTGAAATTTTTCTAAGAAAAAGTCTAACACTAGAAGACTACCAATAAACGTGCTAAAATGACTAAATTAAAAAGAAAAATACAAGGTTTGATTTACGAAAAATAAAAGTTAAGGGTTTAATTAAGAAAAAACTCAATATATAGTTTCTTTTATGATATTAACCATATAAAATTATAAATACAGTAAATTATAAATATTTATCTCGTTGAAGACTCAATTGTAGAAGATATATAATTTATAAGAGATATATAATTGTTGAAGTAAACATTTAGTCTAAAACTTAAACATTGAACTTTGTAATAATTATCTAACTTGGCAAGTTTGGTGCATAGTTTATACTTGCAGGACTAATTCTAGCAACCGTAAAAGTAGAGGGATTTGATGGTAGAGTTGAAGAGGATGCCTGCTTTGATGCTTGTACTTGGCATCAACGTTCTAAATAATGAGTTTGACGGCAATGTCAAAGTTAAATCATGATGAATGATGATGTTTTTCAAAACGTGATTATTTTATATAAATTAAAAAAGATAAATTATAGAAGTATTGAATTTTATAAAATATATCAAAATTTTAGAAGTATTATACGAATATTTGGTATCAAACAGTTAATAAAAACTCAACTATTTTAGGTTCAATTTGGTAAAAAAAATAAATAAATAAAACCGTGCATTGAAAAAAACTCGTGCCACAATACAATAAGGCGCGACTTGACACGCTATTTAGGCGTCATGCTTAACAAACCCTCCTTGGACGTTTTTGTAACGGCTAGGTCACGCCTCGTGCCATGACGCGCTTTTAGAGCCATGCTTGGCATCTTAGATTGTGTACCATGGAGTTAGAGCATCCATACAATGTTTTTCAAAGTTATTTGAAAGACTTGTAAATGTCTTGTCATAATATTTCGTTAAGGCTCTGGGGTGTCACAATTTTATCGATTGACACATAAAGTGATAGTAACATGTTTTCCATTTTTGCCAATGGCAAAAATGATCAGGGCATGGTGCTTTAAGATTACGATCGGTAAATAAGAAGAAATAGTGAGAGTTTGAAAAGTAAAGGAGGAAAGAGAAATCGGTAAACTTCCACCGATGAAAACTAGTGCAGGTAGATCAAATGTTTGAGAGGTGGTGTTCACCAACGGTAATATCATTACCACACCCTACAACCTAATAGTTTTTTTTTTTTAAATTACACCTTTAAATATTACCTAGCTATCAATGTGTGTGTAACTGGTAAAATTATAAATAACAATATATTTTATTAGAAAATATAAGTGGTTGTTGATGTGACAATGAGACTGATTTTTGAAAAAGTGTTTACGTTGCATTGATGTGAGATATAATTGCAAAGTTGATGTGTATTAGGTTGGTATGTATCATACCACACATACCATATTTTTGCATTATTACGTCATTTTTTCTCTCGCCCCACAAAAATAATAGGTGTCATATCATACTTTAAGAAGCTTTTATTTTATCTGTTTCTTTTTTTAATTAAATAAAATATAATTTAATAAAAAAACACTTCACGAATTTAATTAAAACGATTACATTCCTAGAAAACGACAAGTAAAAAAACAACATAAAAACAACAATTTTTAAATAAAAAAAAAAACTACTTGCCATGTTTTTTTCATGATGTCCACTTAAGCCCTCAAAACCATATCAAGCTCGTTCTTGATGATGTAATCAAAATATTTTGTTCAAAATTTCATATCCCAACTTCTTTGCTTCTCCTCTCGAGCTCGTTGCTTCTCATCTCTTGATCTTTTTTCTCCTCCAACTTTTCATTTTCAAATTTCAAACAACTCTCAAAATTTAAATTGCAAATTCAAATTACTAGCAACTTTATGTATTTCTTCTCCTCTTCCCGTTCTCGATGTATTCAACGGTGAGTTCTCTTTTTCACCCAATCTCGACCCATCGGTCGAGCTACCTCTTCAAGCTTGAGTTCATCCATCTCGTTTAAATCAACCCTAAAATGTGCGCGAATCTGAAGAAGTAGTGTAATTTGTCTCGAAAACTTTGGTTCTTTTCGAACCACCTTATTTTCTAAAATAAATCTTCTATTCATTTCGAGGACTTTGATAAAAACCTCCAAACATCGATAAACTTGAATGACTTCTTATTCTTGTCAACAAGAAAAAATTTATGGGTTGTCTCTAAAATGTGTTCGTCGCATTCCCCGCTTTTCCATTGAGTTAGAAAACTGTTGTAAATGTCGTTAAATGTAGTGATATATTTGTTCATCTTGCGAAACTTTTTAGTACGCTGATCTTTAGTGTGGTACTCGCCACAATCCAACACAACAAGAAATCGCTCATGTATGCATCACCAAAAATGATCATCTTTTTGCGTGTTTCCTTTTTTGGAGTCCTCTGAAATATTAACCCATAACTGTGCTAAACCTATCTATTATCTGGTTGCCATTGTTGAGACAACATCTTCTCTTTTCGAATCAATGCTTTTCCTTTTCCTCGTTTTTTGGGGTTTGATGGTTAGGTTTGGGTTTCCCGAACAACTCCAAGTTCAGGCTCGACTACTGGTTTAGGATTAGGTTGAGTTTCCTGGACAAATTCGACTTCCAGTGATGCATGATATTCGAGGAGGGCGGGGAGGATTTTGAAATGAGGTTGCATCATGTAAATTTGGTGTGATATTTGTTAATAGAAAAATGTTGGGCTTGGTGTAACATTCTGTTTCGAGAAGTTTCTTATTTCGGGATTATGGGCGATAAATGGATCAAGTAAAGGTCTTGGGCTTTAATAGAATAAGGTTTAGATACTATTGGATGGTGATAATATTAGTTGTGTGATCCAATTCCTTGATTGCGTTTTGGAGTCAAAGGGTAAAACAGGAAAAGTGATGTTTCAGACTTCTTGTATGAATTTAGGATTTAAGTTCAGAAGGTGTTAAGGAAAAGGAGATTTGATAAGATTATAAAGTTTCCAGTTACCTTTCAATCAATATAAATATCGTCAAAATCGGAGTTGAAACGAAGATGTAACGTCCGTAGATCCGGACTAGTCAATTTAGAGACAATGAGCATCAAAAATGAGTTTTTGATAGAAGATTATTTAGAAGGATTAATCATAACCAAGTTGTAGTATATGTTACAAGGGTTCAATACATATAAAGAACATCGAAACCTGAGTTATAACGAAGAAGTTATGGTCCATCAAAGTTTTACGACAAAACCAGCACGACACTAGGAGACGTAAATAGTGAATTTATGATAGATGACTTTTTAGCCTTAGTGATCTAAACAAAATTTGTAGTATACGTTAAACTGAGAACATACAGAAAAGAACGCCCAAATATGACTTCGTATGAGGAAGTTATGAATTTTCTAAGATTTGACATAGCAGTGCACAACCCGAAACTCGAATTTTAGTTTGAGCGGTTTTTGGCCTGCGCGACCTAAATGAGAGTTGAAGATCTCATTAACAGGAAATCAATGATAAAAAGACAGACAAAATGGAGTCCGTATGTAGAAGTTATGAATTTTACGCGTACATTTAACAGTGTAATCTTCTCATGTTGTTAAATTTAAGATCGGTCGAGAATTAGCCGACGGAGTCTAAATGAAAGTTATAGATATTGTTTTTACCTATGCGTGGATGTAATGAACGTCGAAAATGGAGCTTGCATGCAAAAGTTACGGGGTTAGGAAGTCGGCAGGGTGCTGTGCGAAATCGGGTGACGTGACTGAATATGGGCCAAGGCTTTCTCCCCAAGGCAAGCCACCAGATGGTGACACCTGGCCATGGACTAAAAGAGTAGGACCTCCTACTCGACGATTAGAGTAGGATTCCAGCCTATAAATAGAGGTGTCGGGTTCCCTCATTCTTCACACCTCCCAACTTCACTTTCTCTCTCTAAGCCCCCACCCCCCCCTAAGCCTAGGTAAACCCCCTAGCAACCGAATGAAGCTCCAAGGCTCCCGAAGCCCTGAGAAAAGAGCCTTTCGGCTCAGGAACGCTACTCCAGCGAAGCCCGGTTTTGCGAAAAACATGTTGTAAGTGAGCTACGCCTACCCTATCGTTAATGTATCTTATGTTTCAATATAGTAATGTTATTAGGACCTTATAGTAAGTATTTGAGCTATTATTATGAGTTATATAAGTTTCGTTATAATATCTTTTTAACCACTCGTGGTACGGGGAATCTGGTTTAAAGGGTCGCATAGGGTTGTTGGATTTCAGAAGTTCTATATGCCAAAATGGTCATACCCTCCGGTGTTTTATGTCTAGCCCCTGTTTGTATATAGTGGTTGAAAAATATTGTTTCGTGTCTATATAATAGTAATAATAGCAAGACTATTAACTAGTCGCTGTGAATATTAGACTAAACTCTAGTGGTAATGATACTAGGTTTTGTCAAAGGAAAATTGTGTTAAGAGCAACGAAGTGTTGTCCGAGTGCCGAGTCACCACCTTTTCAAGTGACTGCATGGTCCCTTTCATCTTACACATAGATATGAATTATTTTATATAAATTACGTGCTATGTGTGCATATTATATGTATACTTGCTATCTATGTTGGATAAACGATTTTATACAAGTTTTATATGATTTAAATTGTGTATGTATTTATATCTGCATAATATGCTAGGTAAAACATGGGTAGATGAAATGTGAGTTAGATGATGAGTTGAGAGGTGATATATGTTGGATTAGTGTCTAAGTCCATAACTATTTTGGTATGTACTTGACCCGATGGTGCATGGTCTTTTTGGGTTGCCTTCACCAAAGCAACTTGATTGGAGAAATAAATAGAGAGAGAGGTTATTATGATTTATTAATATGTTATAAGAATAATATATTAAAGGAGAAATCATATTTGTTTAGTTAATATTGGTCAATAATTAATTAGGAATTAATTTTGTGATCAAGTGTAATTAATTAAACTAGAGGGGCTGAATTGTAATTATGTGATAGTTACAAAATAAGGTAAGGATTATCTTATTAATGGGTTGGACGAATCTAAGGTGATAAGGCCTTAGAATTCGACTAGGATAAGGGTTTCTAAGACTTATCTTATGGTTACTTGGTGGACAAGCAACTAGATAAGGATAAGGACTAAAACCCTAATCTTTACACCTATATAAACCCCCTAAGGCTCATGAATTCGTGTATCCCTTCCCAAGAGGTCCTATAGACGAATTCTTATACCTCTCCTCTCTCTTTATAACTTCTCCATTTGCTATTGGTGTTTGTAAGCCATTAAAGGAGTGACACTTGTGACTCTAGGCCTTCCAAAGTCAATTCAAGGAGGAATTAGGATTGTTATTGCTACATAACAATCAAGGTAACATTATAAACCTATTCTTATGTTAATATGATCACTTGAATGCTAGTATTAGGGTTTATAATCTTGGATAACTTGCATGTACAATAGAGAAACCTAGATCCGAGCATTAGAACGTATGAGCACATAGGATGTCTTATGACCAAAACTCATCAGTGGTATCAGATCCTAGCTTGGTTTCAATTGTATTGATGCACTACATGTTCAAAAAATTCATTTTTTTTGGTGTTTTGGAGGTTGGACTCGCCGAGTCCATAGCTGAACTTGCCGAGTCCATGCAGACTCGACGAGTCAACTCGTCAGATGGAGGGTATCTCGGGTTTTCTTGCTGTTTTTGCTTATGGATAGTTACCTTATCATGTTAGATCAATATTAATCCGATTATATGATATATTTGACTATAATTTTGATCTAATTGAAGATATTTATCAATTAATAAGATAATTGTTTCCTTATGTGATAATTGATTAATTATTTTGAGTAAATTGATAAATTGTTTTGCAAGAAATCATTAAATAAATCAAATATGGATAATTATGTAATTAAATGTTAATTTGAATTATTTGTTATTTGATCCTTGTTGTTATGAAAAGTTTCATATTTTCCCCTTTAGGTTTTATAGTTTGAATTTGAACCCAAAAGTTTTGAAGTTTTGAAATTTAAATAGTTAAAACCCTAATGTTTTGAGAAAGGTTTCAAAACTTGCCCTCAAGTTTTGGAATTTAAATTTTGATTAATTTTTTAATTGTGATATATATTTAAATTCTAAACCCTAATGTTTTGAAATGTTTCAAAACTTGCCCTCAAGTTTTGGAATTTAAAAGTTGATTAAAAGTTTAATTGGGAATGTTAAATTCTAAAACCCTAGTAATGTTTTGAAAATTTCAAATCACACCCTTATGGTTTTATTAATTAATTAAGGTGTATAATTAAAAGAAGTTTAATAAATCCATAAAAGTTTAGGTTTACAATTTAATTGAATTAAAAGTATAACTGTTAAATTTGATCACCTAATATTTTAAAAGTGTAAAATGCACCCTATACTATATATAACATTAAAAGTCTAACATTATATATACATGTATGAGTAAAAGTCAGTCTTACCGTTAGTAGGCCTCATTCACGAAGCTGGTCTATAAGGGGTGTTTAAGGAAATTGCCTATAATATGGCGATTGAATGGGTATCCACTCTTACCCACCGCACTCTTGACTAGTGGAGGGTCGTTAGCCGAACGGGTAGGATAGGACGAAACCTTCCATTATAAGTATAATAAAATACAAAGTAACTAAATGTTTTTCGAATTCTCAATCTTAGTTACTTAGGCAAAGTGAATTGATGCAATTCCATGAAATTACACTTTGTGCCCTTGTGAAGACATTAGTGGAGCGTGTGTGGTTTACTGGCACACTAAATGGTTCTAAGCAAAGGTAGCAAAGGGTGACTCAATGTTTGTCATAGTTCGGTGGAGCGTGTGTGGTTTACCGACACATCGAATAGGTGACTGTAACATGTGAGGGCACCATGTAAGTTTGCATGGTTATTCACACCCTCTTTGTGATCCTCGACATCCCAGTCACAAACAAGAGGGGCATATCGAGATTTAAACATGCCATTGAAATGTTCAATGAATCTCAAAGGATTTAGGAGTTTTCATAGATTTAAAACTTAAATTTATTTTTCGTTTATCATGGTGGAAATTAGTGAATCGTCATTCACTTACCTTCAAATATTCTGCAACTAGATTACGACATCCCTTTTCTAGCTTGTAGATTGTGTTGGGTCCTAGCCTTAGTATCTCATTTGGGTGATTTACTAAGGACTAAATCGATCAACTAACTTGAATTCGTTTTCTCCCGTTTTGTAGATGTCAAAGTTCGACAACTATGGTCTTCCCAAATCCCGTGGAACAAGAATTCCACATGAAGATGGTATTCCACGATTCGATCGAGGAACAAGAAATCATGCTTCACTTCCTCCACCTCCTCCAATTGTTCTCCCTAACCCACAAGATGGAAGAATTGAAAGGTTCAATATCACTAAGGCCCTATTGGAAATGAAACATGAAGATGGTAAATCCGTGTGTGCCCACGTTCTAGGAATGAAATCACACATTGATAGGTTGAAAATGTTAGGTGTGTCATTCCCCGATGAGTTGGCTGTGAACTGGGTTTTGCAGTCACTTCCTGAATCATATAACGAGTTCAAAAGAAAGTATTATATGATGGATCATGACGATAACCTCATTGACGTAACTTACATGCTCATTGCTGTTGAATCAGAAATGATTTGGTGAAGCAGTGGAGTGTATTTGTTAGGATAGTCAACCGACCATGCTTCTGAGGACGTTCTAAGAGAAGCGACCTGCGTTTGTGGCCAAGAGAAAGGGCGTTGGATAGAAGTCTGCCCCAAGAGCCTGAAAATTCCAAAGATGGGAGAGTCAAAGAGTATGATTGCGCTTTAGGCAAAATCCACTATCTAACTTCGTTAAGTTCCTATTCATTGATTCAAATACATGATGTGATAAGATTGCATTTGAATGTTTTGCAGGATCGGTGAAAAGAAAGGAAGCTTGGTGAAATAGCAAGATGAATCTAATCACAAGAAATGGATCTTGATCGCATGGACTTGAAGATTAGATTTTGAGCTTAGATAGTTATAATAGAGTTGTTAGAAATTTTTATTTTTAAATACATAGTTTTGAATGGATTTTGCATTGTAAGGACAAATGTTTTCCGCTGCTTTTATAAATAAAATAAATTTTGGTTTGACTTATTTATTTGTTTACTTCTTTGCAATGAAATCATTATGAAAGTTGATGTTTGAATATTTTTTTCAACAAATGGATATGATTTTTATGGAAAAAGTCGAGAATTTATCAAATAGGGAGAGTTTCTCATCACCCAAATTTCAATTGGAACAGAAATTTGGAATCACGCAACTTGGTTGCATGATGAATGAGAAATTTCATATTTGGAAATTAGACTAATTCGTTGACAAAGTGTCAAGTGAAAGGACTAGGAGATCGAGCACACAAAGTTGTGTGTTGATCAAGTCCACCATAAGAGTAACAAAGATATTCGTCATGATTTACTAAAAGGTTTAGTAAATATGATTATACTTATAAGATTAAGTATAATTCGGAATTGATTAAAAAGGTTTAAATCAATAGCAAAACAAATAAGAATCAAGTAGGCAGAAAGATAAAAGTTTCTCCATTCTAAGAAGAAGGGAGAGTACCTTTTATGCTTTATGATAGGTCTTTATGATTAAGAACCATATCTCAGTTGATCCTCTAAGTGAGTCTTAGTACAATTGTATGTTTAAGAAGAGGAATCAAGAATTGAATAAATGGTTAAATCAAAAGGTCAATCATACTTCGTTCCAATAACAAGTCTTAAAGTTAAGATTGTGACAATGAGTGAAAAGTATTAAGAAGGTTTATAACATTCATCAAATATGGAAAGTTGTGATGTCTTGGATAAGACAAAGGCCAACTAGGACCAATTTATGAAGTGTTTTGATAAAAACTACACTAACTCTTGAATATTTGTTTGTCAAGAATTGTTTATTGACAAGAGAATCTTATATGTCAATGAGTCAGTGGGAGTCTTAATGGTCTTGAAAGGTTCCAAGAACAAATCAAATAAACCTTATCGATCATCACTAGCACACGAGTTGAGGTTTATAACCTATCGTGTTGACAATATTTTGATTCTGTGTTTTTCCAATTGAGTTAATTATGCATGTGAGTCCTATGAGTTCTCATTTTGAACGCATAAAAGGCAAAGCACCTTAATCAATGGAAGGTACATTGATAGGAAAAGGTGAGTTGCTTAACTACTTGGAAGACGTGGTGGGCAATTGTGCTACCATAAGGCAAGAAATCAAGATTAAGAAAGTTCGGTCCATATGAGTTTGAATTTGTCGTAAACTCTGGTTTTAACAAATTCACATGGATAGGAACAAATACACCACTTTAAATCTAAGTGTCATAAGATTTCCTCCTTCATAAAAATGATTGTGAGGAAATGCTTTCACTAAGAAAGATTTTAAGAAGATAGTGATTGTAAAATTGCATTTTCGAATTTGATTATGGTTACGGTATCCCTTTCCATAATTTGAATTGTGAGGTTTGGCAATTAGTCTTAATTGTTTAGACACACATATGAACTATCTAAGGCAAATGTGTATAAGTTCAAGGAGCTTTGATAAAGGATTATCAAAGTACTAAGTATTAGAAACATTGACTTAAGAAATTCAATAGGTATTATTTTCTGAAAGTTAAGATGTTTATGAATACATGTCGAAGCTAGTGGGAGCATAAGTGTTATGTTTTATAATAATCATCATGATAGTGGGAGCATAAATGTTATGATTGTATGATTATTAAGGAAAGTATTGCAAGTTGGCAATATTAATTATAGAAAACAAGAGTCATTCTTTGCAAAGTTGTAAGGATGGAATAGTTGTTTTGCTATAATCAAGGGAGAAAATATTATGCTTCATTTCAAATCTAAAGGCTTAGGTTGAGAAATGTTAATAAATTTAGTAAAAGATACATAGTGTGTTCTTAAAATTTCGATTATGATTACGGCATTCCTCTTCACAATTCAAATTTTGAGAACATAGCAAATAAAACATTATGTGTCGTGTCCCATACGCTTCGGTTATAGGATCGATTGCATATGCTTTAATATTTGACCATTCTAGAATTTTCCAAATGTCTAGCGCATTTAGAGGGAAAAAGGACTAGAATTGGTTTTGACTGAAATAATTAAACAACTATCAAAGGACAATCCAAAGTTCGACGATGATTGGTTTGCTTGTGAGTAGTTTGAAGCATGGTATTGGATGGACCATATCGACATCATGACGAATAGATAAGATTCTATTAAGAATGAGTTGTCATATGGAAAATATGGAAGCATATCCATATTGGGAATTGAATATGGAAAATCTATGTCTAGATTTGAAACTTTTATGCAAAAGGATGTTCAAAGGAATGTACTTTGAGTGAGAGACATCATATCTAAGGAATTGTCTTGTAACAATCTCCGATAGAGGATTTTGTAATATCATTTTCAATAGTCTTTGTGACTTTGGTGCAGTGACATTACGAAAGAATCATTGCATGGAATGTTAGAATCTAGCATATTCTATAAGTAGCAAGAATTTGATATTTTTTCACTTATGAAAAAGGATTTGGAGTTGTGAAATGAGAATGATTGGAAATGTGTTCATTTTGATCTATTTCGCAGAGTAAGAACCATAGGTAAACATTGTGTGTATGCTATGAGCATGGGATAAGTGTAGAAATTCAAGTAAGAAGTTGATTACCCGAAACGACAAATAATGAGTAATCAATATGGTGATAAATAAAAGGAGTTTTATTTATACTCAAAGGTTTGAGGCCATATGGGATTAGTATTATTCTTGTGTTTCAATTTGCATGTTTTGACTTCTAGAATAATTGAGTTTATTAAGAATAATCAAATTATTCAAACGGGCCACAGTCGTTCATATGTTGGAAGTAGGTATGAATGAAGACTGTCGTGGATTGGTGTGTGGATTGTCGAAAAGAGTATTAGACATAAGCAAATGTTTGCTGCAACGTTCATGAGTGCTTATGAATATGAATTTTAGCATTGGATTAAACCCACGCTCACTTGGATCACTCCATGAATTGTATCACGAGTGATTGGTGAGACGATAACATCTTATATTCTTGAAACCGAGATGTGTGAGTTGTATCTTGCTAATCGGTTGCATATTGATAATATGAAAACGCACTAGTAACTTGGTGTTATAAAACATATTATTGTGTGTGATTCGGTGAGTAAGTGCAAGCGAACATTGTATCAAAGTTTATCTGTTCCTTTTATCCAAAGAAGGATAAAAGCGATATCTTTGGGCCCCTCGATGGTTTAGTGATGACAAACGTAAATGCTCGGCCGGGCTAGGGCTAATTTGATTTGTTCAATTAGGCAGTCATCATAAATTGGGAATCGAGAAATAGTACAAAGAGAATGATTATAAATCATATCTCATACGATATCAAGAATGGAGGAATATATGATCCCTTATCTAAGGACACGTGTATCTGATAGGATCAGAGTTGACAGCGGCTTTGGAAAGCTACGATTACATATCAGGATCTGAAGTCATACGCAGAATAGTTATTAGACTTATCTAAGTGGGAGACTGTTGGATTAGTGTCTAAGTCCATAACTATTTTGGTATGTACTTGACCCGATGGTGCATGGTCTTTTTGGGTTGCCTTCACCAAAGCAACTTGATTGGAGAAATAAATAGAGAGAGAGGTTATTATGATTTATTAATATGTTATAAGAATAATATATTAAAGGAGAAATCATATTTGTTTAGTTAATATTGGTCAATAATTAATTAGGAATTAATTTTGTGATCAAGTGTAATTAATTAAACTAGAGGGGCTGAATTGTAATTATGTGATAGTTACAAAATAAGGTAAGGATTATCTTATTAATGGGTTGGACGAATCTAAGGTGATAAGGCCTTAGAATTCGACTAGGATAAGGGTTTCTAAGACTTATCTTATGGTTACTTGGTGGACAAGCAACTAGATAAGGATAATGACTAAAACCCTAATCTTTACACCTATATAAACCCCCTGAGGCTCATGAATTCGTGTATCCATTCCCAAGAGGTCCTAGAGACGAATTCTTATACCTTTCCTCTCTCTCTCTTTATAACTTCTCCATTTGCTCTTGGTGTTTGTAAGCCATTAGAGGAGTGACACTTGTGACTCTAGGCCTTCCAAAGTCAATTCAAGGAGGAATTAGGATTGTTATTGCTACATAAGAATCAAGGTAACATTATAAACCTATTTTTATGTTAATATGATCACTTGAATGCTAGTATTAGGGTTTATAGTCTTGGATAACTTGCATGTACAATAGAGAAACCTAGATCCGAGCATTAGGGTTTGTATGAGCACATAGGATGTCTTATGACCAAAACCCATCAATATAGACCATGAGGTAAGGGTGAGAGGTGGACAATGTGAGAAGCCTTATTCCTAAATGTTGACCCCGTCATCTAGTATAGTATGGATGACAACCACGGACTATTCTAGACAGTTCAGTGGAACACTAGCAGGCTCGCAACATATAGGTATTGTGATTGATGTGTTCACCGTGTACTCTAAAAACCCACTGACGTGTATTGTGAGTGGACTCTCGAAAACGATATTGTCGATAAACGAGATAACGTTAGCAGCTGTGCTCGAAGGACAATACCGACAGATGCACCTTAAAGAGAATGTCACAATTCTTATAGCTACGCATAAGTGATAAAACTAGAAGCTGTGCTTGAAAACTGTGTCATTGACAACGATAGACTTCGTACCTATTCCTTAGGATAATCCTTAGGAATGAATGAATGAGAAATAGCTGATCCTTAGAGTAGATCCTTACGAGTAAAGAAGATAATGGGGATGGATAATTGGGTTAACTGTTTGATGATTAAACATAATAATTATATCATTATGGGTTGAAAACCCTATGTACTCACCAAATTTCCCAACCTGACCCACTCAGTTTAATCATATCACAAATATTGATATGAAGTCACATTACACTGAGAGATTAAGGAGATATAAATCACTAGTGATAATGAATGTAAGTTATGTTTATGCTTATGTTTCTGTATTGACGATGACATCCCAAATGTTTTAAAATGAATAAAATTACTTTTCTTCGGAAATGCTTTGATAACGTATTTATCATGTTTTACTGGGAACAAATTCCACAACATTTTTATTAAAAGAGATACTCTGATTTTTATAAAGCATAAACAAAATCGGTCTTTTCTGGCCGTGAAAATAAGGATGTCACAGAAGAAGTTATGAGTGTTTGAAGTTAGGGAGGTTTTGGGTTAAGCCGCATAAGTTGGGCGTATAGGGGAAGTACATTATGCGTACTAAGGTATCCATAAGTATGTTGGGTGTACTAGAAGTATGTTGGGCATACACGGTCAGTGCCCAAAACCTATTTTCATGGTTTGAACCCTATTTAAGCTCCTTAACTTTCCCAAACTCATTCTATTCTCAACCTCCACCTCTCCAACACCCTCCTTTGAAACCTTGACCTTAGTTCGAGCCTTGTGAGCAAAAATAAGGTGTTTTAAGTGCTTTAGAGTGTTCTTGGTGCATCTTGAAGAAGAAAGAGCTCAGGAGAAGAAGGAGCTCATTAGAAAAGTGTTGGTTGAATTGGATCTTGTAGATCCAGAATTTGTTCACCTTGATCGTTCTTCTAAAGGTATACAACTTGAATCTTGATGATGCATTTGTTAAATCTAGCTAGTTTTGGGTGTTATGAGCTTTTGGCCACTTTGGTACATAAAGTCTAGATCTTGAAATTTTGTGACCTTGTTATGGATAAAATTGGAAACATTATCCATCTAAACATCATATTGATTCAGATCTGAATGTTAGAGACTTGGACATAATGGATTAAGTTGAAAAAAGATGCCCTTTTGGTCCCTTGAAGACTTAAGGACTAGATCTTGGTTGTTTGGACCATTCTAATGGATAAAGTTGAAAATTTATCCATTATGGAGTTATTAGGAAACATAAAAATATGATCTTGGACCTCCTATCCCTTCCATGTAAGAGTTAAGATGTGTTAATGGATAAATAAGTTAGGGTTTTAGCTTTTGGACCTTTTCTAACCATGTAAAGTCATAAAGGTGGAAACTTTATGACTTAAGTTGATTTTTTGAGATTAGATTTGAGTTTGGACGTTTTGGTCTTAAGCAATAAGTCCTAAAATGAGAAAATGGTCACCAATAGGGTATGCTGGGCATACATATGCGTACGCTCAACGTAATGCATGTTTTCCCTGATATCATGTTGTGACAGATTATACATTAGGCATCAACGTGTAGTATACGAGGCGTATGAGTCCTGTACGTGGGGCGTACTCGTGAAACCCTCTTTTTGGGTCTTTGGGAGTTGGGCCAAGAGTTGTTGGGTCAGATATGGGAAGGGTAAAATGGTGAACTATGTGCTCACTACAACTTTCCCGATTTACAAAGAATACAAGGGATATGAATTTACCATAGGCGATGTGCTAAGCAATTTTATTCAGAATTGCGTCACAATCACAAACTCATGGTGAACCATGTTTCAAACTCCTAAGATTCGAACTCATGTCACCTATGAGACGGTGACTACCAAACCTTACTCTGCTGAACCGACAAAAAATAATGATATAAAAATAATAGTATAAGACCTTAAAGTTAGTTATGATATATCCATAAAAAAATAATAGTATAACATCTTGGTTATTTATTAAAAATACATTACCTCATAATTAAAAAAAAAAAAACGTTAGAACCATTGTGAGTAAGACTTGAAACCTAGGTTTAATATTTATTCTTCAAGTCTTATTGGTGTCATCAAAATTTTAGGAGATTGTTTTAATTATTTACATATAGATATGTCTAAAATACAGACGAAACGAATACAATTTAAGATTTATTTGATACATAAATAACTTGTAAGTTAAATAAATTGAATTAAGAAATCAAATTAAAAAACCCATTTACATGTAGGTAAACATCTATTTATATGAATTAGTAGAAACCGCAAGAAGACCCGTTTTCTTACCGAAATAGTGAATGTAAGTTAAATAAATTAAATTAAGAAATCAAATTAAAATAGAAACAAATAGGTTAATCGAAAATCATCCGTATTTTTAATCTGTACAACATCCAAAAATATGTCATCATTATTATAATATTAAAGTTATATAATCATTTATAAAACATAAAATACATTTTTTTTTAAATGAATCGATCCAAACACAAAGAATATATATTAATTCTTTACCAGTCTCGAATTCTCGTGGCCATAGAAAAAACCTTTTTAGAATTGGGCCTTCCGTTAGTTTCAACGATGACTCAATACAGTCTCTGGGCCAAGCCCACAAAACAAAGAAACCCTAGCACATCAATATCAGGGTTTTATTGCCCTCATCTCTTCATTTCTGCGCCTCTGTTTCCGTCTTCTCATCTCCCAAATCGCAGGTTCGATCTCTGTCATCTCTGTTGCTCGAACTTCTTACATGTTGCCTGATTTAAGAATTATGATGTTGTGATGGGATTTTTTACTGATATGTTGTGTTGATTCCTTGTTTGTATGAGCGTCTGCAGGTAAGGTGCAGATACGATAGTAAAAATGGTGGACAAAACTAAAGGAAGAAAAGAAGAGGTTGTTACCAGGGAGTACACAATCAACCTCCACAAGCGCCTCCATGGATGGTACATACTTGTTTCATTCTTATAGATTATCCATATATGCTTGTTCACCTCGATTGAACTTTTGTTGCGAAGCCTTATCTTTGCAAACATCTATATGATCCGATCGCGTTTATGCTCGACCTTGATTGTACATTATTTGCTACCCTGTATGTAAAATTTTCTATCTGTGTTGATCAACAGCACATTCAAGAAGAAGGCTCCTAAAGCCATTAAGGAGATCAGGAAGTTTGCACAGAAGGCCATGGGGACAACAGATGTTAGGGTGGATGTGAAGCTAAACAAGTATGTCTGGAGCCGAGGAATCAGAAGTGTACCCAGGAGGGTTAGGGTTCGTATTGCCCGCAAGAGGAACGATGATGAAGATGCAAAGGAAGAACTTTACTCGCTTGTCACTGTTGCAGAGATCCCAGCAGAGGGGTTGAAGGGACTAGGCACTAAGGTCATCGATGATGAAGATTGATTTCATCAAAATTCAACCTTTTTGAAACAACTGGCAGAGTTTTAGTTTTTATTTTTATCCTTGCTACTTTTGTTTGGATTCTAGTAATTTACATTTTCCTTGAATCTATTACATTTTGTCTTTTGATGGATTATGGTAGCTCATTTGTGTTGTCTTTCTATAATGCATGTGCTAGTTTTAGACTCTCTTCTGTATAGAAGATTTCATACAGAAGATCATATCCCCTTCACAATTCTTGACCTCTTGTTTAATCCTCTTTCACAATTCTGTAGTTGTACTCTTCCCCACTCATAACTCATATGCCATTGGACAAGTAAGGGTGCCAATTACATCTTCTCGACCCTTTCGTTGGTATTCATGCAATGGTAGACTGAATGGTCTATATTATAACCCTTTTTACTTGGTATTGACTGCTGTGAGGGGCTTCTCAATACAAGTGGGGTCAACATCTTCTCTTGCAAAGATGAGCTCGAACTATGGGTGTAATAAAAAACTAAAACCGAAAAACCAAACAAGGGGGATACTTCATGTCCAAAATGTAGTTTGTATCCTCTAGCTAGAAACTACAATGCACCATGGTCATGTTAATGATGAATCATTGAAATCAACATCGTATGGATGAGTAGGAGACAACCTTTCCTTTATTTCATTCGTAATTAGCACTTTCACATTGATAGTCAATAAGGACAGGTAATAACCATTGATCAAATGACAATTTTAGACAGTGATGATATATATCGAATCACACGAAAATACAATTGCATATTCGCACTCATACCATTGCAACAACGTTAATGTGAATAATTTAAAACATTCATGCATGGTTAATGGATAGTTGTGCGGGTCTCACGAACCAACATGAACCATTTGGAAGGGGTTCATCATCATGTTGGCATTGATTCCCTTAACACTAGCTCAATTTTAGTGAAGGAAATGGTATTTTATATTTATGAAACCCAAATAACCAAAACAAAATAACATTAAATGCTAAAGTCCACTTCCAAATGTGTTCAACTAACAATTATGCTACTACAATAAGAACAAATGTTTAACGATTACTTGCTTGCATCACATTCATTTTTATCAACCGGCGATCCACATGCACAAACAAAAATGATGACTTTTGCTCATTTTTTTTGCGGTGAAAGAGATGGCAAACAATGATGTCGATGAAAATGAACTTTTGAAAAGTGTGGACCTGTGATACGTTTTTTTTTAAAGGCTTAATATTATTAGAAGTTAGCAAGAAGCTAGAAAGCTTACAATTAATTGCGAAGACTAGGTTTTGAATCCAACAGACCTTACTAACTTTCACTTACCAAATCTAAAATTAAATGCATTATAAAAACTCGTTACAATACTACCAAATAATGTTTCTTTCCTAGTAGTCTTCGATCCAAAGATAAGGGAGTTGCGGTAGTTCCAGATAACCCACCACATAGGCATTGTAATTGCTTCAATAACACTTTTTTTTTTAGTGTGGAAGACCTTCAACGAGTCAACTTGATTAAAATGATCTTTGTTCAAAGAGAAACACGTAAAAGAAAGGTTACTCCATCTAAAAACACACCCCACGGTTGTGAAGCAACTACATGGGCCAAGAAAACGTGAAACGACTATTTCGATTCGGAATCACACATAAGACATCCCAAAATCTGATCATTTATCTTATTTCTGACTACTGCAATTGTGTACTTTTCAATGTGGGCCAACACTCTACTCCACGAGTCCTTTTTTCTCCAATAATACAAACGATTTCGGGAGCCGAAGAAGAGCCAAAAGCTATTGGTTCTTGGCTCCACATTGTATGGTCCACCTCCATCCCTAAATTCAACCATCAGAACCTCGACAATCTTTAACCCTACACTCTTGGTTTATTTCTAGCAAAAACAAGCAAGTCTTCCCCAAGCCAAAATTCTGTCCAAATCTTGGTCAATGTTCTATCTCCAATGCATTTTTTTTTTTCAAAATTGTATGCGGAATCGTGTATTATTTTTTTTTTATTATTTTTTTTTCGTAAGTTGGTTAATAGAACCGACTATCGAGGACCACACTCGTTTATTCTTCAATCGTTTAATATTATAGCCAAAACCCCCATAGACACCATGAATAGCTTTGATATTTGACAAAAAGTTACGTCGTTAAACATTTTTGTATGGTAAAACTAATTCTTTTGAAGACTAAATCTGTAGGGGATATAAATTGCTATGCAAAAAGCTAATTCTTTTGAGGATTAAATGTTCATTTTGTTAAAGCCATAAAATAAGAGTTATACCAAGGGGGTGTTTGGATTAGCTTATTTGTGGTGAGAATAAACAATAAATAATAAGTATTAGGAGAAATGTTTATTAAAATTAGCTTATTTAGCTTAATAAACTGAATTTTATCCAAACATTCAAAGTTAGCTTATTGTGGAAATAAGCATTAAATACTTTTTTTTTTTTTTTTTTCTATCCAAACACCCCTAAGGTAATAAGGTCATTATAGTTTTGGACTTTGTAATTCACAAACATGCTCGCTTTTATGGTCATTATTGATCTAAACCATGTCTTAACATTAAAATAGTATAGTAATCATTTTTTTGCCTTATATTTAACATACATTGGCATATTTCTTTTCATCTTGGTAAACCCAAAAGCCAAAGACACTAAAAAGTAAAAACGATAAACTTTGTATGTAATATATCCATATGAAACCGAAACGGTGGAAACAAATTAAAAGCCAATATGAATATGAAATCCATGCTTATATCCGTGCAAAGAGAAAACTGAGAATAACCCATAACTTTCCGATCTCACTTTGTGAGTTCATGTCAAAACTCAATACAATAATCAATTTGCAACATAATTTCTCTATTCCAATACAAAATCTTAATATTTATCCTCATGGGATTGGCGAATTCGAAGATCTAAACGATGCCCCACAAGAAAAAGACTTCATAGATGGGATTCTAAGACAACTCAAACTACCACCGGGGATCATATCACACTCTGGCTCAGGCCTCTGCATCTCCCTCCCTGGAATACAATTCAATGCAAAATCGAATCCCACATTCCTACCATACAATTTCCCACATTCTTGACTAAACCCAGAAAAGAAATTATAAGCAACACTCAAATTCATCAACGATTTCAACCCACAAACCAGATCCGGCAACTCACCCGACAACTCATTGTGTGCAACATTCAACACTTCAATATCTTCCAAACAAGAAATCGAATCAGGGATATGACCCATCAATGAATTGAAACTCGCATCAAAAACTTGTAAATCTGACCACATTCCGATTCCTTGAGGGATACAACCGCTCAATTGGTTGTTCAAGAACAGGATTTCTTTCAATCCTGAACTAGAATACCCGAAGCTAATCGGAATGTCACCTGTCAACTTGTTATTGGCTAAATTGATTACCGAAGCAGGGGAATTGCCTAGACTTTGTGGGATTTGACCTTCGAAATTGTTGTTGTTGAGTAGAATTGCGTCAAGATTCTTGGTGAATACAAGGTCTGGAATGGGTCCTGAAAAAAGATTGAATCTGAGGTCTAGATACACCAGATTTGGGATTTGGAGGATTATCGTAGGGAAAGGTCCGGAGAATTGGTTATTGCTGAGGTCAAGTTCAGTGAGGGCAAAAAGGTCTTTTAAGCTATCTGGGATTGTGCCTGTGAAGCTATTACTGTTGAGGTGGAGGAGAGTGATGTCTTTGAGGAGGGAAAGTTCTTTTACGAGAATACCCTCGAGCCCACCATGGTTAAGGTCTATCCCTGTAACTGATGAATCTTGACAGAAAACTCCTTTGTAATCACACACATTTGACCCGACCCATGAGTTCAAGATTCCTTTAGGGTCATCTTTGATGGCTGACTTCCATGCTTGGAGGGCAATGTAAGCATTGTTGAGAGTCGATGTGTTTGAGTTTGACCACCCGTTTCTGGTGGTTCTTCCACCACCAACATAACCTCCGGCGCCGCCGTGAACTGCAAGTAGAAAGAGTAAAGAAAGTAATAAAAGTTTAGTTTTTTCCTCCATTTCTTTGGGGTTGTTCTTGGAGTTGGGTGTGTTTTTCTACAGAAATTTATTGGGGAAGATGATGGGGGTTGGTCTTGCATTAAATGATTGTCTTTGAATCTCTTTATGTAAAGCACTTAAAAATTAGATGATTAAATATAGCAAAAATGCAATAATAGTGTTTGAAATATGTTTTTGGTATTTAAGAATAGGTCAGATTTTAGAAAAAAAAAGTTTTTATATTCAATGCTGTTTATCATAAAAATGTACTACTAACTTTTTTTTTTTTTTTTTAAAGTTATTGGTTGTTTGATTTTTTTGTACACTTTTTTTTTACATCACTAGATTGTGTCCCATTTATGATGGTTAACTTAATGCTTATACGGTTTTTCTTGCTCATTGTGAGCCTATTTTGAACAACAATCATAAATAATTTTTATATAAATTAATAAAAATCTTTTGATTGATAAATGAATTTATATAAAGCCATGAAGCACATAGCAAAAAAATAAAAAAGTGAAAGTAAACATTGTACTGTATGGATTGCAGCTATTCTCCATGGGTATACCCACATGCACTTGAGTAGTGTGGTCTGCCTCCCACACTATACGTGGTGCTCATTAAAGGTTGATCAATAAATCAAATCTATGAAACAATTAATTGACTTATGCTTTTATTATCACAGATATATCACATTTGATTCTAGAAAGTTTATGTAGTATCAAGTATGTAATCGTACATTGAGTACCTTGAGAAAAAAGACAGAAGACACATCGATCGATATTTGAATATATTGATTTATGGAAGACTTACAGATCAAGTCTCTCCATTTTGAATATATTCCAAACGCTTTTGTATCGTTTAAGCAATTATGTATATTTTGGAAAATTAGTTGGTATATGTAGTTGTTCGGCCAAAATGGTGTTGGTGATTTGTTATCATCAATGTTATTTAAGTGTAATGGGATTACTTTGTTGACTAAAATTGATCTTGATAAATATTAAACAAGTAAGGAAGGTGTGGAGTACACACTTGTTTAAGTTTGATCAAGTATCAAAGTACACTGTGATTTAATGGCGAAACCCCTGAACGAACGGGGGTCCGGGGGCAGCGCCCCTGGGAGCGGGGTCCAAGGGGCGGCAACCCTTGGCGGGGTCCAAGGGGCAGAAAATCTAAATTTTGAATATTTGACCCGGTTTTGACTTTGCATTAATCCTTATACCAAACCCAGATTTATAACAGTTTTGACAGTTAAGAAAAACTGTTATATGACAGTTTTGATAGTTTTTCAGACAAGGAATGTATATAACCAATTTTTAGTCAGTTTTCTGGTACTCACGAAAATTACACCATCTCATTCTCTCTTTCTTTCTCTTTGATTTTATCTGAGTCTTATCCAATTGAGGATTTGAGAGTACCACCCAAATACTTTGATTTGAAAGTGATTATCATGATTCTCAGATTTCCAAGTACCACTAAACCATATTTCTAATAAATGGTAAGCTATTAAATGTAAAAAATAAAGATCGATAACAGAGTGTATATGGAGGAAGGATCTTCCAATTTTTCTAATATCTTTACAGGCAAAATACATGAATTTATAGAGGGAACTAATTACGACTTATTTTTCCTTGGGACTTAATTCTAGGATCTAATAATATCTTTACTATAATTAACAAATCTTATCTAATTTTACATATTGCTCTCGCTAACACTCCCCCTCAAGGTGGAGAATGTATATCCAACATTCCCAGCTTGTCGAGAGAGCACTCAAGCACTCTCCCACATACTGCTTTCGTTAACATATCCGCCAGTTGATCTTCTGAGCTTACATGTGGTAATTCTATTGTTTTTCGCTCCAGGTCATCTTTCAAGAAATGCCTATCTATTTCAACATGCTTAGTCTTGTCATGTTGAACAAGATTATTTGCTATCTTCACAGCTGATTCGTTATCACAGTAAAGTTTAATAGGGCTCATTAGAGATACACCAATATCTCGAAGAATTCGCTTTATCCACAGTAGTTCGCATATACCATTCACCATTCCTCTATACTCAGCTTCTGCACTTGATCTTGAGACCACCTTTTGTTTCTTACTTCTCCAAGTAACCAAATTACCTCCAACAAAAGTAAAATACCCTGAAGTAGATTTACCATCTGTTCGGTCACCTGCCCAATCTGCATCAGTGTATCCTTTCAAGCTGCGGTCTTGATTCTTCCCAAAAAACAACCCTTTCCTAGGAGTAGCTTTAAGATATCTAAGAATTCGATATACTGCCTTCATATGTTCTTCACTAGGAGCATGCATGAATCTGCTGACAACACTCACAGCATATGCAATGTCAGGCCTTGTATGCGACAAGTAAATAAGTTTTCCAACAAGCTTTTGGTATCTCTCTTTATTGGTTGAGACTTGATCTGGTAATATGGCTAGTCGATGATTTGTTTCAATCGGTGTGTCAATAGGCTTACAATCAAGCATTCCAGTTTCTGCTAACAAGTCTAGAATATATTTCCGCTAGCACATATTGATCCTAGTTTTTGACCTTGATACTTCAATACCCAAGAAATACTTAAGCTCACCCAAATCCTTTAATTCAAATTCAGTGGCAAGTATTGCTTGAAGTTTAGCTATTTCTTCATCATCATTACCTGTTACTACCATATCATCAACGTACACTACAAGAGCTGCGATTTTCTTGTTTTTATTTTTGACAGACAAGGTATGGTCTGCATCACTTTGTTTGTATCCAATCTTCTTCATGAATGCCGAGAATCTACCAAACCAAGCTCGAGGTGATTGCTTCATACCATACAACGCCTTTTTTAGCTTACAAACTTTCCCATTAAAATTCATACCTGGTAGAGCCTCCATGTAGACTTCTTCTTCTAGATACCCATTTAGAAATGCGTTTTCTACATCCAATTGTCTCAAGGGCCAGTTTTCGTTAGCCGCTATGGAAAATAGCACTCTTATTGTAGTCATCTTTGCCACGGGGGCAAAGGTATCTCCGTAGTCAATTTCGTATTTCTGTGTGTACCCTTTTGCCACGAGTCTTGCCTTGAACCGATCGATGTTTCCACTTGAATCTAACTTCACAGTAAATATCCATCTGCACCCTACTACTTTCTTTCCATCAGGTAGCGTTACAACCTCCCACGTATGCGTTTTTATTAGAGCATCTATCTCTTCCATGATTGCCTTCTTCCATCTTTCATCTTTCATAGCTTCATGCACGTCCCACAATATCAAAACGGTAGACAACCCATTAATTATCTCCATGTTGGAGCTAGCTAAGCGATGTTGTGAGACATAATTACCAATAGGGTACTTAGCTTTTGCCTTCAATTCAGCTTGGTATTGCGTCTTCGAAATTCCTCGAGTACTTCTTACGGGAAAACGTGATTCAAAGTTACCACCAGTGGGTACCTGATCTTGGATTGCATGTTCTTGGGCTTGTGATTCGTTTTCCTGATCTTGGACTGCATGTTCTTGGGCCTGTGATTCATTTTACTGCACAACATCAGACGTAACACTTTCATTATTAGTTAGATTGTTAGTTTGATCCAACCCATGAATAGTATCATCGTCATCATGTTCCGGTTCGATCTCTACTTCGGGGTCCGGTTCATCTTGATGATTGGTATCTTGATCATGAGTATTAATTTCACCCACTTCAGTGTCAAGAGAGTTTACTTCTTTGTTTTTCTCCCCCTGAAGTAAACTCTCATCTTGGAAGAACTGCAAGGTTTCATGAAACGATACATCACGGGATACATATATCTTATTTTCGATGGGATTGTAGCACCGATAACCCTTTTTATGAGTAGCGTATCCTATGAACATGCATCTCACAGCCCTTGGTTCAAGTTTCCTTATATTTTGATGAACATATGTTGTACACCCAAATATCCGTGGCTCAAGTCCAGGATTAATAGGTTGTTGTACAAGCTCTTGAAGTTTTTCCAAGGGTGTGGAAAAGCCAATAACACGAGAAGGCATTCTATTCATGAGATATGCTGCGGATCGAATTGCTTCACCCCATAAATTTCACGGTACGTTCGTATCGAACAAAGAGGCCCGTACAATTTCAAGAATTTGTCTATTTCTTCGTTCAGCCAATCCATTTTGCTGGGGGGTTCCGGCACAAGAAGTCTGATGCCGGATAGAGTTTTCTTGGCAAAAACATGTCATGGCATGATTTATGTACTCACCTCCATTATCAAACTGTAATATTTGGATATCTCTCTTATATTCAGTCTTGATCAGGTGATGTAGTTCTTTGAATGCAAACAGTACATCCCTTTTATTTTTCAGCAAAGAAATCCAAATCATCCTAGTACACTCATCAACAAAAGTCACAAAATAACGAGCTCCACTGGGAGTGGAGATTGGGGCAGGCCCCCATACATCTGAATGTATTTTTAAAAAAAAGGAACAAAGACTTTATTATCAGTAGGAGTGTACGAAATTCTCGTGTTCTTTGCCAATTCACAAATACCACATTTAAAATCACTTTCATGAAGATTCAAAAATAAATTCGGTTTCAACTTTTTCAAATAAATAAAAGATAAATGTCCTAGACAACAGTGCCATAACATTGCCATAGACTTATTCGCCTTCTTTACTCCGGTATGAAATGCCTGACTCTGATGATTCTCTTCAAGATAATACAACCGCCCCCTTCTAGTACCATAGCCAAGAATCTTGTGTGTCTCTATGTCCTGAAACACATAATCATTTGGCCAGAAAGTTACATAACAATTCAATGCTTCTGTGATTTGGCTAACTGAGAGTAGGTTAGAAGAAAAAGATGGAACTACAAGAAATGATTCCAGGTTCATAGAACTCGACACCTGTACCGCCCCTTCATATGTCACTTTTTCAAGTTCCCCACTCGCAGTATGTATTTTACTTTGTTTAGGTGCATGTAAAGTTGTCAAAAGGTTTTTATCATTTATCATGTGGTCAGTAACACCTATGTTAATTATCCAATTGCTATTTTTTGTTTGGTTTTGACAAGACTTACCGGAGTCAGTCGTACTGGTGTGTGCAGCCATCGGAGTTTCTTGAGCAGAGGTGACAACTGTAGCTTGACTTAGCTTCTTTCTAGGTTTCTTCATGAAGTCCCACCATTCTGGATAGCCTATGATCTCGTAACACCTTTGCTTTGAGTGGCCTTCTTCTCCACAGTGAGTACATGTAAACGAGTTTTTCTTCCCATTCGAGTTCTTTCCCTTTGAAGGGCCATTGCGTGAGACCATATGCACCAGGCTATCAGGTTCAACTTTTGGTTCTTCCACAGTTTGTCTTTGGCTGGAGTCTCTTCGAATGTAAGCGTAGCAAGACTCCAAACTCATGGGTGGGTATTTCCTTAGGATTTCACTTCTAGCTAGGTTAAACTCGGGGTCCAACCCAGCCAAAAAAATGTGTACACGGAGACGAGTCATCGTCTTATTTTCAGACACAGTGCCATTGACAATCTCTTCTTGCGTAGTAATTCGGGTATCAATTTCTTGGAAGATGCTCACCAATTCGTTGTAGTATGTGGGTAACGCACACCCATTATGTCGTGTGTTAAAAGACCGACTGTTCAATTCAAATAGCTGAGTTTTATCGCTTCCGTCGTAGAATGTTTTCCCGACGGCCTCCCAGATTTCAGCCGCCGTCTAAAGTCAGATAAAGTGGTGGATCGAAGACGGGTTCATGGAATCAATCAGCTAGCTCTTGACACGATTGTTGTCGATCAGCCAAGATTCGAGTTGTTTTTCATCGTCGTTGGTTGGCTTCGGTGTTTTTCCGGTGATAAAACCGGACTTGTTACGTGCCCCAATGCGCATCTTCATTAACCGAGACCACAACGGGTAGTTCGTATCGTCGAGGGTAATTCCGGTAGGGAATGGTGCGTCCTAAACATTTTGGACGATCACCGGGTTTGAGTTAGAAGAGTTTTCTTTGTCGCCCATTCGTAGATCTTCGATTCGAGGGATTCAGATCAAGTTTTGTACTCTTTGGAAGGCTTTGATACCATAAAGATTGATAACAGAGTGTATATGGAGGAAGGATCTTCCAATTTTTCTAATATCTTTACAGGCAAAATACATGAATTTATACAGGGAACTAATTACGACCTAATTTTCCTTGGGCCTTAATTCTAGGATCTAATAATATCTTTACTATAATTAACAAATCTTATCTAATTTTACATATTGCTCTCGCTAACAAAAAATAAATAAAAATCAAAAGCTAAAAGTTATCAAAAGCAAGTAATGTGGGGAAATATAGGGTTTGTGATGGAGATCTGGATACCAATTTGGATCGTGATATTAATTTCCGAACTGATATTTCTACCGTATGTCTGTGTTACAAAAAATTCAGCCTAGGATAATCCAAGTGAACACTTATGATTCTAGACACAGAAATTGTAAGCCAATATGTTAGATGATTCTGTAAAAGTATGATGAAAAGGAGAGCTTAAGATCGTGACCCCCTTCTGAAGATGAATAATTGTTTATATATTAAACGAGATTAGTGTTTTATTAGGGTTGGGCCGTCATTAGTTGCCTTGGAATGCAAGTAATGTTAATCCGGATTTAATGAGGATTTAGGGTTACCAAAAACTAATGAGTTTCGTTAGTTTTACCATAATCACCCTCAAGAAATTTAATTTTCCACTATGTTCTTGTATGTAAAATTTTCCATTATTTTCCACTAACGAGTTTAGGGTTACTAAAGCGGGACCCCAGCCAGGGGCTCTGCCCCTTGGACCCCGCTAGGAGCGCTGCCCCTAGACCCCACCAAAGGGGTGCTGCCCCCCGGACCCCCGACTAGTCATCGAACCGGCTTCTATTCGATCTTATATATGCGTGCACTCTGCACAACCCCATACATATATTAGAGTACAAATTATGAAGCCTCTTAGCTCACATGTTGGTTCAAGTTACTTAAAATGACATGGTGATACTAAAATCACCAACAAATAATAGCTTTTGGATTAACGTTATTTTGTTTAAAATAAAAACTAAAATATTCTAGGGTTTTTGGCACTGTAATACAACAGAGTTTGGTGACTGTGCACATTTAGTTACTCATGTATGTTTTATGCTTAGTTAGTCCTTATCGTCATGAAATATCGGCTAATTACACCCTTGGTGGAAATTGTATCCAGTTAACAGACTATATGCTGACGTGTCTTCACATGTGTGGACTTATACCTAGGGATGAGCATTAGAACCACCGGAACCGGAATTGTAACAAATTTCGGTTACCGATTCTCTATTTTTATAAAAATTGGTTCCGGTTCTAAAAACCAGAACCGGTTTGATATTTTTCTTGTTTTTTTAAAGTGCGCGTAACTCACTCATATAAATTCGGAATTATTTGATTTTTTTTTCAACATGTAATTTGGAGTTTGTAATTCATTTCTGACTGTACAACCATATGTTTTGGTTAGATATTGAATCAGACACATGCCCCGAAAGAAAGAATATCGATGTTGAGTTTTTTCTATTTCAACATTTTTTTTTTTGTTTTTTTGAATCTGTCATATTTTTTAAATGAGCATAATTTATTCATATGACGTCAAAATTACTTAATTTTTTTTTCCAGTATGTAATTTGGTGTTTGTAGTTCAATTTAGACTATAAAGACATATATTTTGGTTAGATATTGAATGAGTTATAGAACTCGGAAGACAACATATCAATGTTGCATATTTTCTGTTTCAACATTTTTTTTTTGAAATTTGTCCCCCTTTTAAAATGCGCATAACTCACTCATATGAAGTCGGAACTATTTGATTATTTTTATCGTGTAATTTAGTGTTTGTATTTCAATTTAGAATGTAAAAAGTCATAATTTCGTTAAATATTGAATCATTTACAATCACTGGAAGATAACATATCATATATAATATTTCAACCGATTCTAGTTTGAAAAATAACCGAAAAACCGAGATCGGAACCGGAACCGGCGCTAGAATCGGCGGTCCGGTTCCCGGTTCTTATAATATAGGAAAATCAGTTTCGGTTCTAAAGCTTATCCCTACTTATGCCTTACCACGTCACTGGATACGATGTCATACCTTCCTCAAATGGTACCCTCTATTGAACCAGAAGTGATACATTGTTACCCCCAAAATAGTTCATTCCCTCCCTCCCGATACCTCTTCTCCATCGTTCAAATCAAAGCCATGTATGCCTTTTCTGCTCGATCCATCAACAGTCGTCGTCCTTTACACCATGACGATGATGCAACATGTCCCCCATGTGACTGTAAGGATGGGATAGGCGTGGAAACGACTTCGTGGATTGATGATAATGTAGCCCGAAGGTTTTGGAACTGCAAAAATTCCTTGGTGAGTATTCATTTTCTTTACTTACACTCCATTTGTTCTCCGTAACTAGAAAATATACACATTTTCCCTAATCATAACCCTAATTTTGTTCTTCCTTTGTAATCAGTTAGCTAAAGGTCCAAAATGTAAAATTTTCTGTAGAAAGACGATGAACTGGAGGAGGGGTATTACAAAGACCAACTTCATAAGATGAGGTTTAAGTTACGAAGAACGGAAGACCACAGTGAGATTGCCAAGGAACAAAAGAAATTGGTTAAGTTGCAGAAAGAAAGGGAAGCTGAGAAGGAAGCTTGTAACAGGGAGTTGATGGAGGTGAAGAAGAAAAACAGTCTGATGAAGTCTTACCTAGGAACTGCTAAGTGTTTGATCCTATTCTTGGTCATTGGGATGTGGTTGAAATGTGCTTGAAGTGCACCTGATGGTTGATGGTTGATGATTTATAATTCCAACCAGTCTGTTGTGTAGTGTATATGTAGATGGTCATCAAAGTAGAAAGTTTTTTTTTGGGTTTTGGATAGATATGTACATGATCAATATATGTGAATGTAAGGTAGATATAGATTTTAGGTGACAATATTTTTTTAGGTTTTGTATGTGTATGTATGAAAGATCCCACAAATGAATGAATGTATGTGGTCCATTTAAAATTAAATTGTGGGAACCACATTGTCGGGCATATGGAGCACACTTGGTCCATTTTAAATTGAATTGAGTTTTTACAGTGGTGGTCCCTTATGTGCACCATGTGGTCGCCATTTTATAATTGAATTGAGTTCCTTGCCATGCATTTTAACCTCATATTCCCTTGCCATGCATTCAACTTATTAACAAATGTGACATCCCCAATTTCACAGCCAGAAAAGCCCGATTTGTTTATGCTTTGTTTTTAAAATAAAAGTAATCTTCTAAAGAAAATAGTAGTGGAATTTGTTAAGAAAACAAAAATTGTGATAAGAATTTATCAAAGCATTTCTTTAAAGAAATGTATTTTCATTATATAACAAAATCTCGGGATGTCATGTTCAATACAAACCAAAAGCATAAATAGAAAAAAATAGACCTTACAACGGTTATTCATAACTACTAGCCTATAATCCAAAATCTCTAGTTATGTCAACCAACTTATGCTCTCGTGCAATAACCTGTAATACAAATAAAACTGAGAGGGTCAGGCTTGGGAGCCTGGTGAGCATATAGGGTTTTCAACCCACAATAATATAATTATTATATTCAATTATCATACAATCAATCCAATTACCCACCCCCATCGTCTCCATTTATTTCTAAAAGATTTATCCTAAGAACCGATTACCCTTCTCCTATTCATTCCTAAGGATTGCCCTAAGGAACTGGCACAAAGTCTAGTGCTGCCAAGGTTCTTAGATTACCTTTGGTGAACACGCAGTTCACAATAATTAATGAACACCTAGTTCACAAACACTTAATGAACATTTAGTTCAAATATCCCTAATGAACACTAAGTTCAAATATCTAATGAACACTTAGTTCGAATATTCCTGGTGAACCGAATCACCTAAGGAACACAAAGTACGAAACCTCTTAGTTTAAACAATGTGATAATAAAGTATATCTCGATCCTGCAAAACCACTAATATTATAAACACATATGAATCATACTTCTCAAACAATATATCCTATCCTGTCGATCCCCACATACTGACCCTATACAATGATCTTACGAGATCTAGCCTAAGGAATCGATATGAACCACAAACTAACGAAGTTGCTTTGGAAATTCCCTAGCAGCAAACGAGGATCAATAAAGACATCAAATGAGGGGAATGGAATAAGTTTCACCATGAACCTTTGTTCGTAAAAGTAAGAACCACAAGACATTTTAATTCAGGGGTAGTTATCTAGATAACAATGCCTAGGCGTGGCCCGAATATCATGAGGTATTATACCCCCAGACTCTACCTATCCCAACATCAAACTTTGCCTAGCAGTGGCCTGAATATCATGAGGTATTTCACCCCTAGACGCACCCTATCGAGCAATATAACACCAGACATACCTAGCAGTGGTCTATTACCGATACACTTTATTAGGCAGTCTACGAAGTTCCCTTAATTAGTTCGTGAAAGAAAACACTGACATATGAAGCTCGATCAATCACTTCATAAAAGAAACGCTGACTCCAAAGCCCCCTCAAAATAAAAGTATGGGGAAATACTACTAGAGTACTCTCGTACGCTCCCGTAATCGACACACAAAATTATCAAAAATACTTTGTACATGATAGTACTTCTGGCACGTTATAGTACTCTGGTATGCGAAGGACTCATACCCGAGAACATAATAGTACCCTGGCACAAGCAACACCCAAGACACATAGTTTTGAAAAGGACTTCATACATAAAATGTACTTCTATACGTAGGACGTACTCCACCGATCATCAATCTCACCCCACACATACTCTTAATAAGAGACTACCCAAAGTCCAATCTTAATTGAACTAAACATCCCATTTAAGTCTTAACCCATCACTAGGAAAACCTACAGTACTTATAATCAATTTCTGATATTATCTCCATTTAGGAAACGCTAACTAGTGTATACTTAACACAAAGTTTTAAGTAATAATATTATATATACACATCTTAACAGATATTGGACCATAACTGGTTCGCATGTTGTATATCATCAATTATACATATAACACATGTTTTGAGCAATATCAAATATTTCACACACACACACACACACACACACATATATATATATATATATATATATATATATATATATATATTTCATACTTTAATCAATACTCATATTAAAATCACGTCCATAAAAGGGACTATACACATGATACCTTATCGAATGAACACATAGTTCAAAAATACATAATCCGTACTCCCAGATCTAAAATTTACCTCATTACCTAATCCATATTCTCGGATCTAAAACTAACCTCTTGATCTGATTCATACTTCCAGATCTAAAATTTACCTCAATACCTAATCCATATTCCCGGATCTAAAACTAACCTCCTGATCTGATTCATACTCCAAGATCTAAAACAAGTTTATCTCTTTACCTTTTTATCCCATACCAACAATCTCATCTACCAATGTTCTACCCAACATATTTGTAGATACAAAATAGATATACAGTTTAACTCATTAAAACCTATATAATTCATCCATTCCACAATCATCTTAAATAAACAACAATATATACACATATAGTACGTATTTCATAGCAAATACTTAATATTTATGTGTAAGAAGAAAGTAACTATACACTCACTTGATAAGACGATGATCGGACAACACCTCGTCTCTTAAAAATAATCTTTTGCGACGAAACCAGAATGTTTTCCTCCAAAACCGGGCTTCACGCGGGCAGAGCTTCGGCTTGAGAATCTTTCTTCTCGGGATCTTCGGGGTTTCGGGACTTACTTCGGTTCTCGGGGATGATACCGGGATTTCGGGATATTTTTTGCACGCAAAACGATGCAAAAATGAGAGAGAAAGTAAGAAATGAGCAAAGAAACTCGACTGTCATTGACTTCTATTTATAGGGGCTGAAACCCCGATTTACGTTGGGCGTAATGCTCGTCGACATGTATGCTGGGCATACATCTAGGTATGCTGGGCGTACCGGGTGGATAGGGTCGGATGAGTCACGGGTTTGGTATTATCCGATTTTATAATTAAATAAATATATTTTAATTAATTAAAAAACTTCATAAATTCATATCTTCCTCATACAAACTTCATTTTCGAAGTTCTTTATATCCACGCGTAGGCAAGACTAAGCTCTACAACTTTCCTTTAGACTCCGTTGGTTGATTTCAAATTTATTTTTATTATATTATTTTTAGTAGGTCGAGACAGGAAAACTCCGTTATAAGTTTATAACTTCTTCATTCGACGTCCGTTTTCGTCTGTCTTTTCTCCATTGCACTACTAATAATGAGATCCTCGATTCTCGTTTAGATTGCTTCAACCAAAAATCACTCGATCTCAAATTCGAGTTTCGGATTGCATACTGCTAAGCTGAAACTTTAGAAAAATCATAACCTCCTCATACGAAGTCAGATTTAGACGTTCTTTTTATGCACGTTCTCGGTTTAACATATTCTACGACTTTTGTATAGATCGCTAAGGTCAAATATCGCTCTATCGTAAATTCACTATTTACGTCGCGTTGTGTCGTGCCGGTTCTGTCGCGAAACTTCGACATGTCATAACTTCTTCGTTATAACTCGGATTTCGTCGTTCTTTATATATTCGGAAACCTTGTGACATATACTACAACTTGGTTACGATTAGTCATTCTAAACACTCTTCTATCAAAAAGTCATTTTTTTGACCCTTATCGTCTATAAATTGACTAGTCCGGATCTACGGGCGTTACAACAAACAACCAACTTCATAAAAACACAACAAACAACTAAATATTACAACCAAATTACTAACATACAACCAAGTTCACAAACAACCAAGTTATAGATTAACATTCATAACAATTAAAGTGCATCTTAATCTATGGCAAGAGCTTTTGATTTAGAATTCCCAGGTGCATCTTCATCACCAACTCTTTTGGCCATCTTCAACTTGATAATCCTTTCAGACTTTTTCTTTCTGATTTTATTCAAAAGGGGTCTAATTTCTCCTTCCATCACTTCATTTTTCACCTTATTAACATTAACATTGTAAGCATCAACACCACTGACTGCATCTTCATTACTAGAAGCATCAAAATCCATAGGTGTGACTTCCACCTCATCATGGTCTTGTCTATCATTATGACCTCATTCACTACCATCATTATGCCCTCCTTCACCACCATCATCATGCCCTCCTTCAATACCACCCTCATTCACCTATGTGATAGAACATTAGCAAAAAATAATAATAACAAAAACACAACAAATAATGTAATTAATTATTTACCTGTTTTGTTTTTCTCCTGGATTTGATTTTAGGAGGTCTTCCACCGGCAGGACAAGCTCTTCTTTTGTGTCCTTCAACCTTACAAAGGCTACATTTTTGTCTCTTACCAGCCTTGGATACCCTCTGCTACAGATCATTGGCTTGTGTTTGGCTACTCTTATTTGGTTTGTTATTTGACTGGTTTTCTGTTGCATCTCTTTTCCTCTTAGTTGCAGATATCCCATGCATTTTTTCTATGAACAGGTGGTAAAGGTAGTGTGTACAAATATTTTGGCCACAACTTACTTCCATTCATAGGTGATAATCTATGTTTGTATGCTTTCATGTAGTTAATGCTACTAAACATTTTATCAACATAAGACTACACATCCCTATTCATAAAACTAATTGCTGCAACAAAATGAACACAACCAATTCCATTGAGTTGTCATAGCCTGCATGAGCAAGTTTTCTTTTAAAGATCTACCTCATAACCATCCCTAGTTCTTCTTACTTCAAACCAATTTAACACACTTAGTAATACTTGGTAATGTCTCTAGAATTTCTTAACCTCATTCAATAACTCTCTAATTGTTGGACAAATTTGATTGCCCCATCCTTTGCCCTTGGCTTTCATGTTGAACACTCTATCCATCATATACAACCTCAACCCCTCCAACATGGTGATAATTGGCTTCTTCCTAGCATCAACAATCATGGTATTGCAACTTTTAGACATTCCATTCTCCAAAGCATCATAACATATACCCGTTTCATATTAGGCTCTTGACCATGGTTTGGGGTCTTTGTCCATCAGATACTTATGAGCACTTGGATTTAGATCTTCAAGTTCTTTCATAGCAATCTTAAAATCTACCTTAGTTGTTGCTTTACAAGCCTTTTAGAATATGGTTTCATATTGGACACCACTATACCTTTTTCTCAAGTTTTGGCTAATATCCTTAGCACACTGTCTATGCTCTACATAAGGAAGGAGTTCTTTGACAGCCTCAATCAGACCTTGTTAAAAATTGTAAATTATGTAGAAATAATTATGCAACTAGAATTAGAAATGAAGGATAAAGAATTAAATTACCATGTGTTGATCAAATATGACACTGTATCCATATTCTAAATTAAGTTCCAAATCATCAATGAGTAGATCCAAAAACCACTTCCAGTTTTCCTTATTCTCCACACACACTACTGCCCATGTAATGGGATAAATTCCATTGCTTACATCCCTTCCAATATCACATAACAATTCCCCTTTACATATCCCTTTAAGAAAACAACTATCTAAACCAATTACCTTCCTGCATCCTTCCTTCCACCCGTTCTCCAATGCATCAAAGCAAACATAGAACTTACTAAAGTAGTTATTTCCCTCTGGCATATAATTTACATCAATCTTCGCAATGCTACCTGGATTTGATCTCCTAATCTCTTCTGCATATGACCACAACTTTGTGTAATGTTTAACAAGGATACCATCTACTAGTTGCAATGCATATTTCGTATCTCTCCTGCATTGACCAATACTTACATGAATACCAAACTACTATGAAACAACTATTCTAAGCTTTCTTACACTCATCTTTTGTCTAAGCAAGATCTCTCTTGTATAATGATTCCATATCCAAACATAAGTAACCATTGAGCCTAACTTGTACTTTCTTGCACATTTGTGATCTCACTTTAAAGACTTGTTTTGGAAGCTTGCCTCATCACTCATCCAAGATTCCCACAACTTGAATGTGCACGCACCCTTACAAAAGTTAACCAACAATCTTTTTCTATCTTTTTTCTCAAAGAAAAGTTGGTACCCAGTGGCAACAACATAGTTGCATAACATAGATTTAAATTGAGCAGGATCTTTGAATCTCATACCGAGTATAGGGTACTGTTTTTTCCATGAAATTGACTCATTAAAAATAGAATGTTGTTGAGTTACATTTTCCACATCTTCATCCCCATAATCATTTATGTTGTTATCATTTCTCTCTTCCTCTTCAACATATAATTTATTCAGAAACTCATCACTCTATGTTCTGCTCATAATGAGTATATCCTCATTAAATTCCACATCAACATCTTTAAGGTTATCAAATTTGATTTCATTTTCACCACCATCAATGCATGAATCATCACCGTCTTCTTCTTCTATTTCTATCTCAAAGCCAAACCAATCCTCTATTCCTTGACCATCATGGTCCGGATATAGGGAAATAAAACCATCGACTCCAAAAGCATCATAATCTCCATCGTTACGAATAACAGTTATCCCAGATATTAAGGGGTTACCTAGCTCACAGTAATATAGCTTCTTGATACTTTCTTGCATGAACCGTTCAAGAAAGGTGATACACTCAGAGTATGTCATTCCAGGAAAAAAAACATGATCTTTGAATGTGAATTTGATACCATGGTTATACGAGAAAGGATCTTGAAGAAAAACACCTTTGAAGTTGAGCTTCACTGCAGGGTAGAGTCCATTAGGGTTTCGCATCGAAGTTGACATTGTCGGTTGGTTGCCTGATCACTGAGTTCGATCGAAGGAAAACGTGTGGAACCTTAGTTTTTTCGATAAATGAGAAGAATGAAGAACGAAGGAGTGTACTTGTGTGTGAATAAATTTGACTATTTTGACTTCGATTTCTTACATGGATAAGATAAGGTAAATATCTTATTTATTTTAATGACACGTAAGAAAGACAACCGGTTGTTCCTTTTAGCGGGTTCCCAATGGTGTAATTAGCCGGTATTTCCTAACGATACAGACTAATTGAGCATAAAACAACATGAGAGACTAAATGTTCAAAGTCACCAAATTGGTTGTGCTACAGTGCCAAAAACTCAATATTCTACTACCAAACAAAGTTTTCCTTTAAAAAAATAGACATCTCAAAAGCTTTGTTTCAAACACATCTTATATATACTTAATCGAGTGAGAAAGCGTACAAAGCTAATTACAAATGCAATATGTATATGCTTGGCTAATGAGTAAAATATTAAAGCTACCTAGTCAACTCGGGCTAACCTAGTAGTTGGTAGAGGTAATTGTCTCTTGGTGTAGATACTCATTTGAACTTAGGCAAAAGAGTTTCTAACTTTAGAGGAACATATTAACCAACAGATTCGCGGGCTAACCTAGTAGTTGGTAGAGTAATTGTCTCTTGGTGTAGATACTCATTTGAACTTGGGCAAAAGAGTTTCTAACTTTAGAGGAACATGTTAACCATCAAATCTGTTGTTCAAAAATAAATCTAAACTACATCCAACAGTAGATGATTACATTAAAAAAAAAAATTTTAAATAGCTTTTGTGGTTATTAAAATTATGTGGTTTTGCTCCAAAAATATTTAGTGGTATATTAGTGGTTCAATTTTGGATATTTTGTGTTTTTTGGTCTAAAAAACGTTAACTTTACATGTGTGGTTGTTAACTCTTTTAGAATGATAATGTTATCTTTAAGTACCACATCTGCAATTTTATTTAATTATTATACATTAATTTTTTAATTAATTTTTTTAATTTCCTTTTATTGGATTAGTTTTTATTTTATTATTATATAATCCATTTTTGTAGTTAGAACCCCCTTTTTATACAGTTAATTAAATGCTTTGATTTTACTTTGTTATTCTTTCTAGCCATTTTAGTTTTGTTATAACCCAGTGTTTGATTTTTATTCTAGTTCATGTTGGCCGCTTGAATTGGGGTTAGTTCATTCTCGTTATTCGATTTGTAAAATCTGTAATTGTTTTTAAGTGACACACATTGAATGAGTTTTTGATGGGATTAACTTCATTGTAAACTAAAATTGTACGTTTTTACGCTTCCTATACTTTTAGATATATTGAGCGTTGTTAGGAACATTCACACAAAACTTAATATGATCTTTCAATCTATTTATAAGAACTTGTTTATAGTAGGTTAGTAAGATTATGTTTAATTCAAAGAGTTTGTTTTGATTAAACAATTTGGTGAATGGAAGATATTAGAGCTTGTTAGCATCCTCAAATACCAACTTAGACTAAAATTCAATTTGGCATCGATTCATCATTAGCTTCCATCAATTAGGTAAATAAAACTCAAAACCATATTATTTTACTATTATTTCTAGTATTTGTTTTACCGTATGTTAGTTTAGTTTATGTTTTTCCAAGTTTCTCATATTTACTTTTTATGAATGGAATAAAACAATGACTATTTTGGTGTATTTATAGATTAAAATTGAGTTCCTGTGAATAAACAATGTTTGCCATTGTTACTATTATTTTTCAATCATATATGCAAATAAGATTTATTGTTTGATGGATTTAACACCCATCAAACACCACCACCATCACCAAGTAGTGGGATGGGTGGGATTTTCAAAATAAATTAGGATGGCGGTGTTGTATCCAAAACAAAAAAGAATTAATCCAATAAAAAAATTTTAAAAATTAACTAAAAAAATTAATAATCTAATAAAGTAATTTTTATTTATATATATATAAATATTATATATTAAAAATAATATTTATTTCTAGTATTTATTTTACCATATGTTAGTCTAGTTTACGTGTTTCAAATTCCCCATATTTACTTTTTATGCATCGAATAAAACATGATTATTTTGGTGAATTTATAGATTAAAATCAAGTCTTTGAGAATTGACAATGTTTGCCACTGTTACTATTATTTTTCAATCATATATGCAAATAAGATTTCTTTTTAAAAATAAATTAAGATGGTGGTGATGTTATAAAAAAATTAATCCAATAAAAAAGAAATTAAAAAATCAACCAAAAGAAGTTTATAATCCAATAAAGTAATTTTTATTTATATATAAATATTATATATTAAAAATAATATTTATTAACATATAATAATTGAATAATTTTTTAAAAAATATTTAAAAGAAAGTAATAATCCAATAAAATAATATTTGTTAATACATAAATACTATATATTAAAAATAATATTTATTGATATATATTAATCCAATAAAAAAGAATTAATCCAATAAAAAATAAAAAATGAATTAAATGAAATTGATAATCCAATAAAATAATATTTATTAATATATAAGTATTGTATATTAAAAATAATATTTATTAATATATAATAATCCAATAAAAAGAAATTAAGAAAAATATAAATTAATTAAAAAATTTAATGTATAGTAATTGAATAAAATTAAAAAGAAGATAAGCAAAATAATCCTTTTAGTTTGGTTGCAAAAATGATCCCATATAAAATTGTCATTTTAAAAATAGTTAACAAGTAAACTGTTAAAGTTAATGGTTTTAGACAAAAGACATATAAGATATTCAAAATGGGACCACTAATGTACAACCAAATATTTTTGGACCAAAACATATAATTTTAACAACCCTATCAACATTTTTTTAATTTTATAAAAAAAAAAACTTTCGAAATATATATATATATGAAACATCTACCCTAATAAATGAAAATGGTTTTGCCAAATGTCATGTTCTCATTTAGTTTGACACATATCATTTTGTAGGATTTTTTGATTTTTTCTTTTTCCACTTGACATTTTCTTGTGCTTTCAATTTTCTTAAATTTAAAAGTAAATTCCATATTTTATGCGAGTTTATTTATGTTATGTAGAATCATTAAATTAAATTTCAATAACCATACTAAAAAAACGTACAACTACAAATTAGGCAATAATCAATTCTTCCATAATTAAATTTTTACATATCATAATTTTCACTTATACAATAACTTTTTCAAAACAAAAAATCTTATGAAATCCAATTATAAACAAAGAAATTAGTTTTCATTTACTATGGTAGATATATTGAAAAGTTGATCCTTATTATTTTATATTCAATTTTTTTTAATAAACCTGTGTAATACACGGGGCTCACACCTAGTGTATATATTAACAAGTTTGACAACGAAATTCTCGTATCACCTCAGATTATATACGTATTTATTTTCTTATTAAAGAAAGTATTTACATCATATAGGCGGTGGCTACACATATGATATGGCCGCAATTTAAGAGGAGGCAAGTGAACATTTTAGTGGGGCTCAAGGCACATGGCTTAAAGATTAAGGGATCACTCTCGTCATTACAAATCAATAACCAGTTAAAATTAACAGCCAAATGTCATCTGTTCAACTACGGAAACTAGGATATGTTTTTTTTTTATTAAGTTTGGTAGAAGGTTAATTTTAATTTGGTTAGATTTAAAGTGTTTTTATATAATATTTAAAAACATTTGTCTCGGTCCTAACTCATCTTATATGCCTTTTACTTATTTAAATTCGTGATTATATATGATCCAGTCACATTTTGACTCAGTCAACAACTATTGGGATTGAAGTCGTGGGTTGCTATGTATCATGGTATTTGTTTGATCAAAGTTTTTGTCATTTATTATTCAAGTTTTTGAAATGAATTATTACATGTTAAAAGTTTGCGGATCTTGGGTTTATTACCTTATCATAAGCAAGCTTGGTTAAAATGGTAATTATCTAATATTTAGAAAACTTAATAAACAACAATTTTATATTTCACACTTTTCCTAAACAAAGCTTATTTCGAACAAATATACAAAGTTACAAACACATGCACTCAGTTATACTGGGCCTTTATTTTGATGGGCTACCGAATACTTATACTGGCTGCACCTCTCAGTTATGGTGTGCAGTATCCCAAACGGTTAGTGTAATTGTTTTGGTCCTTTTGGATATAATGTCCCTTTTAAAGGTAGGGATTGTTAGAGATTATCCAAAAATCATATGCCTTGATTATATGTTGGATGTTGGATTCCATAAAAAATATGGTAATCTTATCAACTCATAAGGGTGGATGTGCTTATCCTTGTAGATGAATTTGGATAGGAAAAAAAGAGGTGCTTATTGCTTATTTCCACAATAAGCTAATTTAAGTGTTTGGATAAAATCCAGCATATTAGGCTAAATAAGCTAATTTTAATAAGCATCCCTTCCATTGCTTATTGCTTATTCCCACCACAAATAAGCTATAAGCAATAAGCTAAAAATTTAATCCAAACACCCCTTAGTGTGTGGAACATATATCATGTCATTTAATTTTAATTTTGTTGGACACTCACAAGAAATTGACCATCACATTACAAAATTTGATGGCCACACAACCGTCGACATTATATTTCTTTTTCATTTTGTAAATCGTTTTTTTTTTCTAGTTTTTCTGTTATACGACATTGTATGCAATATTATTCTTTTATTTTTCGACATCTTTTGATTACCTTCTTCGCACCTCTTCATAACAACCCTCATAATCTCCGAGATGGAAATGGATCATCACGCTAAAATTGTTCATCTCAGCCAAAAGTGGAAAATTGTTTGTTAATAGAACATTCTTAATTTTTTTCTTTACAATAATAATCATCTCTATTGGTGTTATTCCACAATTTTGCACTTCTTGAATTTTTTTGATGTTCTAAAAGATATTTTTGGAAAACATAATTTTTTGAAAAGGAATATGTAATGGAGTTGTGTAATTTTTTTTTTCTCCAACAACATAATTAATATACATATGAATAAGTTGGAACTAGCCCACTTGGCTAACAAGAAGGTCTTTAATCTAACAAGTAACTAGAAGGTTATAGGTTCAATCCCAAACACAGGAGATATTTATATTATTTGCCCGTTTAAAAAAAAAAATTGATATACATATAAAAAAGCATAACTTAATTTTGGGTCAAATTTACAAAAATGGTCTCGTGATTTTGTTGAAGTATATATTTTTGGTCCATTTTTGATGTTTTTATATATATTAAAGATTTTAGGAAATTTGCCTAAACTACAAAAATAATCCATAGATTTTGTTGAATTCGACAATTTTTTTAAGCATAATATGCTTGTGAAAATAACATGAACAAGGAAGCCAAATTTATAAAACTGGTCCCTAGATTTTGTTGAAGTAGACATTTTTGGTCCATTTTTGATTTTTTTATATATATTAAAGATTTCAAGGAATTAACCTAATTTACAAAAATAATCCCTAGATTTTGTTGAACTTGACAATAATTAATATTTTATACATATTAAAGATTTTGGTATGGAATTTGCTAAATTTACATAAATGGACCCTTTATTTTGTTGAACTTGATACTTTTGATCTATTTTTGTTTTTGATATATATTAAAGATTTTTGTGAGTGAATTGACATAATTTAAATAAATGGTCCATAGATTTTGTTGAACTCGACACTTTTGATCAAGTTTTGTTTTAAAAAAAACGTCTTGGGTGAAGCCCTTGATCACCTACTAGTTTTATTAAACACCAGTAAGATGTTAGAAAAACAAAATATTACATTGAAAAAATAAAAATATTAATTGTTAGAAATTCGGGGTAATAAATGCATTTAGATACTCTGAGAATTCTGATTTCATTTTCAAATCAAAAAAATTTGGTAGTACTCCCTAATATTTGATTGAATAAGACTTAGAAGAGATTCAGAACAGAGAATGAGAAGTATCAATTTCGTGAGTACCAAAAAAGTGATCAAATTTCGGTTAAATACCTCATTTGTTAGAAAACTGTCACAAAACATTTTCATATCTGAAAACTGTTAAAACTATCATAAAACAATTTTTCCAATAGTCATAAAACGGGTTTTCTATAAGGATTAATGCAAAGTTAAAACCATGTCAAATATTTAAAATTCGAATTTTGATGCATTTTTAATACAACAGCATAACCCAAATAAAAATTTTCTAAGCTGACCTGGCAGCTCCACCCCAACCAATGACTTTGCCCTTTGGACCCCGCCAGGGGCTGCCGCCCCTTGGATCCCGCTCCTAGGTATGCTGCCCCTGACCCTGTTCGTTCAGGAACTTTGCCCTTAAATAACAATGTATTTTGAAACTTGATCAAACCTAAACAAATATGTACTCCACACCTTTCTTATTTGTTTAATATTTATGAAGATCACTTTTGGTCAACAAATTAATCTTATTACACTTAAATAACATTGATGATAAGTTGATAACAAATCACCATCATTAATGTTGGGAATCAACCAACCAAATTTGTCTTACACTTAACATTTCTCTTTAAAATCCAAAAATGAGATTGAGAAACAATCTTATGGAAAATCTCTGCCTTCCTCGGTATGCCGACTCTAAAATCCATGTTGTTCAAAGACTCCAAAGAACCTAAATTCTACAATAAAGAAGCATCAAAACATTTTGAGTAAATTACATGAATGGTCCCTATGGTTTAGGGTAATTTATACGTTTGATCCATAACTTTTTTTTTAACTCGGAAGGTTCCTACTGTTTGTTTTTATTACATACTTATTCGCTACTATTTGTTTTTGTAACGCGTTTGATCCATGTTTTACCAATATATATATATATATATATATATATATATATATATATATATATATATATATATATATATATATATATAGAGAGAGAGAGAGAGAGAGAGAGAGAGAAAAAAAAAATGGTGGGGTAGGTAAGGTAAGGTGAGGGGTGGGGTTAGGGTGTGTTTATTTAAATAAATTTAAAAAAATTAAGAACAAAATAGTTTTTTAAGGCAAGACAGTGACCAAACGCGTAACAATAACAAATAATAAAAACATTTCAAATTAAAAAAATTAAGTTAGGAACCAAACATGCAAATTACCTTCAACCAGAAAGACCATTCGTGTAATTTACTCAAACATTTTCTTTGAGTGCAGTTTGATCTACCCAAGACAACCACATTGTAATCGTGACGAATCACCTGTATTGTGAAAATTTTAAAACATTTTAGAATTTCAAACTCAGAGCAAGAAAACACAATTAAAATCGGTTTACATTTTCTTCAAAAATTATATTTTGTAACTTTACCTAAGACAAGATGTATTTGAAATTGGCAAAACCAGATGAAGGCTTAAAACATTAGTTTTTGTTTGTCTATAAATATACGGCATAAATAATCGCAATGTTTTAAAAAATGTAAATGACATAATAATAAAATTTAAAAACTAAAAGTCATAACACCTAAAACCTAATAAAAAATGAAATAACTTTTGTATTATAAGATTATTGTTTAAATATAATTTTTAAGCCAATACTTTTTAAGGATTTTTTTTTTTATTTTAAAAAATCATTTTTATTTATTAGGATAGATTTGACAGATAAAAAAAATCATAATTAACTAAATTAGTCAAATTTAAGCAAATCAAGAATTTTCTAAAATTACATACCAATTTCATAAGGTTTACCTGTGAAGTTGTCACAATACCAGCAAAATCAACAAATTGACGACATTTTGAAGAAAAAAAAAATCAAAAATAAATATTTTTTCTACAAGTTTGACTTGTGAAGATGGCTGCCACGACGTGACAACAGCCAAACCTAAGCTCATGATCTTTTAGGGTTTGTTCCATATTTAAGTCCCTAAACTCAAGGTTTAGGGCATCCTCTTCAGCATTCAACACTTACAGACGAAACCCTAGCCTCCATGAAGATTTTAGAGTTTGTTCCTTTGATTTAAAGCTTATTTCTTGTATTATGGTGGAACTTAAAGAATGATGAAGTTACAAAGAAGAAAAAGGAACAAAGAGCAAGCTTAGATCCAACATCCTCTTCGGAAATCAGAGTTATTGGAGGTATAAAGTTCATACCTTAGCCATTATTCTTCTTGTTTCAAGTATGAGCTTGTTTTAGAGGAATTTGGTCCCTTTATTTAGATGCTTTGGGAGTTTGAAGAAGTTTTGAGCTTGTGGATGGCCCTTTATGGTCATTATTGTTGGATTAGTGTCTAAGGTTGTAACTATATTTGGTAAGTACTTGACCCAGTTGTGCAGGGTCCTTTTGGGTTGCCTTCACCATAGCAACTTGATAGGGTGATTTATATAGAGAGGAGAAATATTATTATTAAATTATTATAAGAATAATATGTTAAAGGAATAATAATATTATTTGATTGATATAAGTCATAAATTAATTAGGAATTAATTTGGTAACTTAAAGAGATTAATTGAATAAAGGGGCATAAACTGTCAAATGTGTGATAGTTGTGTTTTGGGCTATGAATCCTTATGGATATGGGAAGGGACGATTTTAAGGATATGGATATCTTAGAAATCGTCCAAGGCCTTATCTAGAAGGATCTTTGGATTGCTTTGAGGCTAAGTTATCCAATTAGGGTTTAGGGTGAAATCCTAGGAGCTCATAGTATAAATAGATCCCTTGGGTGAGGGAAATCAGCCACTCTATGATTGAGAAAAACCCTAGGACCGATTTCTCACCTCTCCCCCTCTCTCAAATCATCCTCTTGCTAGTAGGTGTTTGTAAGCCATTAGAGGAGTGACAATTGTGACTCTAAGCTCCAACAATAAGAAGTTTCAAGCAAGCAACTCATGGTATTCTTCTAGATCTGATTTCATCTGTTATGAATTGTTTGTTTACACTAGATCTATGAATAAAAGTCGTGGATACATTGCATGTTCATTTAGAGAAACCTAGATCCAAGCATTAGGGTTTTCATGTGCACATATGAAAGTTCTTATGGCTCAAACCCATCAATGGTATCAGAGCCTTGATTGATTTCTATTTAATTGATGCATTGGTTGATTGTTTGTTGCTTGAAAATTCATTTTTTGTGGATCTGACTGGTGAACTCGGCAAGTTCCATAGTGGACTCGGCGAGTAGCACCAACTCGACGAGTCCATTGTGGTACTCGACGAGTTCAAGGGTCAGATAGAGCTTATCTCAGAATTTCTTGTTGATTTACTTGAGGAAACTTGCATTAACTATTTTGGGTCATCAATATCCGAAATTTATGATATATATGAGTATATTCTTGACAAAAACAAAAGATAATTACCATTTGAATGAATTATATCTTCCTTATATGATAATGATTGATTATTTGGATTAAATTGGATAATTATCTTGCAAGTAATATTAAATAAATCAAATATAGATAATTATGAGATTAATTGCTTGATTTAAATTATTTTTTATTTGATCCCTTTAGTTTTGAAAAAGTTCAAAATTTGTCCTCAAGTTTTGAAATTTGAATTTTGTAATTAAAAGTTTAATTTTGAAGAATTTAAATTTCAACCCTTAGAGTTTTACAAGTGTAAAATTCAACCTTATAGTATTATATTATTACAAGCCTAATGAATATATATGTATAATTAAAATGCTAGTCTTATCGTTAGTAGGCCTCATTCACGAAGTTAGTCTAAGGTGGGTATAAGGTTGCTGCCTATAAAATGGCGCTTAATGGGTGTACACTCACATCCACCGCTTGCTTGATTGGTGGAGGGTCGTTAGCCGAACAAGTAGGATAGGGCAACTCTCTCCTCATTAAAAAGTATAATGTTAAAATATTAAGTAACTACATGTTTTTCAAATTCTCAATCCTAGTTACTTTAGGCAAAAATGAATTGATGCAATCCCATGAAATTACACTTTGCATCCTTGCTAAGAAGTTGTTGGAGCGTGTATGGTTTACCGACACACTAATTGGTTCTAAGCAAAGGTGGTAAAGGGTGATTCATTGTTTATCATAGTTCGATGGAGCGTGTGTGGTTTACCGGCACATCGAATAGGTGATTGTAACAATGAAGGCACTGTGTAGATTTGCATGGTTATTCACACCCACTTTGTGATCCTCGGCATCCCAGTCACAAACGAGAGAGGCATATCGAGATTTAAACATGCCATTGAAAAGTTCAATGAATCTCCAAGAAAATCTAGGAATTCTCAATACATTTAAAACTTAAGGTTATGTTTTCATGGTGAAGAATTAGTGAATCGTCATTCACTTACCTCCAAATTATTTGCATGTTGGATTACAGCATCCTTTTTCTAATATGTAAATAATGTTGTTGGGTCCTAGCCCTAATTTTTCATTTTGGGTGTTTAATTAGGGATTCAATTCTAATCAAACTTTGTCCTTCTATTTGTAGATGTCGAACGCGAACAACGCTGTTGCTAACTCATTTATGCTAATGAGTCTTTGTCAAAAGGTGACTTTCGATGGATCGAAATTTAGCGAATGGATAAGATACATTCACACGATTGCACACTACGAGGACAAAGAGTATGTCCTCGACGAAAAGCTCGAGAAGGTCAACCCAAAAATCGCTACTCCCGAAGAAATGGCTGTCTTTGAGACCCACGAACATGATGCAACGAAAGTCCATTGCATCATGATAGTCACAATGAACCAAGAATTCCAAAAGTCCTATGAGGACATGTATCCCTATGAAATGCATCAAGACTTAATGGAGAGATACCACCAAAGCGCGAGGCAAGAGCGCTTTGAAATCATTATGAACATGATCACCGCTAAGATGGCAAGTGGAGATTCGTTAACCGTACACTTGCAAAAGATACAAAGATATGTTGATCGTCTTCGCAAGTTAAATGTTAACTTTGGGGAGGATTTAGCCATCGACATTGTTCTTCACTTCTTGCCCTCATGCTACAACCAATTTAGGATGACCTACCACATGAACAAGGAAGAGGTCACCCTAAGAAAACTCCAAGGACTCCTAAGGACTGCTGAGAGCAATATCAAGGAGAAGTTTGTTGCACCAACTCCCGCACCACCCGCTGCTCCTGTTTTGGCTATTGGGCAAAGAAGGGGGAAGAAGAGGAAGGCCCCGTCAAAGAGCCACCACAAGAGAAAGTCCTAAGATGGTTCCTCTTCTAGTGGGACCAAGGATGGCCCTGCTAAGCCCAACTCTAACCCAAAGGAGGCAGAGTGCCACCATTGCCACAAAATAGGGCATTGGAAGAGAAGCTGCCCGGAATATCTGCAGGCCATCAAGGATGGGAAGATCAAGCCGTCTTTCGCAGGTATTTACACAATTAAATCTAATGAATCATCTCATGCTATTTCTTGGGTTCTTGATACATGATGTGGTTACCACATTTGTTTTGATTTGTAGGGACTAAGAAGAAATAGGGATGTGGAGCATGTAAGAATAAATCTAATCATGGGAACAGAAGATCGTCACCTGTCACCAAGATTGGAGTGTATTATTTAGTGCTTAGTAATGAATTACGTTTAGATTTAAATAATTGTTGCTACTCGCCAGATATGGCAAGAAACATCATTTCGTTTCATGGTTTGTTTAGACAAGGATTTAGATATTCGTTTAATAATGAGAATGGTTCTATTATGCTTATCTAAATGGTGTTTTATACTTTGAAGCAATGCCTTGTAATGGAATTTATGAAATTGTTATGGTTGTAGATAACCTAGGAAATGATGTGTTCTATATGGATTCTTCCAATGGTATGGATAAAGCATGTTTGTGGCATTGTCGTCTTGGACATGTAAACAAGAAGCGCATAGCCCAACTCCAAAAGGATGGAGTGTTGGAGTCATTCGATCTTAAGGAAGATAACACGTGCGAATATTGTTTACTTGGAAAGATGACTAAGTCATCCTTCACTGGCACTTGTGAGAGGGGTGAGGGTTTATTGGATCTCATACATAACGATGTATGTGGGCCCTTTAGATCCACCACAAAGGATGCGAATCGCTTCTATGTGACTTTTACCGATGATTATAGTAGATATGAGTATATTTACTTAATCAAGCACAAGTCAGAAACGTTTGAAAAGTTCAAAGAATTCAAGCATGAAGTGGAGAATCAATTGGGCAAGAAAATCAAGATGCTTCGATCCGATCGAGGAGGAGAGTACCTAAGTATTGAATTCCACAACTATCTCAAGGAATGCGGAATAGTTTCGCAATCGACGCCACCTAGGACATTGTAATTGAATGGTGTGGCAGAAAGGCGTAATCCAACCCTGTTAGACATGGTCCGTTCTATAATGAATCATGCTTTACTACTTATCCCATTTTGGGGGTATGCCTTAGACACTGCCGCCCATATCCTTATCGAGTCCCTACAAAGAAGGTTGCTAAAACACCTCACGAGATGTGGACTGAGAAAGCTCCCTCGTTGGCACATATCAAGGTTTGGGGTTGCGAGGCATTCGTAAGACGAGATACTCACGACAAGCTCGAACCTCGTAATGAGAGATGTATTTTCATCGGCCACCTGCAGAGATCCTTTGGATATCTCTTCTATAGACCGAGTGACAATGTTGTCTTCGTTGCAAGGAGAGGGGTTTTCCGAGAACGAGAACTCATAAGCCAAGGAGACAGTGGGAGGCAAATCGATCTTGAAGAGATTCAAGAGTCGAATGATGAAGGAACCTCTACCACTAGCGCTCAACCCGAGGAGGAAACTCCGGTTGAACCAATTGACCAATCCTTACCTCTTAGACGTTCCGAAAGAGTTAGAGTTCAACCCCAGTTGTATGGTTTTCATATTACTACCGAAGGGGACACGTATATTAGTGATAGTACACTAGTAAATCTAGATGAACCTAACAGCTATAAGGAAACCATGGCAGGCCTGAAATCTGCTAAATGGAAAGAGGCGATGGACAGCGAGATTCAGTCCATGTATGACAACCAAGTTTGGAATTTGGTTGACAATGTGCCCAGACGTAAGACAGTTGGGTGTAAATGGATCTTCAAGAAGAAGACCAACGTGGATGGGAATGTACACACGTATAAGGCGCGATTGGTCGCGAAGGGCTTTACTCAAACTCCCGGAGTTGACTATGATGAGACATTCTCACCAATTGCGAAAATAAAGTCTATAAGGGTGATGTTAGCCATTGCTGCATTTCATGATTATGAGATATGGAAAATGGATGTCAAGACCGCTTTCCTTAATGGGAAGTTGGTTGAGGATGTTTACATGGCTCAACCATAGGGTTTTGTCGATGTCAAGCATCCCAATAGAGTGTGCAAGCTTGAGAAGTCCATTTATGGACTTAAGCAAACATCTCGTAGATGGAATCTTTGATTTGATGAGAAAGTCAAAGAGTTTGGATTTGTACGAAGCGAAGATGAATAATGTGTATATGTCAAAGCCAGTGGGAGTATAGTTAGCTTCCTCGTTTTATATGTCGATGACATACTACTCATGGGAAACGACATTCCGACTCTATAGGAAGTTAAGTCCTGGCTCGGGAAGTGTTTCGCTATGAAGGACCTCGGAGAGGCTTCCTATATTTTGGGAATAAGGATAGTGAGAGAACAAAGTAAGAGACTAATAGGACTTAGTCAGAATACTTACTTAGATAAGGTACTAAAACGTTTTAGTATGGAAAAATCGAAGAAGGGAGAACTACCGATACAAAGTAATGCCAAGTTGAGTAAGAATCAAAGTCTGAGTACCGAAGCCGAAATAGCTAAGATGAGCTGAGTACCTTAAGCTTCCACAGTTGGCTCGATCATGTATGCTATGACTTGTACTCGCCCTGATGTAGCCTTCGCTTTGAGCATGGTCAGTAGATATCAAGGGAACCCTAGCAGAGCTCATTGGATTGTCGTCAAGAATATCCTTAAGTACCTTCGGAGGACCAAGGATTGATTTTTAGTCCTCGGAGGGAGTGATTACTTAAAGGTGCGAGGGTATAGTGACGCCAGCTTCCAGACCGACAGAGACAACTACCGTTCGCAGTCGAGTTGGGTCTTTACCCTTAATGGAGGAGCAGTGACTTGGAAAAGTTCCAAGCAGGAAACTGTAGCTGATTCAACGTGCAAGTCAGAGTACATTGCAGTGAGCGAAGCATTAAAGGAGGCGATATGGTTAAAGAACTTCATTGGTGACCTTGGAGTTATGCCTACCATAAAGGAGCCTATGGAAATTTTCTGTGATAATGAAGGAGCGGTTGCCTTGACCAAGGAACCGAGGGATCATGGTAGATCCCGACATATCGACAGGAAGTATCACTTTATTAGACATCGAGTAGAAGGACGCCTCATGGTAAAGAGGATATCATCAGAAGATAACCCAGCAGATCCGCTTACGAAGGGACTGAGTAGGGTTAAACACTTGCAACACGCTAGGAGCATTGGGCTGAAGGATGATATTAGTTTAGATTAGATAGTTTGGAAGCTTATAATAGATAAATGTAGTTGACATTTGATGATTAAATAAAGGAGTATTATTTAAAAGTTTTGTCTTATGTTACTTGTTTAACTATTGTTTCACTTTGCATGTTTTGACTTCCAGAATAATTAAGTTTGTTAAGAATAATCGAATTATTCAAACAATCCACAATCGTTCATATGTTGGAAGTAGGTATGAATGAAGATTGTCATGAATTGGTGTGTAGATTGTCTGAATGGTATTAGACATAGCAAAGGCTTGCTAAAACATTCATGAGTGCTTACGAACAAGTTTTGAGCATTGGAATAAACCCGCGCTTGCTGGAATCACTTTATGGAATGTACCGCAAGTGATCGTAAGACGATAATATCATATGGTTTTAAAACCAAGATATATGGTTTATTGTTTACTAATTGGTTGTGCATTGATAATGCGAAACCGCATCAGTAAATTGATGTCATAAAACGCATTGTTGTGTATAGTTGATTAGTGAATAAGTAAATGCATATAAGTCAAAGTTTATCTGTTACTTTTATCCTAAGAGGGTAAAAGCGATATCACGGTCGCTCGATGATTTGATTTGACTTATGTGTCGGGCCCGGTCAGGACTGAATTGATGTGTTCAATGAAGTTCTATGTCAAGTAAATCTGAGATCGAGAAACTAATTGCTAGACAATAAGTATGACAATGTTTCATGAGATTGTCTGCATGCTATCAAAACAGATGACTGTACGATCCCTTATCTAAAGGACAGGATATTGATAAGATCAGAGTTGACAGCGTCTTTGAGAGCTACAATTGCTGATCAGACTGTGTTTACATTTTATAATTACTAGACTTATCCAAGTGGGAGACTGTTGGATTAGTGTCTAAGGCTGTAATTATATTTGATAAGTACTTGACCCAGTTGTGCATGGTCCCTTTGGGTTGCCTTCACCATAGCAACTTGACAGGGTGATTTATATAGAGAGAAGAAATATTATTATTAAATTATTATAAGAATAATATGTTAAAGGAATAATAATATTATTTGATTATATAAGTCATAAATTAATTTGGTGACTTAAAGAGATTAATTAAATAAAGGGGCATAAACTGTCAAATGTGTGATAGTTGTGTTTTGGGCTATGAATCCTTATGGATATGGGAAGGGACGATTTTAAGGATATGGATATCTTAGAAATCGTCCAAGGCCTTATCTAGAAGGATCTTTGGATTGCTTTGAGGCTAAGTTATCTAATTAGGGTTTAGGGTGAAATCCTAGGAGCTCATAGTATAAATAGATCCCTTGGGTGAGGGAAATCAGCCACTCTATGATTGAGAAAAACCCTAGGACCGATTTCTCACCTCTCCCCCTCTCTCAAATCATCCTCTTGCTAGTAGGTGTTTGCAAGCCATTAGAGGAGTGACAATTGTGACTCTAAGCTCCAACAATAAGAAGTTTCAAGCAAGCAACTCATGGTATTCTTCTAGATATGATTTCATCTGTTATGAATTGTTTGTTTACACTAGATCTATGAATAAAAGTCTTGGATACATTGCATGTTCATTTAGAGAAACCTATATCCAAGCATTAGGGTTTGCATGTGCACATAGGAAAGTTCTTATGGCTCAAACCTATCAATTATGTCCTGAGAATCGTGAAAAAGGAGCTATGATTGGAGTCCCATGTGTTCATGCTCAAGTTTTGGCCCCGTTAAGGACTTAATGGACTTAAGGTTGTAGATCTAGCCTTAGAATGGAGTCCCAACGGGTAAAATTGGAAACTTTATCTGTTAAGTCGTTGAAAAGAAGTAGATATGGAGTATTGGGGTTATGTAATAATGATTAAGCACTTAATGAAGAATATGACAATCTGCCAATTCCCACGATGTGACAATGGGCTTGCCACGACGTGGTGGTTCTCAGCTTCACGACTGTTTTGTCCTGATGTTCTCACGACATGGCTAAGAGTCCTCCACGTCGTGGTGAGGGTTAACTGGGTTGACCAATGAAATTTTAACCAGTTTGACTTTGGGTCAAACTTGAAAGAATTGGGTTATCGATTAAGGTTCTACCCTTTTTGGTGTAAGTCGGTTCGCGAGAGCGATCAATGCAAGGAGTGAGCGTGTTGTTGTGTTTCCTTGGGTCTTCGATTCAGGTGAGTTTCCTCAATATACTATGTTTTATAGTATATATCCTTATGTGTCAAGATATAGTAGTAGTGGTATGTTGGTTAGAATACCAGTATGTGGGTAATCGTCTAGTGGAGTGACCTAAGGGTTGTATGTAGTCACGTAGGATAGCCTGGGCACTCTTGATCTAAGCTTTATTGTCTACTCCTTGTTTTGTTGTGGCTTTAGAGTGAGATCACTTGTTCGAATTTCTATCTCACCTTTGGTTACATATAATTATGCATTCCTTGGAGATCTGCTAGTAGTGGCATAATGTGTTGTATGAGGCTTGGTATGCGGTAGTGAGGTGTTAAATAAGTAGACTAGTGTAGATAGTTTCTTGTGTTTATATGTTACTTGGTTGCTTGTTTATTACATATGTCGACATATTGGGTGGTGGGTTGAGTCGATCATGCTTTGCGTTGTAGGCTAATATACACGGGCAGGCCAACGGTATGTTGTAAGCCATGTGTAGATCGATTGTATGTTGAGTGAGAGTTATCCAGGTGTACAGTAGACCTTGTAAGGTTGTCCAATCAAAATGTAGGCTCCGAAGAGCGGTCCATGCATGTTGTAGGCCTAGTGAGGCGGGCAAGACAGACTGAAGGCTCATGTGTGCATGCATTGTATGTGTATTGTAGTATGTGTGTGTGTGCATTTTTTAGGGGGGGGGGGGGACTCACTAAACTTTGGCTTATAGTTGTGGATTGAATGTTTTTTAAATACCATTGATGATTGTGGGAAGGCGTATACATGACTGTACACACTCATCAAATTCCATATTATTTATATTATTCTGATTTTCAAACAAATGTATTTCAAAACAAATTAGTTTTCATAACTTGGATTTTATGTAAATGATAATTTTACCTTATTTAAAAATAAAACTTTTTCTTTTGAAAATGGGACGTTATATTTTTTATCTACAAAAATTTTTTAAAAATTGAAAATTTTCGTTTATATGACATGTGAAATTCCTAATTTCTCTCAAGTATGATTAACAAAAAAAATCATTGTTCACAACTAAAAATAAACTTTATATTGTTAAAATAATGTTAGAATTTAAAACATTTAACCAAATATATATATATATATATATATATATATATATATATATATATATATATATATATATAATAAAGATAAACGAAAAAAAAGTATTATACATTAATCTCATTAGAATGGGTTAGGGGAATGTAGACATCGATGTTGTCAGCGGTTGTGTCTCAAAGATGACCACATATTTTTGAAACCCTCATAACTTGTAAATGGGACCAAACATAGAAAAAGTAAATACGTGTGACCAATATGACATATACGAAGGTGAATTGTAATAAACTTAATAATGTCGCGGTCTTGCAAAAGAAACCGAAAACACACAAGAGTAAGTGGATGTGGGATAAATAAATAAAATAAAACAAATTTAAAGTAAAATAAAATAACCACAATAAATACATAAATTAATAGAAAATAATCATACTATTAATAAGAAAATATCTACAAAACAAATCAGAAAGCACATACGATAAACCTATAGGGATGTTTGCCTACTCGTCTACCCTCGGCACCTTCCTATCTAAGGTCATGTCCTCAGAAGGCACCTTCCTATCTAAGGCCATGTCCTCATAAAGTGCAAGTTCATCCATGTCTAACCTCGCATTATCCTCCCAATTCCTTCTAGGGCATCCTCTCCTTATTTTACTGTCAACCCTTCTTACCAGTGCTAATGGTAGCCTTCTAAAGACATGTCAATACTACAGTAACTAGCCTGCTCTTAGTATTTCCATGATTCGATCCACTCTTAATAAATTTCTTATAACCTCATTTGGTATCCTATCCAATAGAGATCTACCATAAGTCCACCTCAACATCCTCATTTCGGTAATACCTATCTTCATCTCATTGTCCTTTTTATTATGTCAACATTCAAAACCATACATCATGACAAGCCTAACATCTATCTTCTAAAATTTCTCTTTTAATTTTAGTGGAAGCTTCCTATCATACAACACTCTCATAGCCGCCCTCGACTTTAACCAATGTGCCTTTATACACCTTCATTATTTGCCTCCACACTAAAAATTCACGAAACATATTATGTTTTACTAGTGTTGATCCATATGTGCTTCTTTTTTAAGGTCGACATGTATATATTCAGTCGAACATTCAACTCAATCATAGACCTAGTCACCACGACAAAGTCTTCAGTAGAGAGCATACACCATGACATTTCCCCTAAATTTCACGATACATCTCGCCTAAGATCAAAGTGAAGATGTACCACCTGAGAGACGACCCATGATGAAATCTGATTTCAACTGGAAAAGACTAAAGTGTCACTAGATGGGGGTCTGAACACATGTTTTGGTCTGAAAATGCATATCTCATAAAGCCATGACATATCTCATAGGTCACCTCAAGCTTCCTAGGTCCAACAAATAGCCTTTTGAGGAACACTATCATATGCATTCTCTAAATCGATGAACGTCATATAAAGTTCCCTAGTTTTATATATATATATATATATATATATATATATATATATATATATATATATATATATATATATATTTCTTCATAAGACGTTTCAAAAGATTGATCGCCTTAGTCGTGGACCTCTAAGGAATGAAGCCAAATTGGTTTTCTGTAACAGTTGTGATGTTACACAACCTAGCCTCCAAAACTTCTTTCCTATTGTTTCATAACAAAGACTACATAACTTAATATCTCTAAAATTTTCATAGATCTAGACATCACCTTTGTTCTTATATATTGGGATCACAATATCACCACTTCATAGGTATCCTAAAAATCTCTAAGATAATTGTGAATAAAATAGTTAGCCACAAAACTCCTTTTTCTCTTAGGCATAGCTATTTGAATTGATTTAACTCTCTCTCTCTCTCTCTCTATATATATATATATATATATATATATATATATATATATATATATATATATATATATATATATATATATCTATCTATCTATCTATCTATCTATTCCAATTTCAAATACATCTCTTCATAAGCTATGGTCTTTAGCTATAAGTCACTTAGCAACAACTTTTTTAGCCTCACGATGAGCCTCTTTATATCTATCTTTTGTGTTACCTCTTTCCTCGTCTCTAATGATAAGTTTTAATCCAATATCGGGTGTTGTTAAATTGACATCCCTTATATACTAAATTGACATTTTTATCAAAAGTTAATTTATGATTAAATACCAATAACTAGTTTTTTCTGAAAACTATACAATTTAAACTAATAAAAAAATTTCAAAAAACTATATAAAGTATCTATATAGTAAAATTATGTCTTTTAGCTAATCTCATGTTTTATTCAAATCTTTGAAAATTCTTATAAAGATTTATCTATCTTTTTTTCCTCGCATTTTTTTCCTCCTATTTTGACGTTCATCAACAAATTAAAACATTATTTGGTAATGGTCATTTTATGAATATGTTATAAAAAAAAATAGTGATATAATAATTTAATGTTGGGAGGACAAGTCAAAAGAGGTGATGAAAGGATAAGATATAAAAGGTCACGGAAAGCGACATTCCCTTGTGTAAAATACACGTAGAAGACCAATTAACTCTTATCATTTTTCTAAATTTCTTTTGTTATTTACCTTTATCTACAAAAAGTCGTAATTTTACTTTCCTAATTCACGAATTTATATAAAACCATAGACTCCAAATAAAAAGTTGTATCGTGGAATAAAAAACTTGATTATTATTATTTTTTTTAGAACCGCAAAATTTTAATAAAACTATATGGATCCGTTGTGGTGGTGTTATAACAAGAAGCAACAAGAAGAGGGGGTGATATTCATGATGTTATAATACCATGTTAAGAGGAAAGAGATAGAGAGAGATAATTTGACAACCAATAGAAGAACTCGTTTCTTCTTGTCATTGAGACAACAAGAAGAGGGGGCGGTGTTCTCCCCCATCACGACGCCGTTGAGGGTGCCACCTCAGCACAACGAGCATGCCACAATGCCCATACCGTCTGCTCTAATATACAAAATTAAGGAAGATAAGGGAGTGGTGCCACAAGAACCACACTCCTTCCTTTGACACGTAGGAGTCACATCATTTATACTAGAGGTGTGTATAAAATCACAAACCGTATAAACCGTCCGCACCACACCAAATTGCACCGCATAACGCGGTTTACAACTTTGGTTTTGCGGTTTATAATTATAAGATTGCGGTTCAAACCGTACCATATGTATGTGTGTGTGTGTCTATATATATATATATATATATATATATATATATATATATATATATATATATATATATATATATATACCCTTAAAGGTATATAAGCTTAAGTACTCAAACCCATGATAACACATCATTTTGTTTGATTTATTTATTATAATGTTTTTAAACTTCAACCAATAACTTGATTTACTTTCAATATTTTCAAAATTTCACTATTATCTTTCTCTTACATCACATCTTTATGTCTTACACCTACTAGACTATATATATTATAGTTAAAAATGAAAATTATATAAGAGTAAAATAAATGTAAAATTTATAAAAATCTTGGAATTAAATAATGTTAGAAGTTGAATTAGAAAAACATTGGACAATTACAATGTGTATATATGATACAAACGACGTAATATGGTTAGTTTGGATACCTAAGTTTATATACCCTTAAGGGTATATTCAAGACTGCACTTATAAGATGTAATCACCATTTGTTATGATTTGCATGATTGAATATTAGGGCTGTCAAATCGGACAGTCGTGTCGTGTTTTTGTCTGACATGACAATGTTTTGTATAACACGAACACGACACGATGTCGTGTTTTTTTTCATTAACACGAAAATGAACAAATTAAAATACGACAACACGACAAAGATAATATTACATAACTATTAGTGTATTTCATTCATACTTGACAATATAGAACACGACAAACACGAGAGCCACATACTTAATCGTGTCAATTTATAAGCACGACATGACACGACATCGTGTTTTTTAATCTTGACACGAACATGAATTCAAATTTTGATTTCGTCCCAATTTCGTTTCATTTCGTGTATTTTTATCGTGTCGTGTCATAAATTGACACCCTTATTGAATATAAAGAACTTCACATCTTATGTATATGATTTTTTTTTTCAATGTCACAATTAAGTACTATCTATGTATTTTAATATCGTTACATGGTATTAATTAATTCCTAATAATATTATTTTTTAAAACCATATATAATTATAGATCTTGTTAAAAGTGACACTATTAATCATACATATAAGTTCTATAAATGGATATTGCATCCTCAGATCAATAAACAGATATATAAACTCTATACAAAATGTTGCTTGAAATTTAATTTTTCATATGTAAATCATAATGAAATGAGAGAATGTCATTTTGTAATCACGAATTTATGATTAATAATATGTTACACATGTTATGCACAAGTTATATATCGTTGTCTCGAATTTGATTTGTAAATATATTAGGTTGCACGGGAGTTTGTCAAACCGCAAAACCTCACAAAACCGTGCGCATCAAACAGACCGCACAACGTGGTTTACAGTATTTGCGGTGCGGTTTGCGGTTTCCGATAAACTCAAACCGCATATGCGGTGCAGTTTGTGGTTTTGGATAGGGCAAATACAATAAAAACCACTATATTTTCACACGTTTTTTAGAAAAGCCCTATTATTTTTTTTTGGTTGGCTCTAGCCATAAATTTGACATAAAGTTACCACTCTAACCCATTTAACGATTTTCATGGTTAACTCTGTTAAATTTTTTGCAAAATCAGTTTTAAAAGTTCAATTTTGGTCCCTGTAGTTTGCAAAAATTTACACAACATATCCAAAACTCGGTTTTATGTTTTTTAATTTCTTTATTTTCATTTATTTTTTTATTTTTTAATCAAAGCTAACTTTGCTTTTATATTTTTTAATTTTTTTTATATTTTTCGTTCTTATTTCCTTTTTTTTGTTTTTTATTTTTTATTTTTTAACTTCTTCTTTTTTGTTTTTTATATTCATTTATTTTTCATATTTTTTATAATTTTTTTCGTTTTTTTTTCTTTATTTTCGTTTTTTCATTTTTTTTAGAAAACCAAAAAAAACTCAAACACCAAAAATGTAATATACTCTAATATATTGATACACTTTGCACTTTCTAAAAAATTATCAAAAGAAATTATCAAATTGATGAAAAACAAAACATAACAAAAATACGAAATAAAAAAAAATACGAAACTAATACGAAAAATATAAAAAAATATATTCATACACTTTAAATTTTTTGATAAATATCAAAAGAAGTTTTCAAATTGAAGAAAAACAAAACGTAAATTTATTTTATCAAAAATAAAGAAAAACGAAAAAACGAAAAAAAATGAAAATAAAGAAAAAAAATATACAAAATATGAAAAATAAATGAATATAAAAACGAAAAAGAAAAAGAAAAAAGAAAAGAAGTTAAAAAATAAAAAAATATATATAAAAAAACCAAAAACAAAAGAACGAAAAATATAAAAAAATTATAAAATATATAAAAGCAAGTTTAGCTTTGATTAAAAAATAAATAAATAAAAATAAAGAAGCTAAAAAACATAAAACCGAGTTTTGGACATGTTGTGTAAATTTTTGCAAACTACAGGGACTAAATTTGAACTTTTTGGACTGATTTTGAAAAAAATTTAACAAAGTTAATCATGAAAATCGTTAAATGGGCTAGAGTGGTAACTTTATGTCCAATTTGTGGCTAGAGCCAACAAAATATATATATATATATATATATATATATATATATATATATATATATATATATATATATATATATACCCTTAAAGGTATATAAGCTTAAGTACTCAAACCCATGATAACACATCATTTTGTTTGATTTATTTATTATAATGTTTTTAAACTTCAACCAATAACTTGATTTACTTTCAATATTTTCAAAATTTCACTATTATCTTTCTCTTACATCACATCTTTATGTCTTACACCTACTAGACTATATATATTATAGTTAAAAATGAAAATTATATAAGAGTAAAATAAATGTAAAATTTATAAAAATCTTGGAATTAAATAATGTTAGAAGTTGAATTAGAAAAACATTGGACAATTACAATGTGTATATATGATACAAACGACGTAATATGGTTAGTTTGGATACCTAAGTTTATATACCCTTAAGGGTATATTCAAGACTGCACTTATAAGATGTAATCACCATTTGTTATGATTTGCATGATTGAATATTAGGGCTGTCAAATCGGACAGTCGTGTCGTGTTTTTGTCTGACATGACAATGTTTTGTATAACACGAACACGACACGATGTCGTGTTTTTTTTCATTAACACGAAAATGAACAAATTAAAATACGACAACACGACAAAGATAATATTACATAACTATTAGTGTATTTCATTCATACTTGACAATATAGAACACGACAAACACGAGAGCCACATACTTAATCGTGTCAATTTATAAGCACGACATGACACGACATCGTGTTTTTTAATCTTGACACGAACATGAATTCAAATTTTGATTTCGTCCCAATTTCGTTTCATTTCGTGTATTTTTATCGTGTCGTGTCATAAATTGACACCCTTATTGAATATAAAGAACTTCACATCTTATGTATATGATTTTTTTTTTCAATGTCACAATTAAGTACTATCTATGTATTTTAATATCGTTACATGGTATTAATTAATTCCTAATAATATTATTTTTTAAAACCATATATAATTATAGATCTTGTTAAAAGTGACACTATTAATCATACATATAAGTTCTATAAATGGATATTGCATCCTCAGATCAATAAACAGATATATAAACTCTATACAAAATGTTGCTTGAAATTTAATTTTTCATATGTAAATCATAATGAAATGAGAGAATGTCATTTTGTAATCACGAATTTATGATTAATAATATGTTACACATGTTATGCACAAGTTATATATCGTTGTCTCGAATTTGATTTGTAAATATATTAGGTTGCACGGGAGTTTGTCAAACCGCAAAACCTCACAAAACCGTGCGCATCAAACAGACCGCACAACGTGGTTTACAGTATTTGCGGTGCGGTTTGCGGTTTCCGATAAACTCAAACCGCATATGCGGTGCAGTTTGTGGTTTTGGATAGGGCAAATACAATAAAAACCACTATATTTTCACACGTTTTTTAGAAAAGCCCTATTATTTTTTTTTGGTTGGCTCTAGCCATAAATTTGACATAAAGTTACCACTCTAACCCATTTAACGATTTTCATGGTTAACTCTGTTAAATTTTTTGCAAAATCAGTTTTAAAAGTTCAATTTTGGTCCCTGTAGTTTGCAAAAATTTACACAACATATCCAAAACTCGGTTTTATGTTTTTTAATTTCTTTATTTTCATTTATTTTTTTATTTTTTAATCAAAGCTAACTTTGCTTTTATATTTTTTAATTTTTTTTATATTTTTCGTTCTTATTTCCTTTTTTTTGTTTTTTATTTTTTATTTTTTAACTTCTTCTTTTTTGTTTTTTATATTCATTTATTTTTCATATTTTTTATAATTTTTTTCGTTTTTTTTTCTTTATTTTCGTTTTTTCATTTTTTTTAGAAAACCAAAAAAAACTCAAACACCAAAAATGTAATATACTCTAATATATTGATACACTTTGCACTTTCTAAAAAATTATCAAAAGAAATTATCAAATTGATGAAAAACAAAACATAACAAAAATACGAAATAAAAAAAAATACGAAACTAATACGAAAAATATAAAAAAATATATTCATACACTTTAAATTTTTTGATAAATATCAAAAGAAGTTTTCAAATTGAAGAAAAACAAAACGTAAATTTATTTTATCAAAAATAAAGAAAAACGAAAAAACGAAAAAAAATGAAAATAAAGAAAAAAAATATACAAAATATGAAAAATAAATGAATATAAAAACGAAAAAGAAAAAGAAAAAAGAAAAGAAGTTAAAAAATAAAAAAATATATATAAAAAAACCAAAAACAAAAGAACGAAAAATATAAAAAAATTATAAAATATATAAAAGCAAGTTTAGCTTTGATTAAAAAATAAATAAATAAAAATAAAGAAGCTAAAAAACATAAAACCGAGTTTTGGACATGTTGTGTAAATTTTTGCAAACTACAGGGACTAAATTTGAACTTTTTGGACTGATTTTGAAAAAAATTTAACAAAGTTAATCATGAAAATCGTTAAATGGGCTAGAGTGGTAACTTTATGTCCAATTTGTGGCTAGAGCCAACAAAAAAAAATAATAGGGCTTTTCTCAAAAACGTGTGAAAATATGGTGGCTTTTATGGTATTTGCCCTTTTGGATATAAACCGCACAAAACCGCACCATACACACCCCTCATTTATACCACACAAAGTGTGGTTCTTTACCACATCGAGGGTGTGAAAACTATGATAGAGAAAGAGAAAGAGATGTGAGATAAAGGAGAAGAGAGAGAAAGAAACATGAATGAAGAGAGAAAAAAGAGAGTGCGACAGTCAGGCAGGACAACTGGCAGGCAGGACCATTTCAACGTCTAGCCTTTCTGAAATCTAACAACCAAGACAACATGATCATTCTAGACATCTCTCTCGTAAATAGATCAATCAATATTATAATTGTAATTATTGATAATCCTTATTTATAAGTTCATAACAACAATGTATGCCTATAAAGATAAGTTACATTGAAAATACTAGAGTGTAGCTTAACTTACAGAAATTCTTGAAGAAAACCTGAATCTAAATGGGCAGAATACTGATTCGGGATCTCCTACTCGAAGGCTACTACTCAGACGAATATTCAGGGGTGTTGCAGGGCTGCGCCGCAGACCAAAAATGAAAGAAAAAGTGTTTATAGGAGGGAGAATCGAGAAAGAGGAGCTCTAGGGGTTAGATGTGAGGACTATATACGGAATGAGCTCTATTTATAGGAGTTGGGAAATGCACGCCAGGCACGACATGGTGCGCGTCGGGTATGTCATCCTTGTTGGCTCCTCTGGTTGTTTGCCACGTGTTGCGATACTGTTGGTCCACCTCACCACCTTCTAGAACGTGATACGTGTCACAAAACCGTGGTGCAACATGTCCGATTTTCATGGTGCAACGTGTCCAGTTAATGGATCTTTAATGTGGCTTATAATTAAACTCAATTTTACTTCATTTTTGTTGTTTCTCAGCATATTGAAACACCCCATTGTCATATGAAGTGCATGTGTTATAACCTATCTTTTTATTTCTCAATTCATGATAATTTGAAGTTGAAAAAGGTACATTTTTTGATATTTTAAGAGTGTTTGGATGTACGGAAACAGAACCAGAATACACAATTCTTGTACTATTGGGACCAGAACCGATCGATAACACAGACTCCTTACATTTTGGAACAGGTGTGTAATTAGATATCGACTTTTTATCAGTTTAAAGTTCCTCATTATAAAGTAAATAATTTAATATTGCAAAATATATTAGATTAATTGTAAATTAACAACCTTTGTAAATTGTAAAACGAACTACTATGTGCGATTTACTTCAAAGACCATAACCAATTGATACTAACTATTGAAGTTAAAAAAATTTGTACCTTTTTACAACTTTTACAAAAAAAAATTCAAAGTATTTTTACCAATGATACGTAAGTAATGATATAAGTTTTCTACCCAGTAACATTTCTGAATTTCAATGATATAACATCAGCAAATTGTAAGAAGCATGTTGTAATAAACAAGTTTAAAAAATTATGTCATTATTTCTTGTATTTAACATTTTATTTTTCTTCTTACAGCTTGCCAAATCGTAATTTTCAATGGAAAAAAACAAGTAATGGTTTGAGGAAATTGAAGAAGTGCAACCAAAGTAGAAATTTGTAACCAATATGCTACTATGAGGCCGTTTGAGTGCTTTCCAATTAAACAATCCCGTTCCATCTAAAAATAATAATAATAATAATAATAATAATAATAATAATAATAACAATGTACTTTGCAATTCAATGCAAATCAAACATAATGTTATACGATCATAGATTTACACACCTATATCTCTAAAAAGACCACAATTTTAAACAGAGATCAAGGAAACCGTGTTACCAACCAACAATGATAAAATTGAAACTTATCAATATGTAAGCAAACTTAATCCAACTCGAAGGTAATTCCTGCTAGTTGAATATTAATTGATATAATGTGTGATTTGTTCAAAGCTTTTTTAAGGAATATATTTGGTTTGCCTTAAATTAAATTACCAATTACCGTGTGGACTTATAATTTTTTGAGGAATAGCAAATTAGATACCGTAATACTTTTCCAAAATTTGCGTCATTAAAAATTCTTACCAAAAATAAGTTCGTATTTTATTTAATTATTTGCATTTTTACATTTAAGACATGTGAAATTTTCAAAATTTATTATTATTATTATTATTATTATTATTATTATTATTATTATTATTATTTTCTGTTTTTATAAAACAAAACTATAATATAACATTATTCTTTAGGTTAAAAAGATTTGATGATTTCTATGACAAAAAAGAAAATGTAAGTTGTAACACTATTGTTTTTTTATCATTATTTTATTTCATTTTTAAAAGTCAAAACTACAATAAAAACATTTTTCTGTTTTTAAAATGATTTTTTTAAAGATTACTACCACAAAAATAGTTATTTTTTTCTTTTGTATTTTCATAGATGAAACTGATAAATAATATATTTTTTAAACGGCATATAGTGTTAATGGTTTTATAGATACTGTTTCAATTTTACATGTGAGAGTTAGGGGTGAGCAAACCCAAACCAAAAAACCGAGAAACCGACTAAAACCGACAAAACCGAAACCGAAAAAACCGAAACCGAAGCAAAACCGACGGTTTGGGTTTGATATTTTTAGAAACCGAAAAATCGGGTTCGGGTTCGGTTTCTAACCGGAAACCGACCAATCCAACCCAAGAAACCGACCCATACTTAAAACCGATAAACCGCCCCAAGAAACCGACCCATCCAACCCGAGAAACCACCCATAATTGATTGTGTTTTAGTTGTAATAGACTATTTCGGGCTTTAGTTGTAACTTGTAATTGACTATTTGTGTAAGACTCATGTTTTTTGAAGTACTTAACTTAAATTTGTTATTTTTTGAAGTATCTAACTTGTTGCTTCATTTATGGAAAATTGGTTAAAACCTTAAACCCATGGGTTTAAACCCAGAACCCGTGAGTGTATGGGTTGAACCCAAGAAACCGAAAAACCGCCCAAACCGACCTCAGAACCCAAGAAACCGAACCGATCAGAAACCGATCCTATTGGAATCTAAAAACCAGAAACCGACCATTTATGGGTTGGGTTGGGTTTGAGTCCAAAACCGATCCAAACCGACCCATGCACACCCTTAGTGAGAGTATACGAAATTTAGGATTATTTATTTTGGAAAACCTTACTTTTGGGATAAATTTTCAAAATAAAAAACTTATAGAAATCAATCGAATTTAGAATTGGGTAATTCTAAACCCACGAATAAATATCTATATGCACGAATAATTATTGCAAAATATACTTCCATCAATCAAATCTCATGTATATAATAGTATTTTAATTTTCAAATGTTGTCCTCATGCTTCTATTTATCTTTCAAAATTTACCTTTTGTTTTTTAAAATTTTATTTTAAACCTTTTACTTAATATATTCCAATTTTGTCCCTATACTTTTATTTATCTTTCAAAATTTACCTTTTAAGAAATGGCATAAAAACATCTTTCTAATTATATGCACGAATGAAGTTTTAAATCTTCACTTATCAATTTTAACATATTAAAATGATTTTTTAATAAAAAATATTTATTCAAAGTTATTAATGTTATTTTTCATTTTACCTTAAACATACTTATATTTATATTGATTTTTAAATCAAACCTTTTATTTTCTAAGACTTTCATATATATATATATATATATATATATATATATATATATATATATATATATATATATATATATATATATATATATATATATATATATATATATATAAGAGCATTCATAAATATGTTATTTTTCAAATTTATAGTAAATACCCATGTACTTATACTGATTTTTAGATTAAACTTTATACTTTATATATATATATATATATATATATATATATATATATATATATATATATATATATATATATATATATATATATATATACATTACATTTTATCGATAAAATGATTGACACACATATTAATACATTTTATCGGCACGCATATTAATACGATAATTGAAATTTTATGGGCAAAGTGAATATATATAACAACCTCACGCAAGCTTAGGTATAAAACCCCTTTAAACTATATTATTTTGGTTCAAATAGAAATTGTAAATGGTACATTGTACTTCAAAATATTTAATCTTTTTTTTAGAAACATCAGAATCGCACATATATAAGTTTGCTAAATTTATAAAAAAAAAAAAAAAAACAAAAAAAAAAAACAATTTTTTTTAATTTATAGAGATCTTAATAATTATAAACAACAAAACATAAATTTGATTTTATTAATTATCGGATATTATAACTGTAGAATTGTTACAATTATTGTGTGTTGCAAATGGAGAAATGTAGGAATTCAGGCGAGCAGCATAAACAGTTTCCCATCCAGCAGACCGTGATGATCTGTTGTGACGCCAAAGTGGTAAAATAGTAGGCATTGGATATCCTCCATGTAAATCAACCTTCACATAATGATCACCTCTAACAAGAGCAATAACAACAACTCTATGAGTTGAGATGTCTTGGGGACCAAGCCATAGTGGAAAACATGTTGACGGACTATCTTTGCTTAGAAAAATAACTATTACATTATACTTGTTAGCAATGAGAAAGCTAGTGACCGGCATAATCAACCAACGATCTGTTGGTGCGAAATGTGATCCATTGAAATTCAATGAGTGGTGTATGGTGTTTAAATCGTAATCAAAAATCTGTGCGTACTCAGCTGGGTGTGCTAACAACTCATTCTGTAAATCTAAGCGGATTTGACGCCAATTATCTTCACTATAACCGAGACACGCAGCTATTGCACGAAATCCACAATTTCCATCTCCCCTCACGTTTTGTATGTTTGTGACATATGGATGAAATTCATACGGAATTTCATTCATAAGTGGATCTGAATTATACATTACTTGTTCTTGGTTGAAGTACGAGCTATGCATCGATTGTTCCTGATTAAAAGTTGAGTTGAACATTGGAGGTTCTCGGAACGAGTACGTACTGTGCCTATCCGGCTCCTGGTTTAGATCAAACAAATTAGACCGCATATAATCAGGCGTATAAGTAGAAATGCTACGTCGAGACGGATATTGAGTTGGTGGCGCTTGAGTCGGTTGATCTTGAGGTGGTGGATGTTGAGTTGGTGGGTCGTGGTTTAAATCGATATGGGTTTTCTTGAAAAGTTTCTTCTTTAAGGAGGGGCGCCCACGAGTATTTTTGTGAGTAGCAGGTTCAGAAACTGAAGTTGTTGACGGCGTGATTAAGTTTAGTAACTTCCTTGCTAAACTTAACTTAACAGGTCTTGATTGTTTTTCGTAATGAGCATTAAACATATTTACCTCAACTGCACAACCCAATTTATCATCTTCTAACGATTTGCATTCTAATAAATCAAGTTTCTTCCAAAACTTATCTACTGAATGAAGCGGTACACAATGACCTTTTTTAACAAATATAGCTTGTTCATGCGCACATGGCAGCCCATAACTTGTACGTACTTGACATCCACAATTTTCATAAACAAATCCAAATTCTTTGGACCGCTCATATTCTTTGAAAATGATATCAAGTGCATAAATTGAAACGAAACGACACAATGGTTTTAGATGTGGTATTTCGTAGTACCGATGTACAATGAAAATTTTGTTATGCGCAAGACTCGCTTTTATACCTGTGTATTGTGACTCAACAACATCAGCAATACGCTTCAATGATTTGGCGATATCTGATCTTGATGTTTCGACATATCTTTTTAACTTGGCATGTTGACTTTCAGCTCTATTAGTTGTGTGATTGACAAAGTTAAGAAATTCACATATCATTTTTATCTTCCAAGAATTATCTACTGACGAATATTTACCCTGTAGGCTAAATGGACAATTAATTTTTTTTGTCCCTGTTTTTTTTTTGGAGATTTGTGTACTTTTGTATGTACCTCCACGGTCACATTGAAATACAACATTAAAGTTACGTTTAGAATTTTTTATGACGATGACATAACCTAAAGTATTTGCCATATTTTGCACCCAATCCATCAATTCTTGACGAGAATTGAACACCTGACAATTATATTATTATCAGTAGCAGACAAATCCACTTGATGCTTACATTACAGTAACAACATACTAATGAATTTATACCTTATTTGTTTTGAAGGGTGACGTGTCATCAAAGAAATAACGACTTTCGTTCAAACTTTCATTTTCATATGTTTCATTTGTGTCAATTGGATGAATATCCGTTTCGAATGGTGATGTGTCGTCGAAAAAATAGTTACTTTCATTGAAGCTATTATTTTCATCTATTTCATTTGTCTCCATTGGATGAATATCATCTCTCTAAACATAACAAAGAGAAAACAATATATAATAATAATAATAATAATAATAATAATAATAATAATAATAATAATAATAATAACAATAATAATAATAATAATAATAATAATAATAATAATAATAATAATAATAATAAGAAAGGTTAAGTACAAATACCTCATAATATGTGTCACCCATCCATTCTTTCCAACTTGTCATTTAATAAAATCTATATTTTTAACAAATATCATATATTTGCTTTTAAGGAAAGTTACTTTCAGCAAGTCGCTTTCAGTGTACCATATAAGAAATACGAATCCTCTATATATAGAAAGAAATTGTAACCAAATTTTCATTTTTATCCCTTCTATTTTTGTTAATGTTTCATAGTTTATATTTCTTATTTAACAAATTAATTTTTTTCTATTAATATTTAATAATATTCATTATTACTTTTTTTATAAATGTATTCATGAGATCATTTTAATTAAACAACTTTTATGAATAATTAATATGTTTCTACTTGTTAGTTTTCAAAATTAATAAAGTTTTAAGGGTTTAAGATTTAAATTGATAAAATCTAGGGTCTTTTCTAAAACTACAATGTAAACCGAAGGTATAAAATTGTAATATTATATTTTATCGATAAAATAATTCGGCACACATATTAATCGGCACACATATTTATCGATAAAATAATTCGGCACGCAATTCAATGCAACAAATACACGAAAAAGTGGCACCCATATTGTTTTACATTCTTGTATATTAATTTTATTATTATTTTTTTTAATTATAACCTTTATATATGTAGAAGTGTTTACTTTAACCCTTATTGTTTTACATTCTTGTTATTTTTTTTTTATATTTCGTGTTTAGTTTTCTATGATCCTTTTTAATATATAGTAACATCTAATCTAAATCAAAATATATATTTTTAGCCGTTTTTTATCTTTATTTTGATAAAAAAAAATCAATTGGATATAACATTAGGTACACGTTTGATAAGAATATATATTAAACACCTATTATATTAAACACGAAAAGTATCAAAAAATATAAATATATATATATATATATATATATATATATATATATATATATATATATATATATATATATATATATATATATATATATATTCTACAAAAAAAATGGACTTTAACTTTTCAACAACATTAAAGAAAATGAAGTAAATTTTAAAAAAAAAGTCATATTTTATATATAAATGTGGATCTCTATGGAAAGATGATAAAAAATCACTAACAATGTTATATTCGTTTTTTTTTCGATAAAAATATAGCCTAAAATAATTAAACTAAAAAAAAAATGAGTTTTATTATAATTCCGTGCATGTGTGTCCATTATAAAAGTTTACAACCCTTCATTGTGTTGTTGATCGCTTTTAAGTTTCGACATTTTGGATTAATTCATTGGCTTCTTGATTATAATGGTCCTCTATTGAAGTTTTCCACACACACACACACACATATATATATATATATATATATATATATATATATATATATATATATATATAAGAGTGTTGAATCGAGAACATTTCTTATTGCGAGAACATTTAAGAACAAATTTAAACTATCTAATATTTTTAAATTAAAATCATCAAATAATATTAATATAAATAAAGAAAATAAGTAAAGAAATTAAAAAAAACCCCACTAACTAACACTATTCGTCACGCAAACAACACCACTCATAACAAATATTATTTTGAATGGTTAATCTGAAAATTATAATCAATGCCCAAAATTTATAAAATAACCTAATTATATTGAATAGGTATATAAGATAATCACAACTTGTAAGGTCCTCAAAATGAATCTTAGTAGTGATCAATAGTAAACACAATCACAGAAACGAGAACAATTAGGCATCAACAACTAAACACGCCTGATTAACCCTCTATATATAGGGAACTACGACCGAAAAGAGTTTATAGCTGTAAGGTGTTTACGACCGTAAACTCATTACAAACATATGTTTTAAATATATGTGTGTGAGAAAATTTGGTTAAAACTTATGTTTTGAATATATTATTAAAAAAATCAAAAAAAAAATTTAAAGTAAAAAAATTTGAAACTTAAAGGGGTAATATATATTATTTTTATAAGTTATAGGGGTATTAAATGAAAATATTGGACAAATGTAATGGATTAGACAGATAACTTATGCTTTTATGATGACTTTTATGCAGTACACGAATTTATTCGTGTATATAGGAGAACCCTTTAGAATTATAAAAATATAGAATAGACATTGCGTAGGGTCACCATCACATTGACATAATTCCTTGAAGATATTGAATATCACCACCTTCGATTTCCTTCCCTTTTTTCATACCTCGCAAACCATTCGATCCGATTCCCCCCTTTTCTCGATTCCTCCCTTAAACACTGATCCTCTTCTCTGTAAATTTTCGCAAAAAGATTCGACGTTTCTTCGAATTCTAACAACATATTCCCTCTCTTTTTTCGCTTTGAATCAATCCTATCATCCCAATTGAGAATACCCTTTTCCCAGTTTATACCTGAAAATCAAAATCAGTCTCGATCAAAGATGTTGGATACCGGACTTGAGCTTGTATCTTGAGACACTGCAATTACGTCTCGTTATTTGCTTGAAGCGATCTTGATCGGTACTGAAGGAGTTAGGGTTTTGGTTTTATTTGAAGTTTGGTTGCGATCAGTGACATGAAGATCGAGGATTTGGATGATTCTTCCGATTTGAAAATCATTAATCATACCGTCGAGTATGATTCTAGACGGCAGATTGTCGCGGTTGATGCGAAGAGAGCGTTAGTCGGAGCCGGTGCCCGGATCCTGTTTTACCCTACGCTTCTGTACAATGTTTTCCGTAACAAAATTCAAGCCGAGTTCAGGTGGTGGGATCAAGTTGATCAGGTATATATACTCGATTTCCATCTATTATTGTCCTTTTATTTACGCTAATTGATGTGTCCTGCTATGCTTCATGATCTCGACAACCATATGTTCTCCAAATCCTCTGTTAGGTTTCTTTTGGTAGTTGAAGATTGAATAACTTTGTCAGTAATCTCAATTAAAACCAAATCTGGTCGATTTAATTATCGTATTCATGGTAATGGATCATTGGAAAGATTTCCGCTGTGCAAAATATCGGTTGACTTTCTAATAGTTGACCAGTTGGGGAAACTTGTTATTTAACCCAAAGCTAACCAAAATCGATACTCAACTATCTTGTTTCTTGTTCATGGTGCAATCTAATTCTTTTGTTCTTTTTTTTTTTTTTTTCTCAATCAACCAGTTTCTTCTTCTGGGTGCTGTTCCATTTCCAAAAGATGTCCCTCGATTGAAGCAACTTGATGTCGGTGGTGTCATCACTCTCAACGAGCCATATGAAACTCTTGTTCCCACTTCTTTATATCGCGTAAGTTACCATTTTATACAATTCTCAATCTTTCAGTAACCATATTGTTATCCAATTATCTCACTGTTCTGTAATTTTCCAGGCTTATGACATAGAGCATCTTGTCATCCCCACAAGAGATTACCTATTTGCCCCTTCATTTATTGACATCGACCGAGCAGTAAATTTCATTCACAGTGAGTAAATTTAAAACCATATCACTCACCTTTTAACAACGATATTCTGTATTTGGCACTAGTTTTGCATATAATATTTGACCTTTGGTTTTATTCGGTTACACAGAGAATGCAAGCCATGGTAGAACCACTTATGTACACTGCAAAGCAGGGAGAGGAAGAAGCACCACAATTGTTCTTTGTTACTTGGTATCCTGAATTCTTACTCTTTACATAAATAAAATTTTGTGCATCAGAAATCAGAAGAAGATATTTAGTTGAAAATTTGTGTATAGATGAGTTCATTGTCTAACATAACATTTTTTGATTTTCCAGGTTGAATACAAGCAGATGACCCCAGCTTCTGCTTTGGAATACGTGCGGTGTAGGCGGCCTAGAGTCCTCTTGGCACCATCTCAATGGAAGGTAAGCTTCTGTTGTTTGTTTCTTTTTTTGACTTAATGGATTAAGCACTTAATATGGGTGTTTGTTTTTGATAGGCGGTTCAAGAGTATGGTGAGTGGCGCAGGAGTAAAATGTCAAAAACGCCCTCGGGTTCAGGGGATGCGGTGCTGATAACGAAAGCGGATTTGGAGGGGTACCGGAGTCCGTCAAGAGGGAAAGAAGTGGGAGTTAGAGTGGCAAGGAGTGGTTTGATGATAGCAAAGTTATCGTGTATCTTTGCGTCTTTGAAGGTTTCAAATTCAAGAGGTGTGACAACAGTTCCTGTTAGTTTGAAACTAATAACAGAGACATCTGCTTGTTAGTTTTTGCTTTAGTCAAGTTTAGAGAGGGATTAAAGTGGAAATAGTGAGAGAGGTGTTTTCTGTGGTTCTGTGAATCGTGGGGTTGGTTTTGGTTCAAGACAGGAGGAGATGAGGAAATAATAATGATGGAAGAAAAAAAAAAAAAAAAGACGTGGATGCTTTCTTGGCATCCTCATGGAATGAATGGGTGTGTATATATTTATTTTGTGGCTCGTGTTTTGTTGTTATTTGAATAAGTCATTTCGTGCTTCAGCCTTTTTTTTTTTTTTTTTTCCTTTTGCTTGTGGTTGTTTACTTGATTGATGATTGGATGCATGGTATCATAAACTTGCAGCTGAACTCAGTTTGATATGCATCAGTAATGACAAGATCAATAAAATACAAAAATACACAAATATATTTATAAAAAATTGTTATTTCAAAACCAGGTAAATTTTCATACTTGCTCTAATAACAAGCTAATGTCCTCTCTAGTGTTTGGTAGTTGGTAATATCTCAAGAAATCCTATTCTTAGGCCGGTTGGAGTGCACCCACCGCACCTGGGATTGTGCACCATTGTGCAGGAGCAGTGTGCGGTGAAGACCACATCCGCGTGTGGTGTATCTTCATGGTTTTTTTTATTAAAAAATTTCTTATACATTGTAAATTTAACGAAAAATTATATAAAAAAATATTAAAATCATCAAGTATATTATACATATTAATCACCGAGTTGGTCGAGTTTTACAACAATGCTTGTTTCAGTAAGGAACCGATCCGGGAGTACTTGGATTCTGTAACTCTTATCAGTAAGGGATCGAGTAAGGAGTACTCGACCGAGTAATCGGCCAACTCGGCGAGTTTTACAAGACTATATATATATATATATATATATATATATGTTAGGTCGAAAGTTGTTGTGAAGGTCAAATTATAGTGTCTTTGTCTTTGTGTCTGTAAATAGCGAAAGTCTAAGGACATTTGTTATCTTAATGTATTTACAATGCATAAGAAAGTCACATATCATGTTTAGTCCTTGTATTTTTTGGTCCGTGAATACCCTATAAATAGGGTAAATACTTAAAGGTTAGAGTAAGAACTTTCGTATGAACACTCTTGTACTCAATTCTCTCTATATCATTATGGACATATATTGAGCTAAAAAACAGATGTTATATAGATCGTCGTTTTCTTACTTGCTTTTACGCTCACGAGCAGTATCACGTAATTTCGAAAGCTCATAATCAAAAAAACGAGAGTGAGTACCCAATGTCTCATATATTCTTTTATCACCATCTTCATTAAGGGTTTACGTGCGAGACTCTTGAGCTTTTAAGAGGTTTTCAACCTCAACACCATTAACAGATGACTTTCAAGCACTATCATTCAAGAATTGTAAAATCGAATTTAGCTTGGAGTTTAGAATTTTGAATCGTTTACCCGACATTATTGCATTATCAGGCACATCATCTTCCTCTGGATTAAACTGCAAATCAGCAAAGGCAACCATCACATCATCATAATTTTCTTCTTCATGAACAACTTGGTCAGCATCAGTTGACTGAGATGAAAATAAAGATGTAATTGGCTCTTGCATCACTTTAGCAAATGTTTAAGAAACCCAAGAAGTGGAAGTAGGAAGAACCATCGAGGTAGTTGGTAGTGATGTAGGTGGCAGTATATCAGTGGTTTCGATGGTTGTGGTATCAATGGTTGAAGTTACGATAGTGGTCCTCCCTTTACCCATGTTAACATGTACGTCCTTATTAGAGAAGTTCGCATTGATGTTTGAGGTTTCGTCTTCCTCTATATTGGACTTGGAATGCGAAACCTCAGGTGGTATGACTTTCGTCTTCTCAGGGAATGAGTTACTTTGATATTCACTAGAATTGATGTTTGCGTCCATATCAAATATATTAGCATTGACATCAGGAGTACTTGTCTCCCTGAAAGTCTATTTGACTGAGGTATCCTTCCTATGTGAAATACGAAATGAACCATATGTTGCATCCTCTGTTTCTTCACTATCATTATCTATTTCCACTGTAACTTTCACCATGTATGTATCTTCAATCGAAGGCTTAAACACCTTCAACTTTTGAAAAACTTCTAATGCCTTTGCTTCTTAGAAGCTAGAGAATCAGGAGTCAAAACTTCCGTAAACATAACCCCACGTTTGGTCACTTTCAGCTGCAGTTTCTTAGACTTCTTTGAAACAACCTTTTTAGGAATGGTTTTTTGAGTGGTGGTGTCATCAACAGGAGATCTCCTTAACATCTTTCTCAACTTGTTTCTCCAGTGGCACCCTTGGTTGTTTCTCATGAGCATTTTTATTTGTCTTCTTGAGAATAGCCTTCCCTGACTTTGTAGGCCTATTTTTCTTAATCACTTCTTCCTCAACCGCCTTAGGTTTCGCAGCCTATTTCTTTTTTTTTTTTCGTGTCTTTAGCTACTTTAGACGATCCCTCAGTAGCTTCAAAAGTGACTGCCTTAGGAAGAATCCTAGTAGGAGTGGGATCCATTGAGTCTTTATATGCGATTAATAGCTTGTTTTTGTGAGACACCAGATTGGGCATCAAATTAGTTCGACCAACCATATGAAAAATAGTAGGATCATCAAATAGTAGACTTGCAGATTATCATTGGAGAAAAAGTAGCAACTTCATCATCATAAGGGAAAGGAATACCTTCTTGAGAATATACTTCATTCAAAATCAAGCTCCAAAACCTAGCACTCGAAACTTCTATGGTCATCTTCGAATGAGAAATTGAATTACCAAATTCAACCCAAAGTGATGATGCGTAATCAACATTCAGGCCATAATACGAACCAGTTATTATCAAATAGAACTTGATTTTCGCTTTATCCTAACCTAAACTCCTGCTTGTTAAAAATCGTAGAGTAATTCCAAAGAAAAACTCTAAATGCCTAGAAGATTTGATTTCTTGAAGTGACTGATAACTGAAAGAGTTGATTGATGCCCCATTTAATGAAACATATTAATCACCTAGTCACTTGTAGCTTCATCAAACTCTCCTGCAAAGGGTAACTTCAGAATTTGGGAAAATTGCTTATTCGTTAATCGCTTAGTCTTGTTTGATGTTAACTGGAACGTAACGAGTTCAGTCGTCCTGTTGTAAACAGTACTAGAAGCAGCCAAAGATAACCACTTCATCGAAATGGCAAACGAAATAGTTAAAGCATAAGTGAGAACAAAGTCGTTCATCACTTGAACCAACATTTTCAACTCATCTGGATAATCGTTGATCAAATGGATTGAACCAAATATTATTTTGTTGAATCTTCATAGCGGGTTGCAAAATTTCTTCATCGTTGGTGTTGAATTGATCAATAACATTTGGTTCTGCAACCATGATGAACAATTTTAAAGAGAATTGGCGATGGAATTTACAAAGATAAACTTAGGGTTTTTGCGTTAATTCTAGGAACGTAAAAATGAAAACCGAATGATGCATCTCCCTTAAATAACAAGGCGTCAAATTTGGATTCAAACGTTGTCTAATTGGAGAAAGCCACATGTAAAGTGGGTTAATTAACCGACAACTGCCACGTGTAAAAGTGATGATCACTTTTTGTCTTGAGCCACGATTAAATATTGAACCTTCCCATCCAACGGATGTTTCACCTCTCCCAAAAAAAAGTTGAACCGTCATATATTTCGATACTAATCAAGAACCAATCGTCGGTATAGAGGTAAGGTTCATTCACTTATGGGAATGGTAAGCGAAATCATTTTCCATACTTATAAAATCTAGGTCTGAGTTAGTAATATCCATGATCTCGAGGATTTATGTGCCAAAAGAAAAGATAGAATCAAGTTAAGAAAATTTTGGACATAGTGACATCAAAGAATCTTTGATATAAAAGCAAATAGATCTCGGGCAAAGATACGCTTCATTTGTCATGATGAGAAATGTCGAATTGCTTGTGTGATTTCCCGTAAATTACAATCGAATATTCATTAAGAAGTAATGAAGGGCCTCTTTTAATATGATTCATAGGTGGCTTCATTTTCCCACAAATTTGCAACTTGACATAAGTGAAAATAATTGTGCGAAAATACTTGTATGACCAGTGCAACCAAGAACAAGTCAGATTTAAAGTAACGAAGGAGATAGAAAAATGTTCATACGGAAATCTCATTTCATTAAAATAATAAAATTTGCATTTATTGGGAAGAAATGACTTGGGATGGGTACATTTCATCGAGATCATGCAAAGGAAATGAAAATGAGATTTTGAACATCGAAAATAGTAACAAGAGTTTCGTTAGAATCTTGAACAATAAATGTTCACCATCAATTCATTCAGTTTTGGTTTGTTGGGTCTCACCTTGATCACGGAAATATCATGTAGGATCATAAACACATATTTGTGACATACCTATATCCTGGGTGGTTTCGACCAAAGATGTCTTGGGCATGTGTCATCGTGTGTGATTATGTTAGAAATTTTGGATGAAAAAAGATTGGATGCGAAAACTCATTGTGCCTCTACGAAAAATTTGACATAGCAGAAATTTCTTTACTTAAAATGAGAAGAGAAAGATAGCTCTTCAACTATTGTGAATATAGCCTAATTGGGAAGAAATTTTCGTAATAAAATTTTCATTAAGGCTTCGTACACAAAGAGTTTATAAAGTTTGTGGACAACATGTTGCAGCATGTTTCTAGGGACACTTAACTAATACAAAAATTTTGTATCATATCAATATCATGTGGATCTTCTTGTTAGGCATGTGAAAGTGCAACACGTTGATACAATTAATTTCACCAATCTTAAAAGAAAATAAGGAAAATAAATTTTGTATTTTTTGATTTTTGAAAAATTAAAATTCAATGAAAACAAAATTCTTTTTGGATTTTTGTATTTTATAAAGAAAACGAAAATAAGAAAATCGTTTTGGATTTTTGACTCTTATAAATAAAAGACAAAAATAAGATAATTTTTTATGGATTTTTGACTTTTATAAAGAAAAGACAAAAAATAAAAAAAAATCTTTATGGATTTTTGAATTTTATAAAGAAAAGACGAAAATAAAAAAAAAAACATTTTGGATTTTTGAATTTTATAAAGAAAAAATAAAAATAAGAAAATGATATCACCAACATTGGTTATTTTTTATTGATAACAAATATTTCGCATGTGAACCAAAACTTTCTCATAACCCAAGAGATTTCCCATTAACGAGCGTTCACCAGAAGTATATGCTTGCCATTGAGAAACTATTTCCATTCGCTAGGCATGAACTTGTGTTGAACGAATCAGAGATAAAGTCGAATGCGAAGTGAGTCAAACACTTAATATGAACAGTAACCTCTAAATAAAAGTTTGACAAGTAACGAAAATTAGTCCAATTAGGGAAAGTTATTCCATAAATTTCGTTTCTTAAATTCAAGAAAAATTAGATAGAATTAAGAACATAACAAGTTTCCATCATTCTCAACCCATTTAAAATTCTTAAAAATGATTTTTCGTCCAATGGTTTTCCAAAAATATCAGCAATTTGATCAGTTATTTTAGCGAAATGAACTTCAATATTCTCATCTTCAACATGATCTTTAATGAAGTTGTATCGAAGTGCAATATGCTTAGTTTTAGAATGTTGAACTGGATTATGACATACAAATTTCCCTTTGAGAATCGTAATATAATGTAATTTTCTTCATGTTAATCGCATAGTCACATAGTTGACTTTGGATCCAGATCACTTGAGAAGTACAACGCGTACCAGCAATGTATTTAGCCTCAACTTTCGAAATCGATACACGTGTCTGCTTTTTCGACTACCAATTCATGAGTTTCCCATCTAAGAATTGACATCCTCCTGTAGTGATTTTTCGATATAATCGACAACCTTCTAGATCAGCATTTGATAAAGTTTGAATAAAGAATCATGTATTCGACGGTAACCACAATCCAAGAGTCGTTATGTCATGAAGATAACGAAAAATATTTTTCACCACTGTAAGATGGGGTTCTCTTGGATTAGCTTGATACCTGGCACAATTGCACACAGAAAACATTATATCAGGTCGACTTGCAGTTAAATACAATAGCGAACCGATCATGCTTCTATATGTTTTGAGATCAACAACAAGCTTATCCAACAAAGGGCCTAAGCGAGTGGCGACTACCATGGGAACTTTAGCTTTCGAGAAATTCGTCATTCCAAATCTTTCAAGCAGGTTTCGTGTATAATTTTCTTGATTAATGAAAAAATCCTTCCCTGCTCTAATGAATGTGCAAACTCAAGAAATGATTGATTTTCCCCATCATGCTCATTTTAAATTGACTCTTCATAAGTTCTTCAAACTCCTTTGATAACGAATGGTCAGTAGAACTAAATATAATGTCATCGACATAAATTTGAACAAACATTAGGTGATCCCCTACTTTCATAAGAAATAAAGTGGGATCAACTGATCCTTGCTTAAATTTAGCGATTTTCAAAAATTGGTAAGCGTCGCATACCAAGCACGAGGTGCTTATTTTAACCCATAAACTGCTTTGTCAAGGATAGAGCAATGATCATGATACTTATCATTTACGAATCCAGGTGGTTGTTTGATATAGACCGTCTCTTCAAGAACACCATTAAGAAATGTGCACTTTACATCCATCTAGTAGATGTTGAAATTCTTATGAACTGTATAAGCTAAAAAAAACCGTACAGTCTAGAGTCTTGCGACAGGGGCAAAGTTTTCTTCATAATCAATTCTCTCTTGTTGACAATAACCTTTTATGACTAATCTAGGTTTGTTTCGTATAATATTACATTTTTTGTCCATTTTATTTTTAAAAATTCATTTAAAGACTAGCAATCAAAACATCATCAGGTTTAGGAATTAGCCTCCAAACTTTGTTTCGTTCGAACTCAACCAACTCGGAGTGCATCGCAACAACCCATACGTTCTAATGCATTCTTGATTGTTTTTGGTTCCACTTTTGAAATAAAGACATTAAACATTTAGAATTTCTGATGAGCATTTGGAACCTCATTCCTGGCTCGAACCTGTGCTCATGTTATAACACCCGAACTTGGACCACCAAGAATTTGCTCTTTGGGATGATCCTTTGTCCATTTCTCCATAGAAGGAAATGTAGGATCAAACTCCAAATGCGCATTCTTAAATGTCTCTTCTGCTTTCTGACAATTCGTCTGAAATAGAAATATTGTCATTAAAATCATAAAATTCATTACCTTGAGCATCACTATCATCATGATTTGTTCCACTTAGCTCCCCCTTAACCAATGGATTCGTTGTCTGGTGCTCCCCCTCAACACCAGCTTGAAAAGTCAACAACTCCCCCTCAACAGATGCATACGAAATCAACAACTCCCCCTCAACTTGATTTAGAGAGAATTGAATACAAGAGTTTCTTCACATCAAACAAATGGAAAGAGTTTCTCAATGGGAAGCGCATACTTCTGGTGAGCTCTCGTTTATGGGAAACCTCTATGGTTATGGGAAAGTATTGGTTCGCATCTGAAATATATTATCAATTCTCATTTTCGTTCCGCACAAGTTCACCCCCAACGAATGGAAAGACTTTATCAAGGGAAGTGCATAGTTCTAGTGAGCACTCGTTAAGAGAAAATCTCTTTGTTATGGGAAAGTATGCGAAATATTTGTTATCAATAACAAATAACCAATGTTGGTGATACATTTTTCTTATTTCCGTCTTTTCTTTATAAAATTCAAAAATCTAAAAAGATTTTCTTATTTTCGTCTTTTCTTTATAAAAGTCAAAATTTCAAAAAAAAATATATTTTTGTCTTTTATTTATAAGAGTCAAAAATCCAAAAACATTTTTTTTTATTTTCATTTTTTCTTTATAAAATACAAAAATCCAAAAACATTTTTGATTTCATTGAATTTTAATTTTTCAAAAATCAAAAATTACGAAAATATATTTTCCTCTTTTTTTTAAGATTGGAGAATTCATTGTAACAGGTTGTATTTTCACATGCCTAGCGAGAAGATCCACATGACACTGGTATGATACGAAACTTTTATTTTAGTTAAGTGTTCTTAGAAACATGTTGCAGCATGTTGTCCACAATACTCATAGACTCTTTATGTAATAAGCCTCAATGAAATATGAATTTTTAAAAAAATGAGAGAAGCAAAGGAGTGAGAGATGGTGTGGTAAAACCATTTCCCATCACTTTTGTGGGGTGGAAGAACGATGAGGAAAAATGAAATGACATATTGACGTTGGTGTGACAGACCAAAAACATGGTAAAACAATTTCCAACCAATCTAACAGAACACATCTTTTTTACGTTACATTGCCCTTCTTAAATTTTAATTTTAAAAAGAAAATAAAAACCGCTTGGTTGATGCATTTTACAAAAAATAAATAACCCTGCAAGTACTCTTTGTCCATTGATGTTGAGTTCCCTTTTTAATTAAAAAAGAGAAATAGTCTTCATTTATATGTGTGCTAAGGCCTAAAAATATATAAGAAATGAAGTATATGTTGACCTTTTGTTCTGATCCATAGTCATATTTTTCTGTAATCGATTAATAATTCTTTTGCATTTTGTAGCTATCCTTTAGAATTTTTGGAATATTAGGTTTCACAATTGGTAGGCACGGTTTTGCTTATCTGTAATATCAATTAATCAATTTGTAGTCCCAACTTCAAATAGTGTCCATTATATTTGTTGATATTTGACTTTCATTTGTATGTTAATTGATATTTGTTGCTGAGATAGGTTTTCCATGTAATGACATTTGTTGTTAATATTTGACTTTCACTTGCATGCAAAGAACGTGTCACATGTACTTTGTGTCTGTCTGTTGTAGGTATTTTCATCGGTTGTCAATTAATTTCGTTCCATTCATTCGTATTCGTCTATTCATACCAAACAAACTCTTAAGTTGCTATCTAAAAACATATCATGTCTATATTCATACAACAAGAAATTTAAAACTAGGGTTATATTTTCTTTTAAATAAAAAACTAATTTATATTCTGAACATAATAGTTTGTTCGGGTAAAAAAACAAATCATTTTTCTTCTGAAGACAAATTTTGTAACTGGAGACGCTCGAGTCCTTAAAAAATGTAAGTTGAAAATTGTAATATCCAAAAAACCGTATATTCAGAAAGCAACAGTTACAAAGTTTGAAGGCCCAACTCCAAAACTTTTACAAGAAATGAAATACAAGATCTCAAAAATATGATGGATTGCAATTGCCATTACATAATAGCCTTGAAAATTATTTTCCTTTTCGTTTGTATCTAAAAATAACAATAACAAAAAGCAACAAAACCAAATCTACCTGATTAGATTTTGTCCCTTTCACCCAATTAATGGAATTTGCTGCTAACCGAGTCATACGTCGGTACGTTTATAACTGCCACAAAACATTCAAAAATTAATTACATAATAATAATAATAATAATTTTTTTTTTTTTTAATTTTTAACTAACCATCTCCATGAGAAGCCATTGTGAGTGGAGAAGAAAGAAGCCTTTGTGTAATGGAAGCAATGTCTTTTGCCGACACTTCATCCACAGCCTTCAAGAAAAACTCCACTGGTTTCCTGTTATAAAAAAAAAAAAAAAACAGAAAGATAACGTAATTTGTAAACAAACATAATAATTAATGATTATTAATTATGAAAAAGCTATGTGTACCTCTCTCCATATGTCAATATCTGTCTGCCTATATCTTCTGAAGCAACCATCTGTCACACATAAATCATATTAACCAAATTAAACTCAATTAATCATATCTTAGCTGTTAAATCATAATTTTAATTTTCTAGTAATCTATCATTTTACATACTCTTGATTCCAAGTTCATTAAAATGGCGGATTTGGTTGACTGTTTAGCACGATCCAGCTGTACATGGTTCACTGAAAAAAAACACAAAAAAAAAAAATTAGCAAAAAAAAAAAAGATTAGATAGCAAAAGGGTATGTCAAAAAGCAAACCTTCTCCATTAGTGGCAACTGCAATAAGCTCTTTAGCTGCTACATCAATGGCTTTTGATGCAAACTCAGAGCTCTATAACAAAGTGTGATAAAAAAAAATATATCAGGTGATTAAAACATAAAATAAATACTCTGAAAGAAATATGATCTTACAGTGGTAGCTTGGATTCCAAAAATGGCAGTGTTGTTGTAGATAGAGTTGAATGCTGAAAATGAATGAATATCTGGGTACTCATTCAACACACGAAGATCTGCACAACAATAATTTCAAAAAAAAAAAAAAATGAATGAATGAATGAATATCAGGTTACTTTTTTTATTTATTGTAATAATCAAATATATCACGAATAGAATAACTTACAAAGTCGTGAGTACATCCCTTTTCCAGGACCCCCAGCTGAAAAAGATCCACCTCCTCCCATTAGCATCTGACAATGAATAAATAAATAACATAAAAAGGTGATCATAAATTATTAAATTAAAATAAATATGTATTTACTGGAAGTTGAAACAAAATACCTGAAGAACTGTTAAGGTCATGGCATCCTTGACATTAAGCCAGCCACCAGGAAGTTCAAAAGCAAGAGCAAAACTAGTTCTCTGATAACCAAGGGCAATTTGGTAAATACAACAAGACAAAAACAAATGAAGAAAGAGTAAATATATTGTGAGGGAGAGTTTACAGAACATAAAAACACACCCCTGTATCAGCCATAACACGATGATCACCTCCAACATAAACCGACTTTGGCTCCTCAACGAGTGCGCCACCTGGCAAATCAGACAGAAGAGGCTCTGCATATTTCAACAATTCCTCATGTTCAACACCTGATGCAGCAAGTACAATCCTAGGAGCAGTGTAGTTTGCCTGAAATATTCAAACAATATAAAAGGCAAATAATATAGAATACAAAGAATCCCATTAAGCTAAAAAAATGAAAAAAGAAATAGTCACTAAATCTATGTGTATGACTTACAGCTACAAATTCTTCCAAAATGGAACTGTTTAATCTGTTTAATGAGCCTTCGGATGCAAGAAGAGGATTGGCTAAAGCACCAGAATATCCAGCAGAATGAATTGCCTCTAACAGCAAGGTTTCTGGATTGTTAGCATATTCACTGATCTCAGCTTTCACTTTCTGGATCTGAAAAACAATATGATATAAACTTTATCGAAAAGAAAACCCAAGAAAGGAAGTAGAAAGAAAGGAAAATAGGCAAACAAACACCTGCTCTTTGACTTCCCAATCCAAGAAAACTTGATTCCTTGCAGAGTCAACAAGTAACTCCACCATTTGAGGAAGATAAGTCTTTAAAGCATCATAAGTGTAACCCATTTGCTCCCTCGAAGCAGAAGCTGTAACATTGCCACCAATGGCTTCCACTTCTCTCACAACTCTCAAGTGGCTTCTGTTAGCTGTGCTTTTGAAAGCCATACGTTCTAGAAGATGTGTGGCTCCAAATGAAATTGGTGTTTCATACATTGAGCCAGAGTTCACATACAACCCAATGGAAGCTGCAGGATTCTGTTCCAATAATCAGGCAACAACATGAGATAATAAATTTAAAATGATTTGGTGAAATAGAAATAGGGAAAACAATTGCTTACTGCTGAAGTTTCAGAGGCAATTCTGACTCCATTTGAGAGGGTTGTGATTTTGGTCTTTCCGGTTTCAACATGATCAGGTAAAGAGGATGGGAGTTCAATGCCCTTAAGTGGAAAGTCTAGAGGAGGGAGGCTGGAAGAACTTCCTCCTGTAAACCAACTAAAGATACCCCCTGAAGATGATTTGGTTGCAACTGCACTTGAACTTGCAAACCTGGTCAGGGTCCTGTTTCCCCCATGGCCCTATTAAGAGGAGAAAAAGAAAAACTCGGATTTCAGGAATCTCGGTATTTGGTTCACCTCTAATGGCAATTTCCTTGTGATTCTTCATATACATATGGGCAATTCGGTTCATACATTTAGCTTAATAAAAAAAATTCATACAATTTCCTCTCTGTTATTCATCATACAACAACTTTTTGCACTAATAAATGAAAAAAACGAGTATTTTCACTTTTAGATTTTTTCCATACTAGATTTAAATACAGACACAAAAAATAGTCAAACTACGGGAAGAATACAAAGAGATTATGTTCAGATCGACGAAACCTAATATATCTCTAGCATGATTGAACGATAGAAAAACGCATGATTTAAATCCATATGTCACATGATCGCTTCAAATATTGGTTTTTTTCCTTCGAATCTACAGATTGATAGGATATTACTGACCTTGACGATTCTGATTTTCGAGGCAGCAGCGCGATACATGACGATTGATCAATAACTTATGAAGAATCGGGGAAAATGGTGTTCTTTATCTCTCTCTCTAGAGGCCTAGAAGGAAGCTGCAGAAGCAAAACTGGGGAAAATGTTGTGGGGCGGATTTGGGGGTTTGAGAACCGAGAGGCGAAAGCGGAGGAGGGCGGATTGAAGTTAACTCGTGAGAATTGTTCTCATGTCTTGGCACGTGTGAGATCTGGGCTTGGGCTTGGGCTTGGGCTTAAACTTTGTTGGAAAGTTCGATTTCAATATGGGCTATTACTTTCATCGGCTTCACCCATAATTTTGAATTGGCAAAGGCCAACATCATATCTAAAACACCTCAAATTTATCCAAATCTCATATTTGTTTCTACCGGAATGCAAGTTCGTATTCAATATATCAAAATGATGTTCAAAAAGACAAATATCATGCATGTTTATTCTCCAAAGTGTAGCAAAAATAATTGGTTGTTGATATAAAACAAACCATATAGAAAAATAGAGACCTACTTGTATTACAAAATGAATTATAATTAATAGCATAAGTAGGAGTCTCTTGTATACCAAACGCACACTTTTGTATTCCCTTAGCAATACTGTGTGTATATGAACTTGGGCTTATATAATTCAATGATGGTAACTTCTTAAAGTTTCATGCTTTTGGGTTACATAATTGATGCTTATTATTTTATGTTTGATCATTTTTCACTTGAGTGAGTTGTTCTATAATTGGAGGTTGTTGTTGACTCTTTTTCTTTTCATTGCTAGAAGCCTCCAATTATATGTAATTATTTTGTAATTTTGAATGATTTTGAATTGTTTGCATTTAGCATATACATGTGAAATGAACAGTTTTTCACCTTATTATTACTCTAGTATTTGGTTGGTTCGGCTCGGTTTCAAATAGTACAAGTGAGGTGTTTGTTCCGCGTTCGCAGTTTAGAATTTTATTAATATCTAATAAATTACCCTGTGAACACCCCTGCTCCCAGTTATTTTTCAAAAGAAACTTCATGGACGAATATTTATTGCTCCAAAAAAATGTTCTTTAACATCTACAAGATCAAATTCTCACAAAAATGAAAGCCTAAGCATATCTCCATTTTATTGACCTTATTTCTTGATGATGAGGCTCAATTAGAGATCATTGCATTGCGTAATTGTGTTAGAGATTAAGGTGATGTTTGTTTTTTGTTTGCAGATATGCATGACCATTTCTGTTTGCGCCGCACAAGCCACGCGACGAAATATACTCTCGCAGACTGTTTGTTTTTCAGAAGTGCGTATACCTAAAAACGTTTGTGCGAGGTCTTCGTTGCACAGACATGGACCAATGTATTTACAAGTCTTCTAAACCTTTAAAAAAAAACGCTCCTTTCAAAATCAGCGCCTCCAAAGCAAATGTGTTGCCTGAACGAACCTCCTGACCAAAATCGTCGATGTCTTCCTCATCCTGTCCGATTTCGACGCGGGATTTAGCCCCAAGGTCTCTTTCCTCCGCTACATTCTTCTTTCAGCCACTTCCTGTAACATCTATAAAATTTCCTAGAAATTTAAACTTTTTCAAACCAACCAAAAATCATAATCGTTTACATTGTAGTTTTCAAAATATGTTTAACATAAGACTTTTCCCAAAATCACAAAACAAAACATGAGGAGGTGCACGATCAAGCCTTTGCCTTCCCACGGTCATATGAGGCGCCTGAAACATAACCCATAACTATAAGGCCAAAGCTTAATAAGTTCCCCCAAAATACCAATACACAACGAATAGCATAATATAATAACAACATGCAATGGATCCACAACTAACATGTTGGATTACCCCTGAGCCCACAACATAAGTCTGGTTTGCCCTTGGCCCACAACATATATCTGGCTTGCTCCCCGGCCTAATTAGTCATCAGATTGAATACCATTAAGCCTTCAGTACGAGTCTGACATGCCCTTCTCGACCCTCAGCTCGTATCTGGAATGCTCATGATCCCATAGTATGAGTATAGCATGCCACCCCCGACCCTTAGTTTATATCTGGTTTGTTCCAGGGTTTGTTGGCCACTGCACGGAGCAGTACACCCTCAACCCAACCCACACAATATGTCGACATATAACAGATAATATCATATACATATAAACAGACAATATCACAGGTAGTCCTACAGATCTACTAGACTAGCGTATCAAAAGTAGCATGCATATATATTCCATACTCAACATATCAACAATATTAGGTTATCAAACCAATAGGTCAGCCTTGGTGTCTTCGACCCGAAAGTATAGTGAGGAAAACTCACCTCACACTGTTGAATCACACTAAAAGCCTTCGGTTGCTAGCTCACTAAAATCCCCGCACTAACATAACAAAATAATCATCCAATTAATAACTGGATTAAAATCCTTGGCTAATAATTCATACTTAGGGTAAATGGCCACTTTACCCTTTCCCTAGATGGGCTAAGACCCAGACCCAAATCTTGATCCAAAAGGCCCAAAATAAATAATAACTCAAGGCCCATAATTGGGCCTTGCTCCAAGGTCCAACACATCACCTAGCCCAAAACACTCATTATCAGATGGACCAATAAGGGCCCAAGCATCCAAGCCTAAAAGGTGGCCCACAACTTGATGCCTAAACTCAAAAATCCATCAGGCTGAGTACGCGGGGAGTACCCAGCTGTACGCTCAACGTACTCTACATTGACCCAAAATCGTGTCATTGACCACCTATACACGACGTACGTGGTAGCAATGCAATACTTCGATTAAGAGCTTATCTCATTCAGTCCAACATCTAACTTTCCGATCCAGGTCCAAAGAGGTGTTCCAAACCATCAAGTTTCCAACTTTATGGTTATGCATGTCTTAATAAGTCCCAACACCAAGGCTCTAGCTTGTCTTAACCACTAAAGACCTCATACATGCACCAAAAGGGACAAGATAGCATTTTTATGACTTATTGCACCTTATTTCTTCAAAAAGGATGGATCCTTTGGTCTTATAGTAGCACATACTCATAAACACAAGAAAAGGGACTAAGAACACATAATTTCCTCAAGGCAAGATCTAAAATAAAACAAGGCAAGATTGAAGCTTTATACATTCTAGAGCTTCTCAAGAAGGTAAGAATCCCATATCCACAAGTTGCTCCCTCACCAAGGCTTCTCCAAGAATCTTCTTCTTCTTCTTCTTACACACCAATAACACACCAAAAAGCGCACACTTGAGCTTCAAAATGCACACTCAAAGATTAGGGTTTGCAAAAACGTCCTACAGGAGTGGAGGCTGAAAGGTGGAAAGGAAATGAGCTAATATGATGCTTAAATACCCTTCAAACCCTAAAATTTAGAGTTTCCTCCTGATGTGAGTACGTCCAGTGTACGTGAGTGTACGCCCAGCGTACTAGGACGCGCCCTAGTACGATCAGCGTACACACATGTACGCTTAGTGTACTCCTCCAGCTCATATTACAAAAACGCCATAAGGGCTTCAAGGCATAATTCTTGGACTTAGGGATCAAATTGACTTATAATGTAAAACCAATGGATGAATTTGAAAATACCTGAAATTCGGGGTGTTACACTTCCCTGGCCAGGTGTGTTCGATTCCTTCGATTAGGATGAGATCGACGAACCACAAATTTCGATTCCTTCATATGGAGTTCGTTTTTGTTTTTGATCGGGTTCAATTGTATTCTTCAACTATGAAAATATGTATTATAATGGTATGAACTACATAAAACTGATCAATATCTAGGTTGTTAGAGATGCTCTCAATTTGTCATGATGAATAAAGTATAATTTCACAAACAGAAAAGATGTTACCATCATCTTCAAATGTTTGAATAATTAATCAATGCTTGTGTGTTTATAGAACCATAGATTATTTATTTCATTGTTTAGGTTATTTTTGGGTTCAAAATATGTAGATGATCAATCGGCAATATCATTAATTAAGTATATTACTTTTTTTATATCATTTGTTGGTTTGTATCTCATGTTCTATGTTTACATTTTTAGGGGGATTTCTTACAAAAAGTCAAAACATTATGCTATCAATTGATTCGGTTCATGGTACTCAATTCATTAGATTTGTATATGGCTTTGGGACAAAGGGGATATTATTCACTAGCAAGAAAACATGTTCTACATATAAATTTTGATATTTTAGTGTTTGTCATTTACATATTTTCATTATAACATTCTACTTTCATGGATTTATTTTCATAACATCCTACTTTCATTGATTTATTGTTGATAACACACTAACAATGCAATATGTATGTTATCACATGAGTTGGTGATACAATTCTTATTGACACAAATTTGGATGGGTGAAAATTGATGCTGCTTAACGTTGTTGTTGTTGTTGTTGTTGTTGTTATTATTATTATTATTATTATTATTATTATTATTATTATTGTTGTTGTTGTTGTTGTTGTTGTTGTTGTTGTTCTTATTATTATTATTATTATTATTATTATTATTATTATTATTATTATATGTGTGTATGTATGGAATTTTGATCAGATTACATTGGCAGTTTGATGTAAAGTTTTTTATCTCATTAAATGATAATTTGATTAGATTAAAATTGGCAATTTGATGTTATTTATGTATATAATTTCCAAAAAAAAACATTATAGATTGTACATTAATATTTTTCAAATCAATTTATTTAAATTTCAGTTTATTTTATCAACCTGCAGACGTTAAAAAACAAACAGTTTTCTTCTTGCAGACTGCAAACATTTAGTCCACCTCTTCATCATAAGAAGTTGTAAAACTGTAATTTTTCGAAAAAAAAATCATTTTTAAATCACATAAAACTCAATATCACATTTTCTCAAAACCCACAATGTATCAATTGTCAAAACACAACTCAATAAATAACTAATAATATCCCTGAATCCTCAATCATAATCTTGAATAGGTGTGTACAATCAAGCCGACGCCTTCCCGCGATCCTGAGAAGTACCTGAAACACATATCACACAACACGGTAAGCACGTAGCTTAGTGAGGTCTCCAAAATACCTCATACATATCATTAGCATCTCATGGGTATATCTCGATAAAGACCCTCCGATCAATATGTCTCAGTGAAGACCCTCCGGTCTCACAATTCGGGTTGGACCCTCCGGTCCTAACTCAATAAAGCACAAAATAATATACAACATAAATCACGAAGACATAATGCATGATATCACATAACTTAGTATAAGCATACAAGACCCTCCGGTTGATAACTCAAATAAGACCCTCCGGTAATACAATATTACCACTTAGGTAGGTATAGTGAGAAGACTCACATCGCATAATAAAGCAGCGTAACCCAAACTCGAGCCCCTGGTCTAAAATTCACCTACACGTATCACAATTATCTCTACTTAACAATTATATAAATGTTAAGCTAACTCCTCTATTAAATCTCAGAAAGGGTGAAAAGACCATTTTACCCTTCCATGGTCTCCAAGGTTCACAGTTGACTAAACCCTAAAAGTCAACGAAAGTCCGCACTCAAGTCAACAACCCAATTTTTACTCAACTCATCGAGTGCATCTATGCGACTCGTCGAGTTCCCTTTACTCTCATAAATCAAGAAATATCGGGACACTCGCCGAGTTGTCTTACCAACTCGTCGAGTCCATGTAAAGTCCAGAACATCGAAGAAGGCCCCAACTACTCGTCGATTTCAGTCTGAATCTTAGGACGGGTACAACTGACTCAACTCATCGAGTTGGGTCCTCCAACTTGTCGAGTCTATCATCTATTTCTCATTTCAGTCGATTCTAGTCCTGCAACTCCAGATCTAACCTCTTAGATGAAGTTACCACGTAAAGTTGCTTACTTTACGTGCATGCAAGGCCTCACAAGGCTAGAACACCCAAAATTATGCTCAATAAGGGATTTAGGGCATGGAGAAGGGCCCAAGCTTGATAAAGTTGATGGTTTTATGACTCTATGGGCCTAAATGAGTCCAGATCTGAAACCATGTCCTTGTGACAAGCTCAAACCCAAAAGTGACTCCATTATGCCCCAAAATGGCCATTAACACCCCCAAAAGAAGATCTAAGTAAAAAATTTCAAGGTATCAGCTTTATACCTCAGTTTGCTCACCAATACACAGAAGATGATGGATCAATAACCTCCTGCGTGATCCAACCTTCTAAATATTGAAGTCTCATTCCAAAACTCTCCAAAAGTCACCTTTTTAAGCTCTCAAACATACACACAAGAGGATACAAAGCTCGTTCTAGGGTTTTCTCTGGATGAAATTGTTGGAATAGTGTCTAAGGCTGCAACTATATTATGCAAGTATTTGATCCGGTTGTGCATGGTCCTTTTGGGTTGCCTTCACCAGAGCAACTTGATGGATGATTTCTTAAGAGAGAGTAAATACTATAAGGAATAATATATGGTTATTTGATTAATATAAGTCATAGATTAATTGGAATTAATTTGGTGACTTAAAGAGATTAATTAAATAAGAGGGTATAAACTGTCAATTGTTTGATAGTTACACTTTAGACTATAAATCCTTATCCAAGATAGGTTGGACGATTTCTAGGGCTTGGATAAGCCAAAATCGTCCATAGGGTTATCAAGGAAAGGATATGGATCAACTTAAAAGTCTAAGTTATCCAATTAGGGTTAAAGTTGTAATCCTTAAGGAGTCTACAAGTATAAATAGACCCTAGGGGTGAGGGAATTCGACACACCATCTAAAGTAGAGATACCCTGGCCGAATTCCTCCCCTCTCCTCTCTCCTAAATCATCCTTCTTGCTATTGGTGTTTGTAAGCCATTAGAGGAGTGACATTTGTAACTCTAGAAGCTCCAAGACAACAAGATCAACGAGGAATTCAAAGGTATGGTGCTAGATCTATTACAATGTTGTTATTTAACCTAATTAGCCAATAGAAGTCTTTGATTCAAAGCATGTTTAATTAGAAAGCCTAGATCCAAGCATTAGGGTTTTGCATGCGCACATAGGAAAGTTCTTATGGCTAAAACCCATCAGAAAAGACGATGAGCGAGGCTACAATGGAGGATAAGTTCTTTAAATATGGTGCAAAGACCCGGAAATTAGGGTTTTCACTAAACAACCTCAACTCGTCGAGTAGACTTCATTACCCGCGCATCATAACCAACTCCTACACGACGAGTTGGGACCAACCGACTCGTCGAGTAGGCCCTATGATGTGCATACAATTCCCAAGTTCCATATTTAGGAAATTGGGGTGTTACAGAAGTTTACAAATGTGGTCTGCAGATTGCATATATTTTGCCTCTGAAAAAACAAACAACGCCTAATATTTCTTCTTCCAAATTGTTATTTGAGAGTACTAGATAGGGGCAACACAAATCGTATAAAATAATTTTGGGACTACCTTTAAGGTCTTAACTCTTAAGTGATTTTATTGGATCAATCATAGATGACTAAAGTCGGTAGATTTGAAAGGGTATTCATATTAAAGTAAATAAAGCTCTTGATGTATAATTCAAGCACTATAAATATGCATGCTCACTCTTCTTCTCTTAACTTCTATTATTTCACATATTGTATATTATTTTAATTTTTTAATTATTTTTTGTAAGAAAAATATTGTATTATTGAACTATTATATATTTTATTGTTATATAAATCAATGTTTTATGCTTATCTTTATAAACATTGATTTAGATGTTCAATAGTTTGCAAAACCTGTTTAAATTTTGCATGTAACACCCCCATTCTCCATCGTGCTCCTATGGAATGGATCATGCTAAACTTGATATTCCCTTTGTGATGGTATGTCATTAGGGCGAGTGTGGTTTTAGGTGTTTAGATGTTCATGGAATGTAACCACCTTTTGTTATGGGTCTTATCAAATGACAAATGATGCACTAGATCAAAAAGAGGTCTTGATCACTTGATGTTCAATCGAGGTATGAATTAATCTATAAACCTTATATCACATATAAATTAACAAGGTTATAAGTATATATAAGGTGAGCCCTCAAATACACTTTGATGATCAAGTGAATATATATGGGTCATAAATAGGAATACAATAATGATGGGGTAAGGGGAAAAAAGACGTCATTACTTCTGTGAGTGAAATTTTTTGGCATTTATATGATGGTGACCATTACCCATATTGTGTATATTGCTCATGATCATGAGTGATAACTGTATCTAATTAGAGCCCTTTAACTCAGGTAGTCATTTTTTGCTTACAAGATAGTAACATATAAAATCTCACTATATACTTGGTTATCAATCATCTGTCCTTAAACAATAAGAGGAAAATGTTTGGAATATGTGGAAGATCGGATTGATGATCCCGTGATTTTTTAAGTAAACAATCACCTACTTATATGGAATTTAATTTAAAAGTTTCAAATAAGAAACACATCACTTTTTGTATCCATCATCATTTTATGACCTATTACAAAGTTTCTCGATTAGTTTTTTTTTGTCCCTAACTTTTAGGATCCATTGTCATTATGCCCTACTTACATTTACAAAGTGGTGAATAGTAACAATATTCCCTATTGTTTATAACCCTTGTTTGGTATTTGTGAAGAAAACGATGCCCCAACCTAGCGGTTCTACGGTTACAGGTTTGGGAGATGCCTTTTTATTTTCTAAAAGGTCTTAGATTTGATTTTGTCATCCTACCATGCAGTTTATTTTTTCCCTTTGCGAGTTAAGAAAACTGGGATCGAATTTGAACAAAATCCGAACAAGGTTCAAGGGTCGTTTGATAGATACTAACTGAGTTAGAGCTGACCGAGTTAGAAGCTGACTGAGTTAGAATTTTTAACTGAGTTAACTTCTGACTGAAACTTATTGTTTGATTTTACATCTGACTGATAGTATAAAATGACTATATTACTCTCAGAAAATAGTTTTATAATAATTCCTTAATAATTTACAATTTAATTTATAACATTATATTTTCTATAAAAAAACATTTAATCTCTCTTGTTCAAAGAAACAAAACTTGATTATAATCTCTTCACTAAATATAAAACTTATAAAAGAAAAATAGTTCATAGTATTCTTCACCAAACTATAAAAAAGAACAATCAATAGCATGGGTATTTGAAAATTATAATGTAATAATAAAAAAGCATATTCAAAGAAACAAATGACACAAAAAACAACAATCCCCTAATTATGAAAAGCAAGTCTCCTATACAATTAATCCCAAGCATGTTCAGTTGTTCCAACAGCCTTCCAACTTGGTTGTAGGGGCTTTGAATTTGATCTCGAGTTTCACTACAAAAACAATGAAACACACAAAAATCAATTACTTATTTAAGAAAAAGAGCACATAAATCATTATGTTTATGTGCAGCAAAAGAACAAGCAGGACACTTTAAAAAAAAGCTAAAGAACAAGAAGGAAACATAAATAAACCTTCCTTCTTTATCTACACCATGATACCCATGAGGATAGTGTTCTAGAACTTTTTTGAACTCATTGAGCTCAAAATCTTCAAAGATGTTGTCAATATCAAATGCTTTTTACCATTGAAGCATATTAGCCCGCATATGTTTTGATTTTTCAATATTAAAGTTCCTAACTTTTAAGAATATGTAAATGAGCACAAACACAAACACAAACATAAACATCATCACAATCATGAGCATGAAAAACACCGATAAAATATGAGCATTGAGAAGTACCAACATAGATCATATTTCACACATACATAAGATTTCTACCAACATCCCACATGGAAAAAAACAGAGCCATATATATATATATATATATATATATATATATATATATATATATATATATATATATATATCGCCTCAATCCCTGTTCCTTGTTTGGTTGTGGGCTTAGGACAGATTCGCACAATCGATTGTCTATTTACTCTGGATTTTATATCACTTGTATCCATTTAGTACTCATAGAAGGAATTGTAGAGTCATTTTTACTTTCATTCATCATATAAGAAAATATAGTATTTTCTGGAGGAACAGACGAACTTTTCTAAAAATAACTTACAACTTACTTTTCATCACTTAAATACTTATGAACTCACCAGCTTAAATGTTGATCTACTCTTTCAAAATAACTTGTATTCTCAAGAAACTAGTAGATATGTACGCACACTGGGATACAGAAGATGGAGTATAGTAGCTTCATGTCTTTGTTTTGTTATTTACTTTTGAAGCCAATCTTTTGTTGAATCACATACTTTGTAAACACATTAATATAAATGCAATGGTTGTTTGTTACTTTGATTAGTATGATGCATGTGTTGTAATACTACATATGACGTCCTCCGCCCCCGAAAGTTTCTGTCGTTCCGGTTTGGGGGTGTGACAAAATCACATACAACTCCAAAGTAAAAGATATGAAGACGAGGAAAACATCTACGATAATACATGGCAGAAAATCGAACAAATAAATAGATACATGGAAAAAAAATGGAACAAAAAAAAGGAGGGAAAATATGGGTTTTTTCTTACCGCAGGAAGGAAGTCGGAGCTTAGGCGAGGCGACGCTCTAGGGAGGCGACGAAGGCGTTGGTCGGAGGTGGGAGGAGCCAACACGGATGTCGAAAGTGGTAGGAGTTGTGGGAATTGCGTTTGAGGCAAGGAGAATGAAGAAATCACGTCAAGGCTAAGAGAAGGAGAGGGCAACAAGGGGATGGCGACGCTCATGTCTGGTGGTCGGAGGCAGTTGATGGTGTGGGGGAGGAAGTCGTTGGAATGGAGGTTATGGGTGCACGCGATGGAGAAGAAGGCGTCTGCAAAAGAAGGAGAATGGCAAGGAAGAAAAAGATGATGCTTGGTCTCGATCAGCTGAATTCTATTAATGAACCGAGTCAGGAGGTGGATCAGCAAAGACTTACCGAGTGAGACGAAAATCACATATATCAAATATGGCTCTATTCAGTTTTTATTACTTTTGGCGAATATTATAAATTATATTTACATCGACCAACTTTTAATCTTTATTAAGAATTTGGTCTCTATCCTACTTTTCATTTTTACGGTTTTGGCAAAACCTTTTTTTTTTTTTTTTTAAACAAATTTAAACTTTTTGTTTTATAATTTTTCCAAACTTTTCTTAACAATTTAGTTTTATTTTTTATTTTTTCTAAAACTTTTTTACACAAGATATCACTTTTACAAGTAATTTAACATTTTTATGATTTTAGTCTTACTCTAACTTTGTTTTTAACAAAAAAGATTTTACAAATGAAAATTACAACTTAGGTGGTGTTTGTTTTTTTGAAGCAAAAATGTCTGCAATCTGCGACCCACATTTGCAAGCCTTTGCGGCAGAAAATGTGGATCAAATGTCTGCAGTCTGTAATAAAAAGACTGTTTGTTTTTAACGTATGCAACTGTTAAAACAAATTGATTTTTCAAACTTAATTTCATATCATAAACATTAAAAATGCATTTTCAGCAAAAAAAAAAAAAATTGCACGGTGGTTCATGTTTTTTTTTGTTTAAGTTAAAATGAGGTCTGAAGACCTTTAAAGACAGTGACCAATGTTTGTGTCAGGAAGATCTCACGCAGATTTTTTTGATCTTCGCACTTTCCAAAAACAAACACTGTGCGAGACAATATGTATGCCCGTTATCTGTGCGGCGCAGACAAAATTGATTGCGCAGATTTTCAAAAAAAAAAACAAAACAAACCGCCCTTTATTTACGCCTTCTTTTTCATCCATGGTTTTATACCTTTTACACAAGTGTTTTTAGCTTGGTATAACTTTCAACTATTTTTATGATTGTGGTTTAAACATTTTTTTTTTAATTGATTTATAAAACTTACCTTTTTTAAACGAATAATTTCTTTTAATTTTGTTTACAACTTTGTGTTTTATAAAATCATTTTTCAGAAACAGTAATTTTTACAATTTTTTTTTGGTGCATGTTTTTTTTTTTCAAGAAATATATGTGTCTACATATTGTTTTTTCATGTGAGTGTTCTTCTAGATGTTTCTATTTTTTATGGAATAGTTTTTAGCTACAAGTTATTTATTTAAAAAAAAATCTACATATACGATTTCATGATTTTATGCAAGTAGAGTTGTAACAATATGTTTTTTTTTTTTTTCTTTTTTTTTTTTTTTAACATTCATCTTCACAAACCAAAAAAAAAAATGCATAATATCTTTTGGAAATTACAATGTCTTCTTTGGAAATTTTATGATAACATAAAATTACCATTATAATACTTAACATGTAGCAACAAACCTGATTTTTTTTTTTTTTTTTTTGTGTTTTTTATAACAACGTACTTTTTGTTTCTTAGTTTATAGCAATGTACAATGTTTTTTTTTTTTTTTTTTTTTTTTTTTTTTTTTTTTTTTTTTAATTTACGTTGTGCTATTTTATAACATGGTACTTTTTAATGTTTTAAAATTAAGCATGTAGTTTCTAACTTTAGCTTCAAAATCTCAAAAGGGCAATGCATTAATAGGCATGCTTTTTATTGTCGTTTTGCAAAAGACTCTACAAATCATAGTATTTTTTTTAGAACGGCAAGTTAGTATATGTCTGAAATTAAACCAAATATCTCTTTGTTAGGAATATATTGTTCGACATTTTGTTAGCCATAGGCTAACCCCAATTTGTACAAATCCTCCTTAATAAATGAAGGTTTTTTTGTCATTTGTCAATCTCTTATGGGTTTTGACACTTGTCATTTTGTGGTAATTTTGAAATAAATATTATCCACTTATTAATTTTTGGTTTGTTTTAATTTTTAATTAAAGTCATATATACTTATATATGTAAACTATTAAATATCATATATGTGATATTAAGTTATAATAAATATATTTCTTTCTTTTTTATTTTAAAATTGTAAATTAAAAAATATTTCATTTTTATATTTTAAATTTAATTATTTTTTAAATTAACCCGTATAATATACATATCTTACAGCTAGTTCTAAATCGAAGATATATAAACAATTAAGTGGCAATCAATATGCTGGTCTATACTCGGACTTTAAATGGAATGGCATGTTATTATACTCATTTGAACCATTTATATTTAATCATAAATAAATACATGGTGCGGCAGCCCATGCCTTGGCTTCCTCCACCCGCATGCCTCCAACAAGCCATCTCCTAGTAGGCTGGTACCCAAGGAAAGTCCAAGAGTTTTTTTATTTTTTTATTTTTATTATTATTTTATTTATTTTTATTAAGGTTATATAATATTATCTAATTTTAAACAAGTAACTTTTCATACTGTAGATATTCCATTAAAATCATTTAATTGTCATTTGGTTAAATTCGACTCAAGTATGCTAGTAAATATGCAAAACTGACAACAACATTATTGAACTTTGTATATTTTGTTACTATATACCTAAATAAAAATATTACTGAATCATCTAATGTATTTTAACATTGTTAATAAATTACTATTACATTATTTTAGAACCAAATTACTAACACCTTAAATGTTATTTTTTAACGAAAATACATGATCATAAGATATAAAAGTAAAATAATAGTAAATACATTTATTTTATCAAGCTAAATATTAAATTTTCATGGGTCCGTTTAATTATTAATTACATTGAATAGACCATTATAGGAAGACTTTATACAAGGGAAAAATGGCGTATCCCAAAAATTTGGAAGACAGCTAATTCAAAGCTTCTTGTTTGCGATTATTCCAATTAAAATAAATGAGTTTCTCGTATTTTCTAGTTTAAGTTATCAATTTCAATTAAATAAATATATAATTATTAATCATCAAACTTCAGTTTGAATAACTTTTAATTTCCTTATTAGTTATATAATTTTAATAAAAATAATGTTATTCGTACTCACTTCTTGTTAAATGGCATAGTATAATAAGTTTTTCATATTTTTCATGTGTCTGCCATAAATAAATTAAAAAGAAAATTGCAAAATGTCCCCCCTTTAGTTTGCATTTTTATTTGGTTGAAGTCAAAGAAGTTTCAATTTGCAAAATCAATTCTTTTGGCGGAATTTTATTGTGGTTTTGGTCTCAAAAATTAATATTCGTTTATCTATTTTGTCAAGACAATGTAAATTGACAATATTTCCCCTTGTTATAAGATTTTCGACAACTTTGTAATTATGTATATGTGTAGGGCCCACGTAAACACTCCATTTAACCTACATTTAGACCTCCTCTCCCTCCTAACGTAACACCATGTTCGGGATCATTTTGTGATTCGGGGCTGTGGGTCGGAAGTTGATTGTGTAAAGGCTTTAGGCCTTAAGGAGGCAGTGGTTAGACCTTTTGGAAGGAGGTAATGATGGTTATGATAACTAAACCTTTGAATTGTGTTTTGGAGTCAATGGGTAAAACTGGAAAAGTCATAGGACGGGTTCTTGCATGCAATATGGATTTTTGTTCAAGAAGTTTTTAGTCCAAGATATTTAGATAATATTGTAGAGCTCTTCAATACCTTCTCGTGGATATAAAGATCGTCGAAAACGGAGTTGGAACAAAAAGGTTGTGACCGTTTGAAGTTAGGGTGATTTTGGGTTGAGTCGCATACGTTGGGCGTACTAGGGCATCCCTAGTATGTTGGGCGTAAATTCGTGGTTTGAGCCCTATTTTGAGCTTTTTAACTCCTCCAAACTCATTCCATTCTCAGCCTCCACCTCTCCAACACCCTTTATTGTAACCTTAACCTTAGATTGAGCCCTATGAGCAAAAAGAAGGCGTTTTTAAGTACTTTGGAGTGTTCTTGGTGCACCTTGGAGAAGAAAGAACTCATTGAAGAAGTGTTGGTTGCACTGGAGCTTATAAATCCAGACTTTGTTCATCTTGATCTTTTTTCAAGAGGTATAAAGTTTGAATCTTGATGATGAAATTGTTAGATCTAGATAGTTTTGGGTGTTATGAGCTTTTGGTCACTTTAAGTGCATAAAGTTTAGATCTTGAAAGTTTGTGACCTTGTTATGGATAAAGTTGGAAACTTATCCATCTAAACATCATTTTGATTCAGATCTGAAGGTTGGAGATTTGTACTAAATGGATTAAGTTGAAAAAGATGCACTTTTGGGTACCTTTGAGACTTAAAGACTAGATCTTATTTGTTGGGTCCATTCTAATGGATAAAGTTGGAAACTTTATCCGTTATGGAGCTACTATGAACCATAACAATGTGATCTTGGCCCTTCTATACAAGAGTTGTGATGTCTTATTGGGTTAAGAACTTAGGATTTTGGACATTAAGAACTTTATAGCCATGTAAAGTCATAAAGAGTGAAACTTTATGACTTAGGACATCATTTTGGGTGTGGATCTAAGTTTTCTTACATAAAGGCTTAATGGAATTTTGGGACTGGGATGCATACGATCAGCGTACCTGGTGGTACGTTGCGTATACGGTCAGCATCCCACTTTTGGTCAACATCAAAGTACGTTGGGCGTACTCTCATGGTATGCAGGACATACTCCGCTGGGAAGAAATATTGAATTTTGGACCTTGACCGTTGACTTTGACTATGCGAGGTTGACCAAGTTTAACCTAAGGGAATTTTGGGTAATTTGATTTATAGTTTGAGATTTGGGTTCCGGTTAATTGTATAGATGACTAGTAGAGATAACCTTTACAGCAATGATCGGTGCAACAATTCTTGTAGACTGTAAGGTGAGTTTTATCACTATATCCATGGGCCAAAGGCACCAATACCGACCCATTACTTGTTATGTGGAATGTTAGTGGTTTATGTGATGCTTGCATGAAAGACCAGGATCTGGCCCCTAACACTTGTATGTAAGATTGGGATATGGCCCTCGACATTGAAAGGAAAGACCACGGGGGTAGCCCACGGCACTTGTATGTTTTAGTATGTGGTATTTTAGGGAATTCACTAAGCTTTGTGCTTACAGTTTCATATTTATAGTTGCAGGTACTTTCAGTTCGAAAAGGAAGGGCCCAGTGTGACTGCACAACATCCCCCAAAGTTTTCTGCATTGGAATTTAATGATATTACTCTAATGTTTAAATGATATATTCACTTTGATCGGTTTTAGAACAACTCGTTTGTATGATTTATTATTTTAAAAATGAAAAAAAATACCTTGGATTTTCGGGACATTACAAGTTGGTATCAGAGCCTTGGTTTGAGGGATTTGGGCACATTCTTGGGTATGTTTGAACTCTAACTGAGGAATTGGTAATCTTTTGAAAGAAAATAGGTTTCTAAAAAGATTTTTGTAAAGAAAATAAGTTTCTAAAAAGATTTTTGTAAAGAAAATAAGTTTCTAAAAATATTTTTATAAAGAAAAAAGGGGTGTGATGCATGCAATCAGTCGAGCTCAAGTAAGTGATTTCCAGAATACCCATACATGTTGATATGATATATAATATGAATGTTCACATGCTAGGATAAGGCAAGGGATACTTTCAGGAATTGCATGATAGATTGGCTTGATATGTGATGCCTTGTATCCTAGGAAGCATTGGGTGCTATGATTGGGAATATGTATTAGTATTGGTAATTGTTAAGTGTATTCTTTAAATATCGTATACAGTTATGATCATATAGCTCTAGAATGATTGGTTTGGCCTTATTTCCTGTTCCTTTTCTGGTTATGGTCCTAGGGTAGAATCTTTTATTCGATAGCCTATTTGATCATGGATTGTGTATAATTTGCATGCATAAGGCAACCCATAGTGAGAGTAGAAGTTCCTAGCATGGTAGTAGCAAGTGAGTGTGAGATGCCATTTGTTTGTTTTATGGCTTGGAGTGTTACTGCATGAATGTTGTTTGATTTGTGCTTTGTCGAAATCTTACTGATTTGGGTTAACTATTAAGTGAATATGTTAAGCCACATGCTGAAAAGGTTAAATAATCTCAAAATAATGGATTTGACTCTATTTTGCAACTCTTATCTGAGTCCAAACGTTGTAGGATTGAGTCTTTTACTCGAAGGATTATCTAAGTTTTGTTGCGTGTGATTGTATTCATGAAGTGGTTAGCTCACATTATTGGGAGGTTTTCAGCAGTTGATGGCAGGGTGAGGTCGGGAACCTAGGAGAGCCTAGGAAGTGCTTTAACGGGTTGGGTTGCACTGTTTAGGAGGTACTTGGATTACCGATTTGAGAAGGTGAATTGGAGGATTCAGGATATCTCTTGAGGAAAGTATAGGTAGGTATGGAAGGTAGTATTAGGCATGTACTACTGAAAGCACAAGATCCATACTCGAATCGAGGGGGGGTCACGGAGAATCTAGGAAGCCTGTGGGAAGAGGATCCTTTGAGTATGTTCCGATTATTGTATGGTTTCTTTTCATTATGGTAATCAGAACTCGTGGAGGAGGTTCAGGCTCTAGTTAAGGTTCAAGTGTTGGCATTGACCCGATGGATGAGCAGACGTGGGACTTCATATCGTTGGAGATCACCCGCAACATTTTGGAGCAGACTCATTTGATCTTTGGTTCGTTAAAGGAAGGGATCATGGAGATTTTAGATGAGCTTATGGGCACATTACACATAGAAATTTTGGCTATTGTAGGGGCTCACACTCTTTCCCTCCTCAAGTTTCATGCTTGTAAAGCTCCCGATTTTTTTAGGGAGAAGGACCCCATTGCTAGTAGGAGGTGGTTAGCAGACATGGTGAACGCTTTTCGGTCGAGCTTCTACCTCTAGGGGTCGAAGGTCAAATTGCTTCTTGTCTTCTGATAGACAGATCTTGAGATTGCTTCTTGTAACCCGATTTAGGGTAGAGTTTGCACCAACTATCAAGGTGAAACCATTGGTGAGGGAGTTTCAAGACCTTCTTCGGACGATTGAGACTGTAGCAGAAATCACTGCCAATTTTAGGGAGAGGGCTCTTTTGTTTTCACAGTATGCCACAAATGAGGAGATGAAGAAGACAAGGTACCATGATATGTTGCGAGATGGTATAAGGGATTTTTTTTCATCTTTTTAGTTTTTTTGGACTTTGGACGACATGATAGTGGGAAATTAATTTGGAGAACCTCGGGAAAAGGAAACAAAAGCAGGTGCAGATAGTTGGGGGTCTTGTAGAGATACCCAAGACTTTTGATCAGTGAGTGAGAGGCTAGCAGGGTCAAGGTCAGTACAGCACGTGCAGGAAGCAACATGGTGGAGTTTGTCGCTTTAGGGGTTCGGGTTGCTATAAGTGTGGTAGGCTTGGTCAGGTCAACAGAGATTGTCCTCGGGGAATGAGTCCGTTATGTTTCCACTGCAACCAAGTGGGCTACGAGAAGGCCAAATGTCCGATGTTGTGGGGTGGAGCAGTGTGTGTGCTTACTCCAGTTACTTTGAGGACCGTGATGGTCGCAAGGGCAGAATGGATGTTCCCATGGTGATGAATCAAGCATTGCAGTCACAGGCTGAGGGGATCTGAGTTCCACCAGTTAACGTCAAAGATGTTTTATTTTGAGAATCTTCATATGCCATTTTAAATACCGAGAGTCGTGCTTAGAAGATATTCGGGTGAGCCGATTTTGGATGTTGATGTGGGAAGCATTGACCACCGTTAGAGCAAGCTTTAAGTAAGAGAATACTAACTGTCGGTTCCATATTTGGTGGTATCAGCAAGGAATTCAAGGAATCCACAAGGTGGTCATGTTGGTTTTGAACGTAGGAATTGTAGGGGTCATTCGGGAATACGAGGCAATGAAGAATTGGTTTGATTGTGGGTGTAAGATCAGTTATTGATAAGTTCATACCTTCGAAGTGTGGTCAGTTATAGGTTCACATGAGAATTACTCTAGTGCAAGTAGGTCGTTGAATTGGTTGGGTACCCAATTCTATAGTTGAGAATTTGTTCTTCGTCATCCGATAAAGTCGCCGAGGACTTATAGTGGATTTAGTGGAAAGTGCTCAGGAATATTAAGCTCGTTGAGATTTCGGGGAGTATTCATTCAATTTTGGTAGATGTGTGTTCACTAGGATTGGCTAGTAATGGAACACTAGTACTTGTGGGCTTAGGTTATCGACAACTTTGAGTAGTCAGGTTGCGAGATAGATTGGAAATCTATCAGTTTTGTGGTTGAAAGAGCGCAGTTGAATACAAGTAGGGGAGAACTGCTTACACTATGGGATTCAAGGAATGAGATTTCTGGTTACCTTACGCATTAGTGGTGGCACGTGGAAAGTATGTGATTAGTTTCAAGTTGAGGGATTGTGTTAGAGCCTCTTTGCCTGTTCTTGTATGATGAAGGCTTTGGGGTTTGAAGCATAACCCAAACACATGATTGAGGTATATAAATATGAGGTTTTGACTCATGATGATTATGTTTGGTATGGTAGATGCACAGTATGACCATGGGTTGGGTCCATGGAATTGTGGAAGTGTTGTAAGACTGTGAGGTGGCCGTAGCATTCACTAGGTTAGCAGGTAGTGATAGAAGTGTTGTAAGACTGTGGGGGTGGCCATAGCATTCACTAGGGTGGCAAGTAGTGATAGAAGTGTTATAAGACTGCGGTGTGGTCGTAACATTCACTAGGTTGGCAGGTAGTAATAGAGGTGTTGTGAGACTATAGGAAGACCACAACATTCGTGGGATCAAGGAAGAATGTGTGTTGTATGGGGTCGATCATGATGTAAGACTATAGTTAAACATGTAGCATTTATTTAGAGTAAAGTAAGTTACACTGCGTCAGTGTGATGGTTGGTTATCATACCATTATTTGGAACAAGAGGGTTGTTGAAGCCTTTTATATGAGTAGGTTAGGGTAGCTTGGCTAGACAGACTCTTGGATAGAGTCTTGTGGTACAGTCGTTTGAAAGGATGTCGGTTTCAACGACCAGTCGGGAATCCGCCGCTTCAGATAATTGGTAGATCAGCTCGGAGCTCAAAAGATTTTGGATAGATCGAAAATGCGAATGTCGGTCAGCAGGATAATTTAGGGTCATAAGGACTTTGTTCAGATTAGATTGTGAAGTGGAGCCATGTTGGTTGTGATTTAGAGTGGTTTTGTATGTTGGGAAGTTAGATAAGGTATTGGATTCCTGGTTTTGATTTGAGTAGTGATGGTTGTCCTTTATCGGTTAAGGTCAGCGAGAATAAGGATTCGTTTGTCGTCAATATGTGAGTTATGCTTAGGATGTGTTCAATTATTGGAAGGTCATCATATGTTAGGGTCGGCCTTTATCAGGGATCTGGTAGGTGGTTGGGGTGTATATGTTTTTGGGTATCTGTAAATTTTGTTCAATCCAGATAGGTTTGTTCGGTTCGGGTTGTGAAGTTGAGTCATTGTGGGAACAATTTTGATTGGTTATGTTTGTTTTGGAGTCCGACACTATTCAGGGTTTTCAATTTCAGGTATAACAGTTAAATACTCATTGGTTTAGGGGAAAAAAGTTGAGGTTCATTCTTCATTCTTGTATCACCCCATCTTTCAAGTAACTTCAAATTCATTCCTTGGGTTTTAATTATATCATTTTTGGTCCTTGGATTAGAAAGAAGTTGCCATGGGAAGCTCTATGGGAAAGATGGTACTTTTGGAGTATGATTAGTACGTAAGGCGTACATGTGAGTACGTTGGGCGTTCGTGTGTCCGGGTGAAAACCCTAACTTTTAGGGTTTGTGGAGTATTTAAGCATAATAATGGACCCTTTTCCCCCATCTTTCCAGCCTCCAAGTTCTTGAATCATTTTCGGAAACCCTAGCTTCTCATGCGTGTGTGAGCTAAGAGTGTGTTTCTTGTGTGGTTGAAGAAGAAGAAGTTGCATCAAGGTGATTAAAGAGTGAAGCAACTTAGTAGATCTTGGATCATCGCCTTATAAAGAAGCTATAGAAGGTAAAAAGCTTCTACCTTTATGCTTGGAATGTTTGGATCTTGTTTTAGTAGCTTATTGGTGTTCTTCTTGTCCTAAAAGTCCCAATATTGTGCATGCTTTGTTTTGGACGTTTTGAGTTGTCCTTTCAGACTATAGGATGGGTCATAAGCCATAAAAATGAGGTCCCTTTAGCTATTTTGGTTCCTTTTTATTTGTAGGATGTCTTAATGGATTAAGACCATGTATTGATCCCTTTTTGGACGTTTAAAGTATTAAAGTTTGAGACTTTATGATTTGGGAGTACTTTTGAAACATGGATCTGAAGTGTAGGCTCAAGTGCTAAATCCATTAAGAAATTAAGAAAGAAAATGGAATTTCAAGGGTACGCCCCGCGTAGCATATTGTTCGCCCCGTGTACCCGATGAGCCACCATGATGGTGGATTCTACGCAGCCTCGTGTACGCTGAGCGTACCTCAAGAGTACGCCCTACATACTCGGTCATTTTGGGCTTCGGTTTTGGACTTGGATTGTTTTGGTCCATCTGGATTTTATGGTTTGGGATTTTGTCATGTTGGATTTCTTGAGTGAAGACCATGAAAGGTATTGGGCCCAATTTGGAAAATTGGACCATATTTGGGCCTTAGAAGCTTAATTGTATTTTGGGCTTTTAGTCATTTAGATTGGGCCATAGTATTGGGCCGAGTTTGAGGAACAGTAAAAAGGTCTTTTACCCTAAATTGGACACATGTTGTGAGTTAGGATCTAGTTATTAATGGATGGACATTTGTGGTGTTTGATAGTGCGCTAGCTCTAGCAAATCTGCAATCTGAGATTTCTCATGGGGTCTGCTGTTGATGGGGTTAGCTTGGTAATAGCAGCAAAAGATCGTCTATTTGTTTCGGCAGTGTGAGGTGAGTTGTCCTCACTATACTCTCGGGTCGAAGGCACCAATGTTGACCTTTGCATTGTTATCTTGGTTTATTATACGCTTGCGAATTGCGATGCAGTCGTTATCTGTTAGATTTGTATCTTGGTAGATAGGATGATGTTTTGCTCAGTGATCTGTTAGATCTGCCTATTAGATGTGCTGGCTATATGTTTACCAATCGGATGTTTTGAGGAGTGTGGTTGGGTTGAGACTATACTGCTTTGTGATGCCAGTCAACAAACTCGATAATATTTATATCGGTATATTACATGTATGCTTATCTATTATGTATATGTTGACATGGTTTGTGTGTGTGGTTGGGTTGAGGCGGTCCTGCTTTGTGTTGAAGGCCAAAAGACCCGGGGTGGCCTGGATAGACTGAAGGCCTATGAGGCGGACCGGTGAGGCCGAGGGCCCAAAGAACGATCCAAACAAGATAAAGGCCTGGTGAGGCGGTCCATACATGTTGAAGGTTCTATGAGCGGTCCAGAGAGGCTGAAGGCCCGATGAGGCGGTCCAAACATGTTGAAGGCTCTGTATGCATGTTGTTTGTTGTATATTTTATCTGTGGTGTGTTGGTATTTTGGGTGACACTTACTAAGCTTCGTGCTTACAATTTTGGTTTATGGTTTCAAGTACTTCAGTGGATCGTGTCAAGGTGAAAGCGTGCCCGTACACATCCTCGTGTTTTTGGACTTATGATTTTTGGGAAAATCTGATAACATGAATATTTTGAAAACTGTGTTGAAAGCGATTATGGTTTTAAATAATGTTTCGGGAACAATGGTTTTGTGAACACTTCTTTAGAAAAAGTGTTGTTTTGAAAAGTTAAAATTTTATGAAATTTTATGGATGTCACAGTTCGGGTTGGTATATCTGCTATTTTGGGTTCAAAAACAGTAAGGGTGTGCGGTCATCAGATTGAGGTGACTTTCCCAGTCATTTTTGGGAGTCAGGGAGTTCAATCAGACTCGTTTAGTTTGGTAAAGGAGATAGTAAGGAATGATTTTGAGGAAGAAATCTAATTTAAGCGGGGGAGAGTTGTAACACCCTGTTCAGGGTCATTCTGTGATTCTGTAACATCTCGATTTTTAGGTATTTATCTTTTAACCCGTTAGTATGATAGTTGTTTGCATTTGTGACCCCTGGAGTGAGTTTTGTTGCAAAATGGCCCATAGTGGCATTGTCGTAATTTTGGACAAATCATAGTACATTGGGCGTAATGATATTAAAGGGACAACGTCGTTTTGGGAGTATGCTAGGCGTACTCCGTCTGGGTGAAAACCCTAATCTTGAGGATTTGGACCTTATTTATTGATCCTTAAGTTTCATTTCTTCACCTCATTCTCAGCAACCATCATTAGAAACGTCTTCTCAAGAAAACCCTAGCTCCATTTTTGCGCTTTGAAGCTTGAGTGTGTGTTTTGTGTGTTCCAAATGAAGAAGAAGGTGGTGGTGAAGTTTGGAAGCTAGAAGCAAGCTTGTATTTGGAAGTTTTGTATCATTCTCCATCTCCAGAAGGTAAAAAGTTCCCACCTTGATAAATAAGTTGCTAGATCTAGCTTGCATGATGAAAATTTGAGCTTCTGTCCCAAATATGGCCTTTCTTGTGTATGACATGTTATGGAACATTTAGGTTGTCCTTTTGAACGTATTTCCATGTCTTGAGCCATAAAAATATGACCTTGCCCCCTGAGATTCCTTCATGTACGACATTAAGAGCTTTAGTGGTTAAGACATGTAAGGTTTTTATTATTGGGATTGATCTAGGCATGTAGAACCATAAAGTTGGAAACTTTATGGTTTGGGATGCCATTTGGGGCTAAGACTGAAATTTAGATGTAGTATCTTAAGGAATTAAGCCCCTAAAACGAAGTTGTTAAGCCATTGTGTACGTTGGGTGTAACTATAGTACGACAGGTGTATACCCGAGGGGAGCCTGATCTGGATCGTGAGTACATGGGAGGTACGAGTCGAGTACGCGAGGCGTAATCGGTTAGGGTTGACTTTTCTTGATTTTGACTTTGTCTAAGGTTGACCAAGTTGACTTTAGGTCAAACTTGAGGTTTTTTTTATTGGTGATTTAGATTTTATTAGTTCTGATGGTTGTGGATCCACAAGAGCAAGCAGGGTAGCAAGGAGCATATAGCGGTGTTCTTAGGTTTCTTCATTTCAGGTGAGTTTCGCCTCATTGTACCGTGGGTCGAAGGCACCAATGTCGACCTATTAGTTTTTGGTTATCCGTTAGTAGAGGGATGCCTTAGGGACTATATATAGTCACATAGGTTAGACATAGGACTCTTGATCTAGGCTCTCTTACTTGTTCCTTGTTTGGTTGTGGTTCTAGAGTTGGATCACCTATCTGGGTGTCTATCTCACATTTGATTATATACGATCATGCATTTCTCGGATTACTACTACTTGGTATGTCACTATGTTGTAGTGATCGATTAGATTTGTATTTTGGTATCGAGTATGCTAATAGGTTGTATTGATCTATTAGATATGTATTCTGGTGTCGAGTATGCTGTTAAGCTGTAGTGATCTGCTAGATCCATATCATGGTATTGACTATGTTGTTATGATGTAGTGATCTGTTAGATCGGTATCCTGGTATGTAGGATGTTATATGTACTTACTAGTAATCATCTAGTAGAGTACCCTAAGGACTATCTGTAGTTATGTAGGATAGCCTGAGAACTCTTGGTCTAATCTTTCTTGCATGTTCATTATTTGGTTGTGGCTCTAGAGTATGATCATCTATTCGTGTGGCTATCTCACCTCTGGCTATTTATGGTTACACATTTCATGAAGGTTAGTTGGTAGTGGGACTATAGTTGTGAGAGGACTAGTAGGCGGGAGTGAGCTATATGATTGATGTTTGTCTGTATTATGTGTCTGCTTGATCCTTGTTTGTTTGTATGTCGACATATGGTGGTGGTTTAACACTCCGTTTATTAAATAAATAAATAAACAAATTACTGAACGACTAGTAGCCCTAAAATCAATAATTATATATCAAGGGTTGGTCTCGAGGAGTTAACTGTCATAGGTTTAGAAGTCGGGATTAAAAGTGCAAGTTCCGGATTGGTTTTGTAAATATTTATGAAGGTAGGGACTACTCGGTAAATTATTTGGACTTAACTTGAAAGGATTTTGAAGACTAAGGGCTATTTGGGTAATTTCAGATTTAATTTGAAAGGTGTGACAACCCAAAATTTCTATCTTGTACATCCATTCGATTCAATCAAAGTCATAGTTGGTTTTGGCTATCTTCTAGCCCTGTTAAAGGCATGTTTAGTAACTTAAAGGATAAAGTGTTAGGAAGTATCGTATAGAGTTCACTGTGCTGCATACAAGACGGAAACTCCACCATAAGGAGTTTTACGGTCGCAAACACCTCCTTGGTCATGAACTCACCTCCTTAAGTATGATATTCATTCTTCCTTCACCACTTTATCCACCTCTAACTCAAGAAATCGTATTTCCTCTCAACATTCATCGAGTATTCACTTAGATCTTCAAAAGAGTAAGTATTCATTCCTTTGCCTTGTTGATACATTGCTTAAACTAGTAATGATCCATGAAACTATCTTTATGTTGTTTAGATCTTCAAGTCTCCTTCATCTTTCACCAAGAACACACTTGTTCTTGGATCGTGAACCCCTACTAAGCCTAAAAACGTGAGTATCTCTTCTATCTCTTAGTTAGACTTGTTAAACTCTTGATTCTAGCCTTGGATCATCATAAAATGCATGGACATCAAGAGTTTACGGTCATAAACTCTTGTGTTGGTGTATGTTTTGGCTTCAAAATCCATCAAGACCAAACCTAGGACCGAAAACACTTAGGGAATACTTATTAGGGCCATGAAAATGCCTCGTTTGCAAGTCCTCCCATGGGTGTACGACCGTAAACTCCTTGATCGTACACTCTAGGACCGTATACACCAAGGGTCGTATACTCCCTTGGTTGTATACCTCTTTGGCCGTAAAATCCTGGCTGTAAACTCCAGGCCGTACACACCTTTGTGTGGCCTTAAACTCCTCTAAGACAATCAGTTGTGATTATAACACTTCAATATAAGTGTTTCCTAGTCCCTAAAGTGGTTTCCTTACATGATTAGTTGTTTATACACTAATTATATACATATATATGTCATTATATGCTTATTAGGATCCGTTTGTGCTCAAAACTTCACTTGACACGTAGCATCCTACAATCAATCTTACACATAATCACTCACTAAAGGTGAGTTCATACCCCTAACTGACCTTTTAAATGATTTCAAATGCTTTTTTGGGGGGGGGGGGGGGAATACAAGTTGAAACATTATAGTTATTATATCAATCGCATGTGATTAATAACTATCAAATAAATGGATTTCTTATACTTCAAAACTATGTTATCAAACAACTATTTCAAAACATGTTATCAAACTCTTTTAAACTTATATATTGTCAAAATATATAAGCCGGAGGCACGGAGGCTTTGGTAAAGCGTTTGGATTGAAGCAGTAGGCCAATAAACCCTGGGCATTCCATCTCGATGGTTCATTGGACCCGATGCATGCTTGTATGTTTATCATATGGGGTGTTTTGGGGGAAACTACTAAGCTTTATGCTTACTCAGTTGTTTATGGTTTCATGTATCATCGATGGTTGTGGGAAGGCGAAGGCAGGACTGTATACACTCATGAACAACATTTAGGTTTCTGCGTTTTCTATGATACTCTGATTTTTAATAAATTTAATTTGGAATAATGCTTTTCTTAATAATGGATTTATAAATTGTGAAGTTTTACCTTAATAAAAATGAAAAAAATTGGTTGTAAAAAATGGGACGTTACAGATTCAGGGTCGTGGGCCGGAAGTTAATTGTATAAAGGATTTGGGCCTTAAGGAGATGATGTTTAGACCATTTGGAAGAAGGTGATGATGGTTATGAGATTTAAACCTTTGAGTTGTCTTTTGGAGTCAAAGGGTAAAACGGGAAAGGTCATAGGCCGGGTTTTTACATGAAATATGTATTTTTGTTCGAGAAGTTTTTATTCTAAGATATTAATATAATATTGTAGAGCTCTTCAATACCTTTTCATGGATATAAATATCGTCGAAAACGGAGTTGGAACGAAGAAGTTATGACAGTTTTAAGTTAGGGCGGTTTTGGGTTGAGCAACGTACGTTGGGCGTACTTAACATGTACGTTGAGCGTACTCAACGTGTATGTAGGGCGTACTAGGGCATCGTTAGTACGCTGGCAGGAAATTAAGTAAGTTAGGTGTATGCGATCAGTGCCCAAACCCTATTTTCGTGGTTTGAGCCCTATTTTGAGCTTCTTAACTCCTCCAAACCCATTCCATTCTCAGCCTCCACATCTCCAACACCCTTTATTGTGACTCTAACCCTAGATTGAGCCTCATGAGCAAAAAGAAGGTGTTTTTAAGTGCCTTGTAGTGTTCTTGGTGCACCTTGAAGAAGAAGGAACTCGTTGAAGAAGTGTTGGTTGCATTGGAGCTTATCGATCTAGACTTTGTTCACCTTGATCTTTCTTGTAGATGTATAAAGTTTGAATCTTGATGATGAATTTGTTAGATCTAGTTAGTATTGGGTGTTATGTGTAACATCCTGAGATTTTGCAGGTATTTTCAGATCCTCTCTTCTATTATTATTTTTAATGGGGTTTTGGTCATAAGAACATCCTATGTGCTCATACAAACCCTAATGCTTGGATCTAGGTTTCTCTATTGTACATGCAAGTTATCCAATACTATAAACCCTAGATCTAGCATATGAGAATCAATATAACATATAATTAGAGTTTAGATCATACCTTGATTGTTATGTAGCAATAACAATCTAAATCCTCCTTGTACTGACTTTAGAAAGCTTAGAGTCACAAATGTCACTCCTCTAATCCTCTAATGGTTCACAAACACCAAGAGCAAGAGGATGAAGAGGATAGAGGATGGAGGCTGCCCTAAAATGTGTGAAACCCTAGAAGGATGCTTAGCCACGTTTTTGGGTCATAAGGGATGTATATATAGTTAGGCTATTAGGGTTATCTAACAAGGAAACCCTAAATTGGATGCTTAAGCCCTAAGCAACCCATAGATTCCTTTCCTTAAGGCCTTGGACGATTTCTTATGGGTTTCCCCATAGAATTCGTCCACTTCTTAATATAAGGCAATCCATGGCCCAAATTGCAATTATCTTATAATTACAATTCTAGTCCCTTAAGTTTAATTAATCTCTTTTAGTCACAAAACTAATTACCAATTAATTCTTGACTAATATTAATTAAACAATATGATTTCTCCTTTAATATATTATTCTCATAATATATTAATAAATCATATTTAATCCTTTCTCTCCATAATTCATCCTATCAAGTTGCTTTGATGAAGGCAACCCAAAAGGACCGTGCACCATCGGGTCAAGTACATACCAAAATAGTTATGGACTTAGACACTAATCTAACAGTATCCCACTTGGATAAGTCTAATAACTATTCTGCGTATGACTTCAGATCCTGATCTGCAATCGTAGCTTTGCAAAGCCGCTGTCAACTCTGATCCTATCAAATACGCGTGTTCTTTAGATAAGGGATCATATATTCCTCCATTCTAGATATCGTATGAGACATGATTTCAAATCACTCTCTTTGTACTATTTCTCGATTCCCGATTTATGATGACTAACTAATTGAACAAATCAAATTAGCCCTAGCCCGGCCAAGCATTTACGTTTGTCATCACTAAATCATCGAGGGGCCCAAAGATATCGCTTTTATCCTACTTTGGATAAAAGGAACGGATAAACTTTGATACAATGCTTGCTTGTACTCACTCACCGAATCACACACAACAATATGTTTTATGACACCAAGTTACTGGTGCGTGTACATATTATCAATGTGCAACCGATTTGCAAGATACAACTCACACATCTCGGTTTTCAAGAATATAAGATGTTATCGTCTCACCAATCACTCGTGATACAATTCATGGAGTGATCCAAGTGAGCGTGGGTTTAATCCAATGCTCAAATCTTATTCATAAGCACTCATGAACGTTGTAGCAAACATTTACGTATGTCTAATACCCTTTTAGACAATCCACACACCAATTCACGACAATCTTCATTTCATATCTACTTCCAACATATGAACGACTGTGGCTCGTTCGAATAATTTGACTGTTCTCAACCAATTAAATTATTCAGGAAGTCAAAACATGCAAAGTGAAACACAAGAATAATACTAATCCCATATGACCTCAAACCTTTGAGTATAAATAAAACACCTTTTATTTATCACCATATCGATTACTCATTATTTGTCGTTTCGGGTAATCAACTTGTTACTTGAATTATTACTACACTTGTCCCATGCTCCTAGCATGCACACAATGTTTACTTATGGTTCTTACTTTGTGAAATAGATCAAATTGAACACATTTCCAATCATTCTCATTTCACAACTCCTAATCCTTTTTCATAAGTGTAAGAATATCAAATTCTTGCTACTTATAGAATATGCTAGATTCTAACATTTTATGCAATGATCCTTTTGTAATATCACTACACCAAGGTCACAAAGACTATTGCCAATGAAATTACAAAGTCTTTTATCATAGATTGTTACAAGGCAACTCCTTAGATATGATGTCTCTCATTCAAAGTACAATCCTTTGAACATCCTTTTGCTTAAAAGTTTGTAATCTAGACATAGATTTTCAATATTCAATTCCCAATATGGACACGCTTCCATATTTTCCATATGACAACTCATTCTTAATAGAATCTTATCTATTCGTAATAATGTCGATATGGTCCATCCAATACTATACTTCCAACTACTCACAAGCAACCAATCCTAGGCGAACTTTGGATTGCCCTTTTATAGTTGTTTAATTATTTTGGTCAAAAACCGATTCTAGTCCCTTTTCCCTCTAAATGCGCTAAACATTTGGTAAATTTTAGAATGGTCAAATATTATAGCATTTGCAATCGATCCTGTACCCGAAGCGTATGGGACACGACGCAAAATGTCTTACATAAAGATTTGATACTTTATCAATCTTTTGCCATAATGTTTTATTTGCTATGTTCTCAAAATTCGAATTGTGAAGAGGAATGCCATAATCATAATCGAAATTTTAAGAACACACTATGTACTTTTGACTAAATTTATTAATATTCCACAACCTAGGCCTTTAGATTTAAAATGAAGCATAATATTCTCTCCCTTAATTATAGCAAAACAACTATTCCATCTTTACAACTTTGCAAAGAATGACTCTTGTTTTCTATGATTAATATTGCCAACTTGCAATAGTTTCCTTAATAATCATACAATCATAACATTTATGCTCCCACTATCATGATGATTATTATAAAACATAACACTTATGCTCCCACTAGTTTCGACATGTATTCATAAACATCTTAACTTTCTGAAAAACAATACCTATTGAATTTCTTAAGTCCATGTTTCTAATACTTAGTGCTTTGATAATCTTTTATCAAAGCTTCTTGAACTTATGCACCTTTGCCTTAGATAGTTCATATGTGTGTCTAAACAATTAAGACTAATTGCCAAACCTCACAACTCAAATCATGGAAAGGGATACCGTAACCATAATCGAATTTGAGAATGCAATTTTACAATCACTATCTTTTTTTTTAAATCTTTCTTAGTGAAAGCAATTCCTCACAATCATTTTCATGAAGGAGGAAATCTTATGACACTTATATTTAAACGGTGTATGTGTTCCTATCCATGTGAATTTGTTAAAACCAAAATTTACGACAAATTCAAACTCATATGGACCGAACTTTCTTAATCTTGATTTCTTGCCTTATGGTAGCACAGCTGCCCACCAGGTCTTCCAAGTAGTTAAGCAGTTCACCTTTGCCTATCAAAATACATTCCATTGATCAAGGTCCTTGCCTTTTATGCATTCAAACGAGAACTCATAGGACTTATATGCACAATTAACTCAATTGGAATGACATAGAAAACAAAATAGTGTCAACATGATAGGTTGTAAACCTCTACTCGTGTGCTAGTGATGATCGATAAGGTTTATTTGATTTGTTCTTGAAACCTTTTAAGACCATTAAGACTCCCACTGACTCCTTGACATATAAGATTCTCTTGTCAATAAACATTTCTTGACAACCAAATATTCAAGATTTAGTGTAGTTTTTATCATAACACTTCATAAAATGGTCCTAGTTGGTCTTTGTCTTATCCAATACATCACAAATTTCCACATTTGATGAATGTTAAAAACCTTCTTAATACTTGTCACTTATTGCCACAATCTTAACTTTAAGACTTGTTATTGGAACAAAGTATGATTGACTTTTTGATTTAACCATTTCTTCAATTCTTGATTCCTCTTCTTAGACATACAAGGCTAGTATGCTAAGCGTACATAAGGTACGTTAAGCGTAATTGTGTTAGATGCAAAGCCTAATATTTAGGGTTTGAGTGCTATATAAACATTCTTATGAGCTCATAACCCTCCCTTAGCTCATCCTCCACAGTTTTGAGCCGTTCTCCCCAAACCCTAATCTATTCCTTGAGCGTGTGAGCTAATAAAGTGTGTTTTGAGTAGTTAGAGGAGCAAGTGTTGCATCAAGAAGTTGGAGAAGGAGTATAAGCTTGTAGATCTGAAGTTCCTTTGTTCCCTAGAAGCTCCAGAAGGTAAAAAGTTTCAAACTTTGTGTTTGTATGATATAAATCTTGCCATTCTAGCTTTATGGAACCATTTATTGTCCCAAAAAGTCCCAAGTTAGTGCATGATATGATTTGGACGAGATAAGCTGTCCTTTCAGATCCTTGAAGAGGTCCTAAGTGATAAAAATGATGTCCTGATAGTTAAATGTTACATGCATGGAGTAGGAAGGTCTTAATGGATTAAGACCATGTATTAAGAACTTCTGGACGTCCAAAGTGTTAAAGCTCGAGACTTTATGATTCTTAGGCATATTTGGTCAATGGATCTGAAGTTTGAGCTTATGTGCTTAATCCATTAAGTACTTATTAGATTTTTGGTAAAACACGCGTACGCCCCGTGTAGTTTCTGTACGATCAGCGTACTGAGTCAACCACCCCAATGGTGGTCAACACAAAATGGAAGTATGCCCAACGTACCAGAGGAGTACGCCCCATGTACGCTCTCTGTTGGACTTTTGATGAATTGGGCTTCAGAGTTGGGCTGCCTTTGGACTAATTGGACTTGGGCCTTGTTGGACTCTCTAAATAATTGAGTTTGGGCCAGTCTTGATAATGCATCTTAGATTAAGGCCCAATTAGGAAGTTAGGCCCAATTAGGAAAATTAGGCCATTAATGGGCTTTGGATATATGGACTTTTAAGATCATGGATTTGGCATTTGGGCCTTGGCCTAATAAAGAGAAAAGACAAAATGGATTATGTGGACCCTTAGTCAAGATTGATATCCCATGTATTGAATTAGTGTTTATTATTTGGATAGTTCGGGATTTTCGGTGAGACAACGATCGGAGACTTTCAGTTCATTTCAACACTACTTGCAAGGTGAGTTGTACTCACTATACTAACAAGGTCGAAGGCACCAATTGCATCCCTTTACGGATTTGTATCCGAGCTATTGCATGATATGCGTATTGATCTACATCCTGGTAGTTAAGATGGTGATATGATTAGTGACCTGGTTAGGTTGGTATCCTGGTATATAGGATGATGCTATGTTAATGACCGGTTAGGTTTGTATCCTGGTTATAGGATGTTGTTATGATTAGTGATCTATTAGATCGGTTTGACTGTTATATATGCTAACGTATGATATTTATGTGCACATGTTTGTTTGGTTAGGGATTGGGTTGAGGCGGTCCTGCTTTGTGCTGAAGGCCAACATACCCAGGGCAGTCCGGATAAACTGAAGGCCCTGCAAAGGGGTTCAGTTAGGTCGAAGGCCCGACGAGCGGTCCGGATAGGCTGTAGGCCATGCGAGGTAGTATAGACGCGCCGAAGGCTCGAAGAGCGGTCCAGATAGGCTGCAGGCCTGAAAGGCGGTCCAGTCAGGCTGAATGCTCATTATGCATGATGTTTGCTTATATATTATTGATATGTTTTATGGCGTTGGTATTTTAGGGGCAACTCACTAACACTTCGAGCTTACACTTATCGATTATTGTTTTAGGTACCTCTGATGATCGCGGGAAGGCGAAGGCGTGATCGTACAACTCCTCATATTTCATGATTTTTATGATTGATTTTGGGATACCCTGACATTATACTATTTTTGGAAACATGTTTTGTAATAATCGTTGGTTTTGAAAATGTTTTAAAAAGTTTAAATTTAGCATGATTTTTATGGATGTTACATTATGAGATTTTAGTCACTTTAAGTGCATAAACTTTAGATCTTGAAAGTTTGTGACCTTGTTATGGATAAAGTTGCAAACTTTATTCATCTAAACATCATTTTTCATTCAGATCTAAAGGTTGGAGACTTGTACTTAATGGATTAAGTTAAGAAAGACACACTTTGGGTCCCTTTGAGACTTAAAGACTAGATCTTGTCTGTTGGGACCATTCTAATGGATAAAGTTGGAAACTTTATCCGTTATGGAGCTATTATGAAGCATAAAATTGTGATCTTGGTGCTTCTATCCCTTCCATATAGGAGTTGTGATGTCTTATTGGGTTAAGAACTTAGGGTTTTAGACATTAAGCACTTTATAGCCATGCAAAGTCATAAAGTTGGAAACTTTATGACTTAGGACATCATTTTGGGCTTGGATATGAGTTTTGGACGTAATGGATTAATGAAATAAGCTCTTAATAGAGTTTTGGGACTAGGCTGCGTACGCTGGGCGTACCTGTTGGTACGTTGCGCATGTGTGGTCAACGCCCCACTTTTGGTAAACATCAGAGTATGATGGGCGTACTCTCTTGGTACGCAGGGCGTACTCCGCTAAGAAGAAATATTGACTTGTGGACCTTGACCGTTGAATTTGATTTTGACCAAGTTTGACTAAGTTTGACTTAAGGGCATTTTGGGTAGTTTGATTTATTTTTTGAGATTTGGGTTCGTGTTAATTGTATGATGACCAGTAGACATAGCTTTTTGAGCAGTGATCGATGCAACTATTATTTAAGATCGTGAGGTGAGTTTTCTCACTATATTCATGGGTTGAAGGCACCAATATCGGTCCATTACTTGTTATGTGGAATGCTAGTGGTCTCTGTGATGCTTGCATGGAAGACCAGGATCTGGCCCTTGGCAATCGTACGAAAGACTAGGATCTGGCCCCTGTCACTTGTATGTGTAACAACCCAAAAGTTAAGACCAAAAATTTCTTTTAATAAATCATTACTTAAAGTAAAGTCATCATTTCAAAACATAATATGAGTATAAGTTTTCAAAGCACATGCTCATTATCAGAGTAAACATTCCCAGGCTGCCTAGTCTATGGTGTGTGCCATGCGATCACCCCGAGCTCTTCCCTCCGCTACCGTAAGTACCTAAAACCAAAACTGAAAATTGTAAGCACGAAGCTTAGTGAGTTCCCCACCCTACCACATACCATGCATAACCACATACTGCACATACTGGGCCATGCCCCCTATCTTGGGCCTCACCCCCTACCTCGGGCCTCGCCCGCCATAACGGCCCCGCCGCTCCAGGCCCCGCCTGGCTTCGAGCCCCGCTCGGATACAGATCTGTTTTACTTAGGCCTCGCCTGTCACAGGGCCTCTCCCGTTAACAAATAATAACACATAAACATTTCACAACACAGAACTGACACATGCAACTAGTTCTATCCTAAGGCTCGCCTATCCTGGGCCTCGCCCATATCCTGCTACTGATGAGTCATGGAGCCCCGTCCATGCTCCTAATGGTAGTGAGGTACGGGCCTAGCCCATTCTCACTCCTGTTCTAGTTCGGGCCTCGCCCCTAATCTGCTACTAGTGAGATATGGAACCCCATCCACACTCTGCTATTGGTGAGATACGGGACCTCGCCCACACTCACCTCCCTACCAGGCACATACATGTATCACACAGACAACAAGTATAAACTATCATATATAAACAATTCCTTGGGCACCCGCCCGCTATTGCTGGACCTCGTCCTGCAAATAATACTAGCATACTGTGCCTAGGGCTAACCCCCGGGTCTTCTACTCATAACTACATGGGCCGACATTGTGGCCTTAGACCCATTCACACAAAGGGAAACTCACATGCACTGGCTGAACTTGTTGATGATCTCACTAGTTGCTGCCTGACAACTCACGGAACTCCTGCTCCCCTTGCTCCCCGAACTACCAATATCAATGCAACACTGAGTCTAACTTGTTGGAATAGTGTCTAAGGCTGCAACTATATTATGCAAGTATTTGATCCGGTTGTGCATGGTCCTTTTGGGTTGCCTTCACCAAAGCAACTTGATGGATGATTTGTTAAGAGAGAGTAAATATTATAAGGAATAATATATGGTTATTTGATTAATATAAGTCATAGATTAATTGGAATTAATTTGGTGACTTAAAGAGATTAATTAAATAAGCGGGTATAAACTGTCAATTGTTTGATAGTTACACTTTAGACTATAAATCCTTATCCAAGATAGGTTGGACGATTTCTAGGGCTTGGATAAGCCAAAATCGCCCATAGGGTTATCAAGGAAAGGATATGGATCAACTTAAAAGTCTAAGTTATCCAATTAGGGTTAAAGCTGTAATCCTTAAGGAGTCTACAAGTATAAATAGACCCTAGGGGTGAGGGAATTCGACACACCATCTAAAGTAGAGATACTCTGGCCGAATTCTTCCCCTCTCCTCTCTCCTAAATCATCCTTCTTGCTATTGGTGTTTGTAAGCCATTAGAGGAGTGACATTTGTGACTCTAGAAGCTCCAAGACAACAAGATCAACAAGGAATTCAAAGGTATGGTTCTAGATCTATTACAATGTTGTTATTTAACCTAATTAGCCATTAGAAGTCTTGGATTCAAAGCATGTTTAATTAGAAAGCCTAGATCCAAGCATTAGGGTTTTGCATGCGCACATAGGAATGTTCTTATGGCTAAAACCCATCAGTGGTATCAGAGCCTAGCTTGGTTTTCTTTAAATTGTTGCTTGATTAACTGAAACAAACCTGCAAAATTCGATTTTTGGGTTTTTGAGTCATGGACTCGGCGAGTTCCAAAGTGGACTCGGCGAGTAGGCTTGACTCGGCGAGTCCCTTTGTGTACTCGACGAGTCCAGGCGTCAGGATTAGGCAAAACCGGGATTTTTTCATGTTTATCTTATGGAAACTTACCTTAATCATATTATGTAACACCCGTGTTTCTAGGCTTGCCATTTTTAGCAATGTAATAGTCTAGGTTAACCTTGTAACTCAACTTGAAATAATAAGAATGTATTATTTGTGAATTATTTGAATTATGTGATTTATGTGTGTATTTTCTTAATTTTATAATTTAATGAATTAAGAATAAAATAAGCGTCAAAATTTAAGTGTGAGATAACCCCGACATCTTTGCATAAAGTTTTAGTGGTCGAAACAAGGATTCCGGAGATATAAGGAATGCCAAAATCCGAGTTATAACGAAGAAGTTATGACCTGTCGAAGTTTCGCGACAGAACCGACACGACGCCGAGTGATGTAAAATATGAATTTAAGATAGAGCGATATTTAGCCTTAGCGATCTAAACGAAAGTCGTAGATTTCATTAAACCGAGAGCGTGCATAAAAGGAACGCCCAAATCTGACTTCGTATGAGGAAGTTATGATTTTATGAAGTTTCGACTTAGCAGTATACAGCCCGAATACTCGATTTGAGATCGAGCGGTTTTTAGCCGAAACAATCTAAATGAGAATCGAAGATCTTGTTGTTAATAGCGAAACAACGAAAAGTTAGGCAAGAACGGACATCAGACGAAGAAGTTATGAATTTATAATGAAGTTTTTTTGTCCCGGCCTTCTAAAAATAAATAATAAAAATAAAAGTCAAAATTAGCCAACAGAGTCTAAATGAAAGTTGTAGAGTATGGTCTGACCTTCGCGTGGATATAAAGAACGTCGAAAACGGAGCTCGTATGCGAAAGTTACGCAATTTAGAAGTTTGACAAGTCAATTACGCCCCGCGTAATTTGAGTACGCCCCGCGTACTCAGTCGGATGCAACTTGTCTGACCAATACTCGAGTGCCACCAGTCGACGCACGCAGTGACGTCAAAGTACGCCCCGCGTAACCCGAGTACGCCCCGCGTAATTTGAGTACGCCCCGCGTAATCCCAGACCCAGCAGCCTATAAATAGAACTCGAATTCAGCCATTTTCTCTTGTTCAAACTCTTCCCTCTCTCTAAGTTTTGCCTCGATTTGCATGCCGTTTATACCCCAAAGCCCCGGTATCATTCCCGATCCCCGAAGTAAGATCCGAAGCCCCGAGGATCCCGAAGAGCGTTATTCCCGAGCCGAAACGCTGCCCGCGAGGAGCCCGGTTTTGTGAAGATCTTCCAGATCTACGGAGAAACACCTCTTCTGCAAGCCGTAGTGCGGCCCGATCATGTTTTGATCAAGTGAGTGTGTAGTTATTTTCATTCCAACACAATATTATGAAGTATTTTCTATAAAATACGTGTTATGTGTATATATTTGGTTGTTATACGTGTGAGTGTATATTCACTCTCTTCTATCTTACAGATCTGATGTATTCTCTATGAAATACGTGTTATGTGTGTATGCCTCATCTGTTATGTGGAATATGTATTGGTTAAAGCATGTTATACAGGTTTTTAAACTATGTATAAAAATGTATATTTTTATCTACTAATATGTTGGGTAGATAATTGGTGTGTAATAAACAGATGAGAGGCCTCGGTGTTATTGGTGTTATTCTAGTCATTCAGCAGAGTATGGATGACGACCACGGACTATTCTAGACTGTCCTGTGGAACACTAGCAGGCTCATTACCTGTAGGTGTTGTGAACGACGTGTTCACCGGTGTACTCTATCCCCCACATGGTTGCCTTTAGGATACTTATTGTTGAGGAAGCCCCTCTGCAGTAATATCCGTCCCGATGAAAAATCCTGAAATAGGTTCCTTATAATAGACGTTATTTTTAGGAACGTAAGGTGAGGATAACGGGAATGGGTAATTGGGTTTATTGTTGATTTTTGAAATTAAATATAATTATTGTGGGTTGAAAACCCTATATGCTCACCAGGCTCCCAAGCCTGACCCACTCAGTTGATTTATTTTACAGGAAGTGGCGCAAGAGCTTAAGATGGGCGAACATCAAGTTGTTTTTGTTTACAAGTCTGTATATGTATATATTTGTTGAACGTCTTGTAATGTTATCGTTTATGCTTTATGACCTGTATCGGAACATGACATCCCGACTTTTGATTATGAAATGAAATCGTATTTCTTTATGAAATGTTTTGATAAATATCTATTTTATCATGTTTTGTTTTTGGGAACAAATTCCGCATCTCTTTTAAAACTAAAAGGATTTACTCTGAAAATGTTTAAAAAGCATAAATGAAATCGGTCTTTTCTGGCCGAGATTTTGGGGATGTCACAGTTGGTATCAGAGCATTAGTTTAAGCGAACTAGGAATTTGTAGGATTTCTAAACTTAAACTTAGCATTCTAAGTGGAGATTGTGAGGTGTGTGTCTAATAAATTTTAGACACGAGCACTAGTTTATTTTAGGAAAGTTGCCTAAAATGCTTTTATGTGCTAAATGTTATATGTTGCCATATATGATATTATTTGTTCGGATCTATGGTTTGTTGCCAACCGGATCTGAAGGTTTATGTGTTTAGGATTCTAAGCGTATGTATACGATATTAGAACTAGCATGTAATCGTTTGGAGTAATAAGGTGAAATTATTCGGTGTATAGATCAAAATGGTGAGAACAAGAAGCGGAGTTGGAAATGCTAATGAAAACAGGAATCAACCGCCTGTAATCGAGCAAGTACCTGTCGTAGCTGCTGCACCTGAGCCGATAACAATGGCTGGTGTACAAATGATGATTCAAATGATGTTGGATCGTCAGATGGAAGAAACAAGACGCCTGCTTAGGCAGAATCGTGAAGAACCGTCAATTCAAGCGGAAGAGCCCGAGGAGAATGGAGGGCAGTCTGAAGGAGAAAACTTTAGTGGGATCATTGGTCAAGACGAACAACCAGTGGTTAGACGCAATAACCAGTATGGAGGAAATGATGGTCGTGGGTGCAAGTATAAGGATTTCATGGCATCCAAACCACCATGCCTATCCGGAAGCCCGACGCCGGTGCAAGTTATGGATTGGGTCTCTGAAATGGAGACTATGTTTGAAAGTTGCGAATGCAGCAACAGGCAGAAGACCGCTCTTGCGATCCCTCTGCTAAAATCTGGTGTGTTGAGTTGGTGGAAGCTGTTAGCTGACTCTATGCCCAAGGGAGAAGCAATCAAAATGTCTTGGGAAGACTTTCTGGAACAACTAAAACTGCAATACTGCTCCGAGCAGGACCTTCTGGAAATCAGTAATGAGTTTCAGAATTTGAAGAAGGGGAAATTGAGCGTTACTGAATACGCTACAAGTTTCACGGAAAAGATGAAGTTTATCCCATATTTGGTGCCTACAGAACTCTCTAAGGTCAACAAGTTTGCCCTTGGACTACCAGCGGACTATGGTCCAATGGTTAAGCAAGCAACCACATTGAAAGCCGCCATCTGGGCTGCTAGAAATGTTGAGACCCAGATCAGGGAAAAAGGTCTAGAAAGGTCAGAGGTTGGTGAGAAAAGGAAAATCGATGGATTTTCAGGGTCCAGCATGAAAAGTAAATTCTCGAAGTCTAGTTCGAGAGGAAGTGGAGGAAAGGTAGAGGCGAAATGGTGCGACAAGTGCAAGAAGAAGCATCATGGGAAGTGTAGCGGGGAAACGACATGCTACAAATGTGGAAAGCCAGGGCATTATGCCAACGAATGCACTTTCACCAAGAATGTTTGTTATGGTTGCGGTGAGGAGGGGCACATCTCAAGAGATTGTACGAAAAAGAAGGAAGCAGCAAGACCCAACATTCTGCCAAAGCCAAAGGCGAGAGCATTCCAGATGACACTGGAAGCTGCTAAAGATGAAGCTGATGTCGCTTCAGGTACCTTTCTCGTTAACAAATTGCCTGCCCAAATTTTATTTGATTCTGGAGCCAACTACTCCTTTATATCGCATGAATTTGGTAGAAAACTAGCTTTGCCTATTGTGAGACTAGATAATGCTTTATTAGTCGAAGTTGCTAGTGGAAAGATTGTACCTGTTAGCCATCGTATGAAAAACATTTTAATTGATTTGAATGGGAATAAGTTCCACGAGGAATTATTACCTATAGAACTTAATGGTTTCGACATCGTTTTGGGAATGGATTGGCTTAGTGCAAATGATGCCGAAATTTTATGCAAGAAGAAGATAGTGAAGGTAAACCCGCCTGGAAAAGAATCGTTTATGGTGTATGGGGACAAACGCAGAGTAAATTCTGGAATCATTTCCCTAATGAAAGCCAGAAAGTGTTTGACCAAGGGATGTACATCATATTTAGCATTTGTGATCGATGCTAAGAAGGAAAAGAAGGTGATGCAAAATATTCCTGTTGTGTGTGATTATCCAGAAGTATTTCCCGAAGATCTTCCTGGATTACCACCCGATCGACAAGTAGAATTTCGTATTGACTTGTTGCCCGGAACAACGCCAATTGCAAAAGCACCTTATCGATTAGCACCGACGGAGATGAAGGAGCTAATGATGCAACTTCAGGAGTTATTGGACAAAGGTTTCATTAGACCTAGTTCATCACCCTGGGGAGCTCCGGTATTATTCGTAAAGAAGAAAGATGGAAGCATGAGGATGTGCATTGATTACCGAGAGCTGAATAAGGCAACAATAAAGAATAGATATCCGTTGCCGAGGATTGATGACCTATTCGATCAGCTACAAGGTTCAAGTTATTTCTCAAAGATCGACTTGAGGTCAGGATATCATCAGCTAAAAGTAAGAGAGCAGGATATAGAGAAGACCGCATTCAGAGCCCGATATGGACACTATGAGTTTTTGGTTATGTCGTTTGGACTAACCAATGCTCCAGCAGCATTCATGGATTTAATGAACAGGGTTTGTAATCCGTTCCTTGATAAATCTGTGATAGTGTTCATTGATGACATTCTGATTTATTCAAAAAGCCAAGAGGAGCATGGCAGACACTTACGAGAAGTTTTGGAAGTCTTAAAGAAGGAGAAGCTGTATGCGAAGTTCTCCAAATGTGATTTTTGGATTCTAGAAGTCCAATTCTTGGGTCACGTGGTCAACCAAGAAGGTATAATGGTTGATCCAGCAAAGATTGAAGCTGTAATGAAGTGGGAACAACCGAAAAGTCCCACGGAGATTCGAAGCTTTTTAGGATTAGCTGGATATTACCGAAGGTTTATCCAAGGCTTTTCTTCGATTTCTAGTCCATTAACAGCTTTGACCCACAAAGGAGCTACTTATGCTTGGAGTGATAAGCATAAAGAAGCATTCGAGAAGCTAAAGAAGAAACTATGCGAGGCACCGATACTTTCTCTACCCGATGGAGTTGAAGACTTCGCTGTTTATAGCGATGCGTCTGGTGTTGGATTGGGTTGTGTTTTGACCCAAAGAGATAAGGTGATCGCATATGCATCTCGACAGCTGAAAGAGCATGAAAAGAACTACCCGACTCATGATTTGGAGTTGGCAGCGGTAGTTTTCGCTCTAAAAATATGGAGGCATTACCTCTATGGCACGAAGTGCAAACTTTTCACTGATCATAAGAGTCTCCAATATCTCTTTAGTCAGAAAGAATTGAGTATGAGGCAACGACGCTGGCTGGAACTACTTAAAGACTACAACTGTGAGATACTTTACCACCCCGGTAAGGCCAATGTTGTTGCTGATGCTCTCAGTCGGAAAGTCAATCTTGAAAAGCGAAGGCCAAGAGCGTTGAGAATTGAAGTTGTCTCAACCATTTTAGAAAGTATAAAGAAAGCTCAAGAGGAAGCTTCGGAGAAGAATGACCGGAAGGAGGAACGTTTGGGCAAAACGTTGGTGTTCGGTGTAAACAGTCACGGACTGAAGGTGTTCCAAGATCGGATTTGGATACCTAAGACAGGAGGAGTCAGAGATCTTCTGATGGAAGAAGCTCACAAGACCATGTACTCAATTCATCCCGGTAGCACTAAAATGTATAGGGACCTGAAACCCTATTATTGGTGGCCGACGATGAAGCTCGACATTGCGAAGTATGTGGCCGAGTGTGTGACTTGTGCAAGAGTCAAGGCACAACATCAGAAACCGTACGGGAGTTTAGAACCATTTCCTGTGCCTATGGGTAAGTGGGAAGACATTACTATGGATTTTGTCACTAAACTGCCCAGAACAAAGAATGGTCACGACATGATTTGGGTGGTCGTTGATCGTTTCACTAAGAGTGCGCATTTCATAGCAGCCAATGAGAAATGGTCTATGGAAAAGCTTGCGAATTCTTACGTGAAGGAAATTGTGAGACTTCACGGTGTTCCGCTAACAATTGTGTCGGATCGTGATAGTCGTTTCACCTCAAGATTTTGGAAAAGTCTACAAGAGGAATTGGGTACCAAGTTGTGTTTAAGTACAGCTTACCATCCGCAGACTGATGGTCAGAGCTAACGGACGATAAAAACACTTGAAGATATGCTGAGAGCGTGTACCTTGGAATTCCTAGGTAATTGGGATGAACATTTACCTTTGGTAGAATTTTCCTATAATAATAGTTTTCACTCGAGCATAAAGATGGCACCTTATCAAGCTTTGTATGGACAGAAGTGTCGTACGCCGTCTTGTTGGCTTGAGGCTGGGGAAAAGCAGTTTATGGGGCCGGAGATAGTCCATCAAACTGCTGAAAAGTTGAAAATAATTAGGGAGAGAATGTTAGCAGCTCAGGATCATCAAAAGAGTTATGCTGACAAAAAGCGAAGACCGATGACTTTTGAAGTTGGAGATTCGGTTTTGCTTAAAGTCTCGCCGTGGAAGGGACTTATAAGATTTGGAAAAAGGGGAAAGTTAAGTCCAAGGTTTATTGGACCGTTTAAAGTTCTTCAGAGGATTGGGAACCAAGCTTACAAGCTCGAACTACCAGAAGAACTGAATGGAATTCATAACACTTTCCATGTGTGTTATTTGAGGAAGTTCACAGGAGAAGTTCCCGACATAATTCCACTTTCGGAGTTGAGGATCGATGAGAACAAAAGGTTGATTGAGGAACCGGAGGCAATTGTTGACCGAAAGACTAAGAAATTGCGACGTAAGATGGTGGAGTTAGTGCTTGTCCGATGGAAACACACGAATGGGCCAAATCTCACCTGGGAGACGGAGAGTGACATGATGAGTCGCTATCCGCATTTGTTTGCTGGTGTGTGATTCCGGGGACGGAATCATTCTAAGGTGGAGAGAATTGTAATGCCCGTGTTTCTAGGCTTGCCATTTTTAGCAATGTAATAGTCTAGGTTAACCTTGTAACTCAACTTGAAATAATAAGAATGTATTATTTGTGAATTATTTGAATTATGTGATTTATGTGTGTATTTTCTTAATTTTATAATTTAATGAATTAAGAATAAAATAAGCGTCAAAATTTAAGTGTGAGATAATCCCGACATCTTTGCATAAAGTTGTAGTGGTCGAAACAAGGATTCTAGAGATATAAGGAATGCCAAAATCCGAGTTATAACGAAGAAGTTATGACCTGTCGAAGTTTCGCGACAGAACCGATACGACGCCGAGTGACGTAAAATATGAATTTAAGATAGAGCGATATTTAGCCTTAGCGATCTAAACGAAAGTCGTAGATTTCATTAAACTGAGAGCGTGCATAAAAGGAACGCCCAAATCTGACTTCGTATGAGGAAGTTATGATTTTATGAAGTTTCGACTTAGCAGTATACAGCCTGAATACTCGATTTGAGATCGAGCGGTTTTTAGCCGAAACAATCTAAATGAGAATCGAAGATCTTGTTGTTAATAGCGAAACAACGAAAAGTTAGGCGAGAACGGACATCAGACGAAGAAGTTATGAATTTATAATGAAGTTTTTTTTGTCCCGGCCTTCTAAAAATAAATAATAAAAATAAAAGTCAAAATTAGCCAACAGAGTCTAAATGAAAGTTGTAGAGTATGGTCTGACCTTCGCGTGGATATAAAGAACGTCGAAAATCGAGCTCGTATGCGAAAGTTACGCAATTTAGAAGTTTGACAAGTCAATTACGCCCCGCGTAATTTGAGTACGCCCCGCGTACTCAGTCGGATGCAACTTGTCTGACCAATACTCGAGTGCCACCAGTCGACGCACGTAGTGACGTCAAAGTACGCCCCGCGTAACCCGAGTACGCCCCGCGTAATTTGAGTACGCCCCGCGTAATCCCAGACCCAGCAGCCTATAAATAGAACTCGAATTCAGCCATTTTCTCTTGTTCAAACTCTTCCCTCTCTCTAAGTTTTGCCTCGATTTGCGTGCCGTTTATACCCCAAAGCCCCGGTATCATTCCCGAGCCCCGAAGTAAGATCCGAAGCCCCGAGGATCCCGAAGAGCGTTATTCCCGAGCCGAAACGCTGCCCGCGAGGAGCCCGGTTTTGTGAAGATCTTCCAGATCTACGGAGAAACACCTCTTCTGCAAGCCGTAGTGCGGCCCGATCATGTTTTGATCAAGTGAGTGTGTAGTTATTTTCATTCCAACACAATATTATGAAGTATTTTCTATAAAATACGTGTTATGTGTATATATTTGGTTGTTATACGTGTGAGTGTATATTCACTCTCTTCTATCTTACAGATCTGATGTATTCTCTATGAAATACGTGTTATGTGTGTATGCCTCATCTGTTATGTGGAATATGTATTGGTTAAAGCATGTTATACAGGTTTTTAAACTATGTATAAAAATGTATATTTTTATCTACTAATATGTTGGGTAGATAATTGGTGTGTAATAAACAGATGAGAGGCCTCGGTGTTATTGGTGTTATTCTAGTCATTCAACAGAGTATGGATGACGACCACGGACTATTCTAGACTGTCCTGTGGAACACTAGCAGGCTCATTACCTGTAGGTGTTGTGAACGACGTGTTCACCGGTGTACTCTATCCCCCACATGGTTGCCTTTAGGATACTTATTGTTGAGGAAGCCCCTCTGCAGTAATATCCGTCCCGATGAAAAATCCTGAAATAGGTTCCTTATAATAGACGTTATGTTTAGGAACGTAAGGTGAGGATAACGGGAATGGGTAATCGGGTTTATTGTTGATTGTTGAAATTAAATATAATTATTGTGGGTTGAAAACCCTATATGCTCACCAGGCTCCCAAGCCTGACCCACTCAGTTGATTTATTTTACAGGAAGTGGCGCAAGAGCTTAAGATGGCGAACATCAAGTTGTTTTTTTTACAAGTCTGTATATGTATATATTTGTTGAACGTCTTGTAATGTTATCGTTTATGCTTTATGACCTGTATCGGAACATGACATCCCGACTTTTGATTATGAAATGAAATCGTATTTCTTTATGAAATGTTTTGATAAATATCTATTTTATCATGTTTTGTTTTTGGGAACAAATTCCGCATCTCTTTTAAAACTAAAAGGATTTACTCTGAAAATGTTTAAAAAGCATAAATGAAATCGGTCTTTTCTGGCCGAGATTTTGGGGATGTCACATATTAGATCAACCCTAATCCGTTTTTTTGATATATATGACTATAATCTTGATCTAATTAAAGATACTTATCATCTAATAAAATATTTAATTTACTTATATGATAATTGATTAATTATTTTGATAATTATCTTAAAAGAAATCTTGGATAAATCAAATAAAGATAATTAGGACATTAATTGTTAATTGGAATTATTTGTTATTTGATCCTCCATGTTTTAAATGTTTAAAACTTGCCCTCAAGTTTTGAAATTTATATTTGTGATTAAAAAGTTTTAATTTAGACAACTTAAATTTCAAACCCTACGTTTTAAAAGGTTTAAAACACAACCTTATACTAATATGATATTACTAGAATAATATACATATATATATATATATATATATATATATATATATATATATATATATATATATATATATATATATATATGTATAACTAAATGCTAGTCATACCGTTAGTAGGCCTCATTCACGAAGCTGATCTATAAGGTGGGTATAAGGTTGCGGCCTATAAAATGGCGCTTAATGGGTGTACACTCACACCCACCACTTGCTTGATTGGTGGAGGGTCGTTAGCCGAACGGGTAGGATAGGGCAACCTCATCCTCTCATTAAAAGTATAATAAGAAATACGAAGTAACTACACGTTTTAAAAATTTCCCAATCTTAGTTACTTTAGGAAAAGTGAATTGATGCAATCCCATGAAATTACACTTCGCACCCTTGCTAAGAAGTTAGTGGAGCGTGTGTGGTTTACCGGCACACTAATTGGTTCTAAGCAAAGGTGGCAAAGGGTGATTCATTGTTTATCATAGTTCGATGGAGCGTGTGTGGTTTACCGGCACATCGAATTGGTGATCGTTACAATGAAGGCACCATGTGAATTTGCATGGTAATTCACACCCGCTTTGTGATCCTCGGCATCCCAGTCACAAACAAGAGGGGCATATCGAGATTTAAACATGCCATTGAATAGTTTCAATGAATCTCATCCGAACCTAGGAATTCTCAATACACTTAGGACTAATAGTCTAGGTTTTGTAATGGAGAATTAGTGAATCGTCATTCACTTACCTTCAATTTATTTTCATGTTAGATTACGACATCCTTTTTCTAATATGTAAATGTTATTGTTGGATCCTAATCCTAATTTTTCTTATTGGGTGATAATTAGGGATTCTTATTCTAATCTATCTTTGTCCTTTCTATAGATGTCAAACACAAACAACGCTGCTGCTAGTTCTTTCACGTTAATGAGCCTTTGCCAAAAGGTCACCTTCGATGGAACGAACTTTAGCGAATGGATAAGATACATTCGCACCATTGCTCGCTATGAGGATAAGGAGTATGTCCTCGATGAAAAGCTTGAGAAGATCAACCCCGAAATCGCTACTCCGGCCGAAATCACCGCTTTTGAGACTCATGAGCGAGATGCAACGAAGGTACATTGCATCATGATTGCCACCATGAACTCCGAATTCCAAAAGTCCTACGAGGACATGTATCCATACGAGATGCATCAAGACTTATTGGAGAGATACCACCAAAACGCGAGACAAGAGCGTTATGAGATTTTCACTAACATGATCTCCGCTAAGATGGGTCATGGAGAATCTCTTACCGTGCACCTGCAAAAGATGCAAAGGTATGTCGATCGCCTTCGCAAGTTAAATGTTGACTTTGGGGAAGACTTGGCGATCGACATGGTGCTTCACTCTTTGCCTCTGATGTACAACCAATTTAGGATGACCTACCACATGAACAAAGAGGAGGTCACCCTAAGCAAACTCCAAGGTCTTTTGAGAGTCGCTGAGAGCAACTTCAAAGACAAGTCTGTTGCACCTACTCCCAATCCGTCTGCTGCTCCTGTCTTGGCAATTGGTCAAGGAAAGGGAAAGAAGAGGAAGGCTTCATCAAAGAACTATCGCCCGAGATGGTGCCTCTTCTAGTGGGACCAAAGTGATCCCTCTAAGCCCTATCCTAACCCGAAGGAGGCAGAGTGCCACCACTGCCACAAGATAGGACATTGGAAGAGAAGCTGCCCAGAATACCTGCAAGCAATCAAAGAAGGAAAGATCAAGCCATCTTTCGCAGGGACTAAGAAGAAGTAGGGATGTGGAGCAAGGAAGGATCAATCTAATCATGGGGAACAGAAGATCATCGCCTGTTACCAAGATTGGAGTGTATTCTTTAGTGCTTAGGAATAATTTATGTTTAGATTTGAACAATTGTTGCTATTCGCTAGAAATGGCTAGAAACATCATTTCATTTCATGGTTTATATAGACAAGGATTTAGATTTTCTTTTAATAATGAGAATGGTTCTATTATGGCTTATCTAAATGGTGCCTTTTACTTTGAAGCTATACCATGTAATGGAATATATGAAACTGTTATGATTGTTGATAACTTAGGAAATGATGTTTTGAATATTGATTCTTCCACTAGTATGGATAAAGCATCCTTGTGGCATTGCCGTCTTGGACATGTCAACAAGAAACGCATAGCCCAACTCCAAAAGGATGGAGTGTTGGAGTCATTCGACCTTAGGGAAGATGACACATGCGAGTCTTGTTTACTTGGAAAGATGACTAAGTCACCCTTCACGAATACTTTTGAAAGGGGTGAGGGGCTATTGGACCTAATACATACCGATGTATGTGGACCCTTTAGATCAACCACGAAGGATGGGAACCGCTTCTATGTGACTTTTACCGATGATTATAGTAGATATGGGTATATCTATTTAATCAAGCAAAAGTAAGAAACCTTTGAAAAGTTCAAAGAATTCAAGAATGATGTGGAGAATCAATTGGGTAGGAAAATCAAGATGCTTCGATCCGATCGAGGAGGAGAGTACCTAAGTCTTGAATTCCACGATTATCTCAAGGAGTGTGGAATAGTTTCGCAATTGATGCCTCCTAGGACACTGCAGTTGAATGGTGTGGCAGAAAGGTGTAATCGAACCTGATTGGATATGGTTCGCTCTATGATGAGTCATGCTTCACTACCTATCTTCTTTTGGGGGTATGCCTTAGAGACTGCCGCCCATATCCTTAACCGACTCCCTACTAAGAAGGTTGCCAAAACACCTCACGAGATGTGGACGGGGAAAGCTCCCTCGTTGGCACATATCAAGGTTTGGGGTTGCGAGGCTTTCGTAAGACGAGATACTCACGACAAGCTTGAATCTCGAAGTGAGCGATGTATTTTCATCGGCTACCCACAGACATCCTTTGGATATCTCTTCTATAGACCGAAATACAATGTTGTCTTTGTTGCGAGGAGAGGAGTTTTCCGAGAGCGAGAACTCATAAGCCAAGGAGACAGTGGGAGGCAAATCCAACTTGAAGAGATTCAAGAGTCGATAGATGAAGGAACTGATGGGTTTTGGTCATAAGACATCCTATGTTCTCATACAAACCCTAATGCTTGGATCTAGGTTTCTCTATTGTACATGCTTTGAATCCAAGACTATAAACCCTAATTCTAGCATACAAGTAATCATATTAATATGTAATTAGGTTTAAGATCATACCTTGATTGTTATATAGCAATAACAATCACAAATCTCCTTGTGTTGACTTTGGAATGCTTAGAGTCACAAGTGTCACTCCTCTAATGGCTTACAAACACCATAAGCAAATGGAGAAGGTATAAAGAGAGAGGTGAGAGGTTAGAATTCGTATCTAGGACCTCTTGGGAAGGGATACACGAATTCATGACCCTAGGGGTGTTTATATAGGTGTAGAGATAGGGTTTCAGTCATTATTCTTATCTAGTTGATTATCCATTAAGCAACCAATAAGATAATCCTTGAATCCTTATCATACTCGAATTCTAAGGCTTTCCAACCTTAAATTCGTCCACCATATAAATAAGATAATCCTTACCTTATTTTGTAACTATCACATAATTACAAATCAGCCCCTCTAGTTTAATTAATTACATTTGATCACAAAACTAATTCTTAATTAATTATTGACCAATATTAATTAAACAAATATGATTTCTCCTTTAATATATTATTCTTATAACATATTAATAAATCATATTATCCTCTCTTTCTTTATTAATTTCTCCAATCAAGTTGCTTTGGTGAAGGCAACCCAAAAGGACCATGCACCATCGGGTCAAGTACATACCAAAATAGTTATGGACTTAGACACTAATCCAACAGTCTCCCACTTGGATAAGTCTAACAACTATTCTGCGTATGACTTCAGATCCTGATCTGCAATCGTAGCTTTCCAAAGCCGCTGTCAACTCTGATCATATCAGATACGCGTGTCCTTAGATAAGGGATAATATATTCCTCCATTCTAGATATCGTATGAGATATGATTTCAAATCATTCTCTTTGTACTATATCTCGATTTCCGATTTATGACGACAGACTAATTGAACAAATCAAATTAGCCCTAGCCCGGCCGAGCATTTACGTATGTCATCACTAAACCATCGAGGGGCCCAAAGATATCGCTTTTATCCTACCTTGGATAAAAGGAACAGATAAACTTTGATACAATGCTTGCTTGCACTCACTAACCAAATCACACACAACAATATGTTTTATAACACCAAGTTACTAGTGCGTTTACATATTATCAATGTGCAACCGATTCGCAAGATACAACTCACACATCTCGGTTTCAAGAATATAAGATGTTATCGTCTCACCAATCACTCGTAATACAATTCATGGAGTGATCCAAGTGAGCGTGGGTTTAATCCAATGCTCAAATCATATTCATAAGCACTCATGAACGTTGCAGCAAACATTTGCTTATGTCTAATACTCTTTTAGACAATCCACACACCAATTCACGACAGTCTTCATTCATACCTACTTCCAACATATGAACGACTGTGGCCCGTTTGAATAATTCGATTATTCTTAATAAACTCAATTATTCTGGAAGTCAAAACATGCAAGGTGAAACACAAAAATAATACTAATCCCATATGGCCTCAAACCTTTGAGTATAAACAAAACATGTTTTATTTATCACCATATCGATTACTCATTATTTGTCGTTTCGGGTAATCAACTTCTTACTTGAATTCCAACACTTGTCCCATGCTCCTAGCATGCACACAATGTTTACCTATGGTTCTTACTTTTGTAAAATAGACAAATTGAACACATTTCCAATCATTCTCATTTTACAACTCCAAATCCATTTTCTTAAGTGTAAGAATATCAAATTCTTGTTACTTATAGAATATACTAGATTCTAACACTTTATGCAACGATCCTTTCGTAATCTCACTGCATCAAAGTCACAAAGACTATTGCCAATGATATTACAAAGTCCTCTAACGTAGATTGTTACAAGACAATTCCCTAGATATGATGTCTCTCTCTCAAAGTACATTCCTTTGAACATCCTTTTGCATAAAAGTTTCTAATCTAGTCATAGATTTTTAATATTTACTTCCCAATATGGACACGCTTCCATATTTTCCATATGACAACTCATTTCTTAATAGAATCTTATCTTATTCGTAATGATGTCAATATTGTCCATCCAATATGGAAACAGTTCCATAATTTCCAATACTATACTTCCAACTACTCACAAGCGACCAATCCTCGTCGAACTTTGGATTGTCCTTTGATAGTTGTTTAATTATTTTAGTCAAAACCGATTCTAGTCCCTTTTTCCTCTAAATGCACTAGACATTTGGAAAATCTTAGAATGGTCAAACATTAAATCATTTGCAATCGATCCTATACTCGAAGTGTATGGGATACGACGCATAATGTTTTATTTGCTATGTTCTCAAAATTCGAATTGTGAAGAGGAATGCCGTAATCATAATCGAAACTTTAAGAACACACTATGCACCTTTGACTAAATTTATTAACATTCCACAACCTAATCCTTTAGATTTGAAATGAAGCATAATATTCTCTCCCTTAATTATAGCAAAACAACCTTTCAACTCTTACAACTTTGCAAAGTATGACTCTTGTTTTCTATAATTAATATTGCCAACTATGCAATACTTGCCTTAATAATCATACAATCATAACATTTATGCTCCCACTATCATGATGATTATTATGAAACATAACACTTATGCTCCCACTAGCTTCGACATGTATTAATAAACATCTTAACTTTCAGAAAAACAATACTTATTGAATTTCTTAAGTTCATGTTTCTAATACTTAGTGCTTTGATAATCTTTATCAAAGCTTCTTGAACTTATACACTTTTGCCTTAGATAGTTCATATGTGTGTCTTAACAATTAAGACTAATTGCCAAACCTCACAATTCAAATTATGGAAAGGGATGCCGTAACCATGATCGAATTCGAGAATGCAATTTTACAATCACTATCTTTTAAAATCTTTCTTAGTGAAAGCATTTCCTCACAATCATTTTCATGAAGGAGGAAATCTTATGACACTTAGATTTAAACGGTGTATGTGTTCCTATCCATGTGAATTTGTTAAAACCAAAGTTTACGACAAATTCAAACTCATATGGATCGAACTTCCTTAATCTTGATTTCTTGCCTTATGGTAGCACAGCTGCCCACCACGTCTTCCAAGTAGTTAAGCATCTCACCTTTTTCCTATCAATGTACCTTTCATTGATCAAGGTCCTTGCCTTTTACGCATTCAAATGAGAACTCATAGGACTCACATGCATAATTAACTCGATTGGATTGGCACAGAAACAAAATAATGTCTTCACGATAGGTTGTAAACCTCAGCTCGTGTGCTAGTGATGATCAATAAGGTTTATTTGATTTGTTCTTGAAACCTTTCAAGACCATTAAGACTCCCACTGACTCCTTGACATATAAGATTCTTTTGTCAATAAACATTTCTTGACAAACAAATATTCAAGAGTTAGTGTAGTTTTTATCAAAACACTTCACAAATTGGTCCTAGTTGGTCTTTTGTCTTATCCAAAACATCACAACTTTCCACATTTGATGAATGTTATAAAACTTTAATACTTTTCACTCAATGTCACAATCTTGACTTTAAGACTTGTTTTGGAACGAAGTATGATTGACTTCTTGATTTGACCATTTCTTCAATCTTTGATTCCTCTTCTTGGACATACAATTGTACCAAGACTCACTTAGAGGATTAATTTAGATATGGTTCTTAATCATTAAGACCTATCATAAAGCATAAAAGCTACTCTCCCTTCTTCTTAGAATGGAGAAACTCTTATCTTTCTGCCTATTTGATTCTTCTTATTCGTTTTGCTATTGATCTAAACCCTTTAATCAATTCAAAATTACACTTAATCTTGTAAGTATAATCATATTTACTAAACCTTTAGTAAATCATGACGAATATCTTTGTTACTCTTATGGTGAACTTGATCAACACACAACTTTGTGTACTCGATCTCCTAGTCCTTCACTTGACACTTTGTCAATGAATTTGTCTAATTTCCAAATATGAAATGTTTTCATTCATCATGCAACCAAGTTGCGTGATTCCAAATTTCAGTCCAATTGAAATTTGTGTGATGAGAAACTCTCCCTATTTGGTAAATTCTCGACATTTCCATAAATAACATAACTAAGAATCACATCCATTCGTTGTAGAAATATGCAAACATCAATTTTCATTATGATTTCATTGCAAGGAAGTAAACAAATAAATAAATAAGTCAAACAAAATTTATTTTATTTATAAAAGCAGCGGAAAAACATTTGTCCTTACAATGCAAAATCTATTGAAAAGCAGCGGAAAAACATTTAGTTAAGAGGATATCATCAGAAGATAACCCAGCAGATTCGCTTACGAAGGGACTGAGTAGGGTTAAGCACTTGCAGCATGCTAGGAGTATTGGGCTGAAAGATGATATCAGTATAGATTAGATAGTATTTAGAAACGTATAATAATAAATGTAATTAACATTTGATGATTAAATAAAGGAGTTTTATTTATAAGTAAAGTTACTATCATATGTTAATTGTTTAACTATTGTTTCACTTTGCATGTTTTGACTCCAGAATAATTGAATTTATTAGGAATAATCGAATTATTCAAATTGTCCACAATCGTTCATATGTTGGAAGTAGATATGAATGAAGATTGTCATGAATTGGTGTGTAGATTGTCTAAATGGTGTTAGACATAGCAAAGGGTTGTTGCAACGTTCATGAGTGCTTATGAACTGGTTTTGAGCATTGGAACAAACCCGCGCTTGCTGGAATCACCTTATGGAATACGATATAAAAGGTGATCGCAAGACGATAATATCATATAGTCTTAAAACCTAGATATATGGTTTATTATTTGTTAATTGATTGTACATTGATAATGTGAAAACGCATCAGTAACTTGGTGTTATAAAACGCATTGTTGTGTATAGTTGGTTAATGAATAAGTAAATGCATATAAGTCAAAGTTTATCTGTAAATTTTATCCTAAGAGGGTAGAAGAGATATCTTGGCCACTCGATGATTTGATTTGACTTATGTGTCGGGCCCGGTCAGAACTGAATTGATGTGTTTGATTAAGTTCTATGTCGAATAAATCGGAGATCGAGAAATCAAATGCTAGACTAACCATTCCATAGGATTGTCAGCATGATATCTAACAGAGGACTGTACGATCCCTTATCTAAAGGACAAGATTGATTAGATCAGAGTTTGATAGCATCTTTGAGAGCTACGATTGCAAACCGAATTGTACTTGTATAGTTACTAGACTTATCCAAGTGGGAGACTGTTGGAATAGTGTCTAAGGCTGCAACTATATTAGGCAAGTATCTGATCCGGTTGTGCATGGTCCTTTTGGGTTGCCTTCACCAGAGCAACTTGATGGATGATTTGTTAAGAGAGAGTAAATATTATAAGGAATAATATATGGTTATTTGATTAATATAAGTCATAGATTAATTGGAATTAATTTGGTGACTTAAAGAGATTAATTAAATAAGAGGGTATAAACTATCAATTGTTTGATAGTTACACTTTAGACTATAAATACTTATCCAAGATAGGTTGGACGATTTCTAGGGCTTGGATAAGCCAAAATCGTCCATAGGGTTATCAAGGAAAGGATATGGATCAACTTAAAAGTCTAAGTTATCCAATTAGGGTTAAAGTTGTAATCCTTAAGGAGTCTACAAGTATAAATAGACCCGAGGGGTGAGGGAATTCGACACACCATCTAAAGTAGAGATACTCTGGCCGAATTCCTCCCCTCTCCTCTCTCCTAAATCATCCTTCTTGCTATTGGTGTTTGTAAGCCATTAGAGGAGTGACATTTGTGACTCTAGAAGCTCCAAGACAACAAGATCAACAAGGAATTCAAAGGTATGGTTCTAGATCTATTACAATGTTGTTATTTAACCTAATTAGCCATTAGAAGTCTTGGATTCAAAGCATGTTTAATTAGAAAGCCTAGATCCAAGCATTAGGGTTTTGCATGCGCACATAGGAAAGTTCTTATGGCTAAAACCCATCATAACTGACCCCCGAAAAACAACCAAGTCCACCCTGGTCCAAAGTCAAAGTCCTGGTCAAAGTCAACCTTCTAGGTCAACCCTACTCGCCGAGTCACCCTACTGACTCGCCGAGTTCATAATATTCAGATTCCTTCCATTCCTGACTCGACTCGCCGAGTCAGTCCATGACTCGCCGAGTCTACTGATTTCTGAGTCCAGACCTGTCCAACTCACTGAGTCTCCACCCGACTCACTGATTCGAGTCACAACTCGAGGGGTTTGGGGTTTCGCGACCTGACTCGCCGAGTCTAAGGCAATCCTCATACGGCTCGACGAGTTGTTCATCCCACTCGTCGAGTTTCTCCACAACTTCATGCTACTCGCAGACTCTACTCAAAGGACTCGCCGAGTCCCTTCAGTTCTCCTTACATGCAGAGGATTTTTGAGTCATGCATGGACTCCAAGCTGTAGATCTACCCTTCCCAAGTTTATTCCACACGTAAAGTTGCAAACTTTACATGTAGAGAAGGAGATCTAAGCAAAACATGTCAAAAACTAGGGCTTAAGGCAAAAAGACTCCATGATCCACTCAAGGGCTGATACTTTACGGAATTATAGACCAAAACAAGCATGGATCTGAGGTAGCAACCTCAGATCTGGACCTCAAGCTCGAGATTGATTTCAAACATGGCTTAAAAGCCCCAAAACTCATAACCAAGGGAAATCTGGAGGAGAGAAACGACTTAATACCTTCAAATGCTCTGAAATGATCCCCAAACTTCAGATCCAATGCCACTCCCTGATGCTTCAAAGATCCCCACTTCTTCTTGTTCCTTTAACTCACTCAAAAATGGCCAAAAGCATGAATGGGAACAATGGGGGCTTAAGGTGCGGCGTTCTGGGTGAAAGGGGCAGTAAAGGAACCCTAGAGGAGAGAATGGGACGTTTAAATAGGCTCTAAGTCCCGATTTTAGGGTTTTCCCCGCACAGACCAGACTCGTCGAGTCCCTTTGGCCGACTCGCCGAGTCGGTCACTTACTCCTTGACTCGGATCCCGCTCGGTCTCGTCGAGTCCTTCCTTGGACTCGCCGAGTCGACCCTTAAATTAGGGCTTTTCTTTCCTTTCATGGCCTTTGAAACATTGGGTGTTACAGTATGTAAGACAGAGATTTGGCCCTCGGCATTGCAAGGAAAGACCACGAGGGTAGTCCATGACACTTGTATGTTCTAGTATGTGGTATTTTGGGGAACTCACCGAGCTTTGTGTTGACGGTTTCATATTTATGGTTTCAGGTATTTTCGGTTCGAAAGGAAAGGCACGATGTGACTACACAACATCCCCCAGAATTTTCCGCATTGGCAATTAATGATATTACTTTGATGTTTAAATGATATATTATCTTTGATTGGTTTCAACACAACTCGTTTGTATGATTTATTATTTTAAAAATGAAAAATTTTACCTTGGATTTTCAAGATGTTACACCTAAACCCCATCACCTTACATTTTTTCGTTTATCCGTCATTGTACCTCTTCTTCATTGTTCCTATCTCCTACCAAAAAAAACCAAACAAGGAATGAATATTTACAATAATTTTATTTAATTTCAGGTTTCTTCATCTCCATCCATGATATTCACAACATAGTTATTCTCGGTATGGGTTGGATTTTCACTAAGAGTCCCAAAGGATGTGAGGTTTGAATATCATGCATCATGGAGGTGAATGTCACAACTGGAAATTTTGTGTCATGTAATCCATACACTCAAACTAATGTGAATCAAAAACTTCAATCAAATACATTATACAAATACTACAAATAGTCATCAAACAATTGGAAGACCCTAGAAGTTCTTGTTAAGTCCATTTTGGACTAGAACTTCCTTATTGGATCCAAATGGACCAATAAGCTTCCAATTAGATTATCATGAGCTTAGAACCTTAATTGGGCTCTAATTAGACCCACATTCATTTATTTCAATATTTTGGGCTAGGTGGAACCTAGAATGAAATAAATTACAAGCTTTGATCCATAATTTAACCTAACCTAGCTTAATGAAGCATAAAAATCACAATTTTATTTTATAAGGCCAATAAGCACCCCACACTACCTCTAATGTTGGGCTTAGGGGCAAAAAGCCCAAAAATCCTTTCTTCTCTCCCCATTCTCGGCCGAAGCCCAAGGAAAAAGGGAGAGTTGACCTTGGGTTGCCACCTCATTTTTACCCATAGGATCTCCATGCAAAATCTCATTCATCCATGCAAGCATCACCTCAAGGTCTTTTCTTCCTTCTCTCTCTCTCCCTCCCCCTTCTTCTTGTTTCGGCCGAGGCTAACCAACACACACACACACACCTCACAAATTCTCTCAAAATCCTCTCAAGAAACTCTCTCCTTCCTCTCCAAAAATTTCGAGAATTCCAAGAGGATTTCAAGGGGATTTTTGCAAGATTAACATCATCTAAGGTAAGATTATGCATGGATCTATGATTTATATTCTTTTGTTATCAAATCCCTTTCTAATCCATGCAAAAACCGTGATTTTGCACCTTAGAAAGCTTTATACACTCGAAAACTTCATCAAGGGTGCTAAGGCCAAAAATCACCAAACTTTCTTCTATTCTTTCTTCAAAAACCGAACCAACACCCAAGGTGAGTTTCATATCCCCTTATTTTCGAATTTTTATGAGTTTTTATGGGGGAGAATACAAGAAAATGTGAAGATCCATCATTATGTGTATGTTGTGGTTGATTTCTATGCTTACATGTATGTTTTGTATGATTTTATGGATAGATCTAGGGTGATATGCTAAAAACCGAGACATATATTTTATCATAGCACAAAATAGACTATCACATGCAAAGTATACTAAGAAAATGGCTAAATAGCTTAACACCACTTAACTTGGGCTAAAAACTCATTTTTTTGACAAGAAATGTTGAAAATACAAAGTTGAAGGGCCTAATATGAAACATTTCGAAATCTGATGGGTGAGATGAACCAAAACAGTTTACATAATGTATTTTTCTGAAAATATACTATTTAGAGGGTTAAAAACATAAATTCCAAGCTTATTGGGCTAAATATGACATTTTCGGCCCAATAAGGCCCAATATGCGAAATTTTCTAAATTAGAGGACCAAAACTGCATTTTTCTGTAAAACAGTGGGCTATAAGTGTTCCATATGCTTTTCAAAGGTTTAAAATGCTTTCCAAATTTAAAAGGGACCAAAATTGTAAAAATTTTCCAAATTGGGTCAAAAATGTAAAAGTTGCGAAAAATTGGGGCTATAACCGAGAAAACTGAAGTTTCAAGGGCTTAAACTGTTTTCTATGATAAGTTTGCTGGAAAAATACTTATGTCAATAATTTTTGGTATAAAAATGTCAAGAAAATTGATTTAAGGACCAAACCGGAAAGTTTTTAAATAAAGGGGTAAAAAGAGTAAATTCTTCAATTAAGGAGGGGCTGAAAACAGAAAATCTTCAAGGCTAGTTAATATATGCAATTTGACCAATTGATGGTAACACGCTTGTCGACGAAATACAATATACTACAATACCAAAAGTCGTTGTCAAACGAATTGGTTCGGTCTCGAACCAATAAAAATCCAAAATCACTAACACGACGAAGCTACGACATTTCGATTCATAACCATAACGATTACGATTACATGCGAGTGTGCACAGACGTCTACGCACCATCTTTGGGCCCCAAAAGTGTAAAATCTTGTCTGTTGAGCCTAGCTAGCCCAACGACCTGATCTTAAGGCCCGAAGGTCTCTCTCTCTCTTACGAAGTGTTGGGTTTTACCGACTCGACATAACGTAAAAGGACTTTCAATGGCAAACATGCTGCTGGTCCCCAAGGGTCCGTCAGTGCTGCTAGTAAAGTCTGTAACTCACGATTGCGAGTTGGGCTTCGGGCCCTTCGCAATTGCATTTGGTCTCGGACGACGCGGGGAAACCCCGAAGGTTTCGTACCTTCTCCCTTCCCTCCGGTCGTGGGACTTTACAAGTCCGGGAGGATCGAGTCGCGTGAAGATTTACGAGTGACGCCTAAAAGGATCACTTGTAAGGTTGTTGACTTGACGTTTTCACTAACGCATGTCCCAACACTTCACCACTCTCGGTATTCTCGATGCCTCCGGAATACAACGATTCAACGATAGGAAAACGTCGGGTTTTCCTAGGATTTCAATAACGATTACGAATTTCCAGTCGAATTTCACAACTCTTACGCTTACATCTATAGAATTCAAACAAGCATACTCATGGATCATTACCTATTTTTATTACACCATTCAATTTCTAGAAAATATCGGATTTTCTAAAGGTTTTCAAACAACACACTGGATTTCAAACTCTACTTATGAACTCACCAACATTTCATATGTTGACGTTTTTCAAAATACTTGTATTCTCAGGTAACAGATAAAGTGAAGATGATTTGTACTCGCTGACGTTTTGCTGTGAATTAAGTAGTACCAAACAGTTATTTCTTTGAATATAATTTTTGGAACAATGTAATGAACGTAAACGTTACCAGTTGTATCATTTCCAAATGTTGGTGATGTATAATGTTATGTTTCATGTGTATGCATTGTTATTGTATTCAATGAGTCACGATAGCCCCCGGACGTTTCCGCCGTCTGGTTCGGGGGTGTGACAGGTTGGTATCAGAGCTTTGTTTATAGTGAACTAGCATATCTCACCGCACACGGATATGCAACTATAAACCAAAAGAGGGACTAACATAACTCTGAACAGAACAAGTAAATAAAATACGCTTGCTTGTACTAGGAATAAGAACACAACGCCGAATCAAACATAATAATGCTGGTGTGTCGGTTAAATTGGGACTGTTCTTAGTAATACCAAGGAGTGAATGTAGCCTGATCAACTACATTCTCTCCAAAGTAAAGCTAATACACGTCTCAATGAGGTCGGGATAGCTAGGGAACCCAAAAATTTTACCCATCTACCACCAGAAACGAGAACGCCTACTTGATCTGTGTGATAATTGTAGCACCCTAGGAATGACGCTAGCATAATTACACACTCTCGCAGACCTCATGGCTGGCTTTCATCACCCTGGAGACCCTTACTTCCCTAACCAAGGGAACAACGGATGGTTAGAGGAGGAGTCCGAGGAGGAGCCCGAGGAGGAGCCTGAGGAGGAACCTGAGGAGGAGCCTGAGGAAGACCCCGAAGAGGAACCTGACGGGGAACCGGAGGCCGAAGTTGAGGGCGAGCCTGCAGAATCAGAGGAAGATGAAGGAAACCTCGAGGAGGATGCCGATGATAGTGACAGGGGTGATTCGGATGCGGAGTCCGAAGTCATTAACCCCCCTTACCCGATCCGAGTGCCTGCATATCGAGTGGGCCCCACTGGCCCTACACCTCCCTGGGGTATTGACCTTTGGAGATGGAGCAGACAGCAGGGACAGCGACCCCCGTACGGCATGTCACGCGAGTTCTTTGACCTGAGGGATGGAGGACCGGCCGATCGAGCCCTTCCAGTCATGGTGAAACGGTTACGGAATACGGGCGATCTTGCCCAGGACACTGCGGATCAGGTACACCAGTTGAGGACTAGGGTCGAGCGTGCGGAGCAGGAGACGCGTGACGTCCTTCGAGAGTTTCACATGAGGCATGTTCGGTGGGAGTCTCGACTCCGGGACGCGGAACGCTTGGTGGCTCGTCTTCAGGGAGCACCCACATCCTCAGCACCACCCCCAGACGCAGCTCATCGCGGCTAGGGATAGACTCATCATAGTAGATCATTAGGAACTATGTTATGTACTCTGGCTCTATGTTTAAGTGACTACACTACTCATGGAGCCGTTATGCTGTCGGATTAGTGTTACTTACGTATGCTCTTACGAGCAAATTTTCATGTATCAAATGCGGATAAAATTAGTAAATTTCTATGTGTTTTATTATGATATTGCAAATTGTTATGTGTTGAGACGTTATGATTGTATGCTCGATGGTAGAAATGTTTAGGTTCGCATCATACACCTAGTTAGTAGGGTCGCAACCTCACAGAAACCACGAACACTCAACATCTTTCCGTTTCATGACAGAAAGATGCCTCGCACAACTACTCGCGGAAACCCAGGACCAACCCCACCTGAAGTTGACTCAGCCGCCTTTCAGGCAGCTGTATCGGCAGCAGTCACTGCGGCGATTGCACAGATTCAACAAGGGAATAATGGAGGAGTAAATGGGCAAGGAGCCGGAAGTTCAAACAATGGAACGAACCAAGGATCCACCAAGACGTGTACCTATAAGGACTTCACAAACGCCAAACCACGAACTTTTAATGGCACCGGAGGAGTGATTACTCTGAAGCGCTGGATCGAGAAGGTGGAATCGATATTCGAGATATGCGACTGCCCCGAGCACATGAAGGTAAAGTTCGCGGCTTGCACTTTTGTGGATCAGGCGCTCACCTGGTGGAATGGACATGTAGAATCCATGACGCTCCCTGTAGCCAACTCTATCCCCTGGACAGAAATGAAAGAAATGTTGATGGCAGAGTACTGCCCACGAGGCGAAATACAGAAGATGGAACAAGAGCTATGGAACCTCACTGTGCAGAACACGAATATCGATGCCTACATATCGAGATTTAGCGAACTATCTCTGTTGTGCCCGGGTATGATCACCTCGGAAGGAAAGAAGATCGAGCGATTCGTTTGGGGACTCACATCACCAATTCAAGGGAATGTGATAGCTGCAAACCCAGAAACATTTGACAGTGCAAAGAGATTGGCGAAGAGGTTGTACGACCATAATAACAAAAAGGGAGAGAAACCAGTGGAGGTTGAGAAGAAGAAGGAAGGAGATGACAAGAGGGGAAGGAACAACAAGAGGAAGGGGCGTCAGGGCCCCGACACCTTCAAGAAACAGCAGACAGTAGCGGTAAATGCCGTTACTACATCGGCTCCAGCCGCACCACATGCTACAACCTCAGCCACTTCAAATACTTCCAAACCTTATTCCGGTAATCTTCCCAAATGCAACAAGTGCGGTTTCCATCATTATGGAGAATGCAAGGATTTTCAGTGTACCAACTGCAACCGAAGGGGTCACACTGCAAGGTACTGCAAAGCTTACCCTCCCCATAACCAAAATCAGGGAATCAACAACAATAACCCTCGCAACAACAACAACCCCCATGTCAGCGGCAGCAGCACAGGACCTAGCTACACCTGCTACGGATGCGGGAAAACTGGACACGTCCGTCGAGACTGTCCCAACAAAAACAATTCAAGAAATGGAGGAACAGGAAGGATGATGACCGTGGGTCAGGGGGAAGCTATTCAGGATCCCTTTGTTGTTACCGGTACGTTTCTCTTAAACCACGCTTATGCATGCATCTTATTTGACTCCGGAGCGGAGCGAAGCTTCGTAAGCAATAAGTTTAAATACTTACTAAAACAACCTCCCCAAAAGCTAAATGAAGCCTATACGGTGGAAATGGCCAATGGAAAAACCGAATCCACTGGGGAAATCTACGTCGGATGTACCCTAACTCTTAATCAACACATCTTCCGAATAGACCTAATGCCAGTATCAATTAGGAGTTTCGACGTGATCATCGGTATGGACTGGTTAAGCCCCCACCATGCCGACATTATGTTCCACGAGAAGGCCGTCCGTCTTCGTCTTCCAAATCACGAAACCCTAGTGGTCTACGGAGACAAATCTAGCATGAACCTTCGTCTCGTTTCGTGTGTCAAGGCACAAAAATATCTACGTCGGAACAATCTGGCGTTCCTGGCTCATGTGGTGGACAAGACCAAGGGGGAGATTAACGTTCGAGACATTCCAGTGGCATGTGAATTTGCGGATGTATTTCCTGAAGATCTTCCGGGAGTGCCCCCAGAGAGACAAGTCGAATTTTGAATCGACCTTATCCCAGGAGCAACTCCTCTTGCTAAATCACCCATCGGTTGGCTCCTGCCGAAATGCAGGAATTATCCAGCCAACTCAGCGAACTTTTGGATAAGGGATTTATTCGACCTAGTTATTCGCCATGGGGAGCTCCGGTGCTCTTTGTCAAAAAGAAAGACGGATCTTTTAGAATGTGTATCGATTACAGAGAGTTAAACAAACTCACAATCAAAAACCGCTACCCACTCCCACGAATCGATGACCTATTTGACCAGCTCCAAGGGGCTAGTTATTTTTCTAAAATAGATTTACGGTCCGGGTATCACCAACTCAGAGTCCGAGAAGAGGATATTCCAAAAACCGCTTTCCGAACTCGTTACGGACATTATGAATTTGTCGTAATGCCCTTCGGTCTAACGAATGCCCCCGCCGCATTTATGGACCTAATGAATCGAATTTGCCGACCGTTTCTTGACAACTTTGTCATTGTTTTTATCGATGACATCCTCGTCTATTCTCGAAACAAGGAAGAGCATGGCCAACATCTCCGACAAGTCTTAGAAACTCTACGATCAGAAAAGCTATACGCCAAACTCTCCAAGTGTGAGTTCTGGCTGCGGAGCGTGAACTTCCTAGGCCATGTAGTCAGCCGAGATGGAATCCATGTGGATCCCTCTAAGGTCAAAGCGGTAGAAGGTTGGGCAATCCCGACAACGCCCACGGAAATTCGTCAATTCTTGGGATTAGCAGGCTACTATAGGAGATTCATTCAAAACTTCTCTAAGATCGCCAAGCCACTTACCTCGCTTACGCAAAAGGGCGTACCATTCAAATGGACAGACAAACAAGAAATCGCATTTCGAACCTTGAAGCAAGCTCTCTGTAGCGCACCTGTACTATCCCTACCTGAAGGAACGGAAGATTTTGTAGTCTACTGCGACGCATCAAATCAGGGTTTAGGTTGCGTTCTCATGCAACGTGGGAGAGTCATAGCCTATGCATCCCGCCAGCTAAAGACGCATGAAGTGAACTACACAACCCAGGATCTAGAGTTGGGAGCTGTAGTCTTTGCCCTAAAAATTTGGAGGCATTACCTTTACGGTACAAAGTGCACCATCTTCACAGATCACAAGAGTCTCCAACACATCTTAAACCAAAAGGAGTTAAACATGAGGCAACGAAGATGGGTTGAGTTGCTAAATGACTATGAGTGCGAGATTAAGTACCACCCAGGCAAGGCCAACGTAGTAGCTGATGCATTAAGCCTGAAGGAGTACTCTAGCCGTCGTACGAAAACTCTCTCAATCACCATTCAATCTCATCTAGTCACCCAAATCGCGTCGGTACAGTCAGAGGCCATGAGAATGGAAAATAGAGCTAGCGAGGCATTGCGCGGGATGGAAAAGAACCTAGAAACAAGGGAGAATGGGGTATACTACTTCATGAACCATATTTGGGTCCCTAAACTGGGAGGGTTTAGAGATGTTGTCATGAAGGAAGCCCACAAGACGCGATACTCCATTCACCCCGGTTCTGATAAGATGTATTTGGATATTAAACAACATTATTGGTGGCCTAACATGAAGGCGGAAATCGCGACCTACGTCAGCAAGTGCCTTACATGCGCCAAAGTAAAGGTGGAATACCAGAAACCATCAGGATTGTTGCAGCAACCGGAAATTCCCGAGTGGAAATGGGAGGGGATTTCAATGGATTTCGTCACCAAGCTACCCAAGACGTCGGACGGACTGGATACCATATGGGTAATAATCGATCGACTGACGAAATCTGCCCATTTCCTGCCAATCAAAGAATCTTACAAGATGGAGAGACTGACACGGTTGTACCTACGAGAAATCGTGAGACTCCATGGAGTGCCAAAATCCATTATCTCGGATAGGGACAGTAGGTTTACGTCCCGATTTTGGCAATCACTTCATAAGGCGATGGGAACAACCCTTGATATGAGCACCACTTATCATCCTCAAACGGATGGTCAAAGTGAGCGAACTATCCAAACACTCGAAGATATGCTCCGTGCATGCGTGATAGACTTCGGAAAGTCTTGGGATACTCACCTACCATTAATCGAGTTCTCATACAACAATAGTTACCATTCGAGCATCAAGGTGGCTCCTTTCGAAGCACTTTACGGGCGTAAATGTAGATCACCGTTATGTTGGGCTGAAGTAGGTGACACCCAGCTAGCAAAAATGCATGCGTCGGACAAAACATTAACGGGACCTGAGATCATTCGCGAAACCACGGAAAAGATCGTTCAAATCAGGGCTCGACTGCAAGCATCGCGTGACCGACAAAAGAGCTACGCTGACAAACGACGAAAACCCTTAGAATTTCAGGTCGGTGATCGAGTACTGTTAAAAGTCTCGCCCTGGAAGGGGGTTATACGTTTCGGGAAAAGGGGAAAGCTGAATCCGCGATACATTGGACCTTTCGAAATCATCGCTCGAATTGGTCCGGTAGCATATAGACTACAACTACCCGCAGAGCTAAATGGTGTACACCCCGTGTTTCATGTCTCTAATCTGAAGAAGTGCCTATCAGATGAAACCCTTGTCATTCCTCTGGACGAAATTGAAATCAATGAGAATCTCCTGTTCGTCGAAGAACCCATCGAAATCATGGACAGGGAGGTGAAGCGTACTAAGCAGAGTCGCATCCCGATTGTGAAGGTACGGTGGAACGCAAAGCGTGGGCCAGAATTCACATGGGAACGCGAAGACCAAATGAAACAGAAGTACCCTCACCTATTCTAACATTCTCAAATCTAGCTTTCAAACAGAATTTCGGGACGAAATTCCCTCTAACGGGGGGATGATGTCACAACTGGAAATTTTGTGTCATGTAATCCATACACTCAAACTAATGTGAATCAAAAACTTCAATCAAATACATTATACAAATACTACAAATAGTCATCAAACAATTGGAAGACCCTAGAAGTTCTTGTTAAGTCCATTTTGGACTAGAACTTCCTTATTGGATCCAAATGGACCAATAAGCTTCCAATTAGATTATCATGAGCTTAGAACCTTAATTGGGCTCTAATTGGACCCACATTCATTTATTTCAATATTTTGGGCTAGGTGGAACCTAGAATGAAATAAATCACAAGCTTTGATCCATAATTTAACCTAACCTAGCTTAATGAAGCATAAAAATCACAATTTTATTTTATAAGGCCAATAAGCACCCCACACTACCTCTAATGTTGGGCTTAGGGGCAAAAAGCCCAAAAATCCTTTCTTCTCTCCCCATTCTCGGCCCAAGCCCAAGGAAAAAGGGAGAGTTGACCTTGGGTTGCCACCTCATTTTTACCCATAGGATCTCCATGCAAAATCTCATTCATCCATGCAAGCATCACCTCAAGGTCTTTTCTTCCTTCTCTCTCTCTCCCTCCCCCTTCTTCTTGTTTTGGCCGAGGCTAACCAACACACACACACACCTCACAAATTCTCTCAAAATCCTCTCAAGAAACTCTCTCCTTCCTCTCCAAAAATTTCGAGAATTCCAAGAGGATTTCAAGGGGATTTTTGCAAGATTAACATCATCTAAGGTAAGATTATGCATGGATCTATGATTTATATTCTTTTGTTATCAAATCCCTTTCTAATCCATGCAAAAACCGTGATTTTGCACCTTAGAAAGCTTCATACACTCGAAAACTTCATCAAGGGTGCTAAGGCCAAAAATCACCAAACTTTCTTCTATTCTTTCTTCAAAAACCGAACCAACACCCAAGGTGAGTTTCATATCCCCTTATTTTCGAATTTTTATGAGTTTTTATGGGGGAGAATACAAGAAAATGTGAAGATCCATCATTATGTGTATGTTGTGGTTGATTTCTATGCTTACATGTATGTTTTGTATGATTTTATGGATAGATCTAGGGTGATATGCTAAAAACCGAGACATATATTTTATCATAGCACAAAATAGACTATCACATGCAAAGTATACTAAGAAAATGGCTAAATAGCTTAACACCACTTAACTTGGGCTAAAAACTCATTTTTTTGACAAGAAATGTTGAAAATACAAAGTTGAAGGGCCTAATATGAAACATTTCGAAATCTGATGGGTGAGATGAACCAAAACAGTTTACATAATGTATTTTTCTGAAAATATACTATTTAGAAGGTTAAAAACATAAATTCCAAGCTTATTGGGCTAAATATGACATTTTCGGCCCAATAAGGCCCAATATGCGAAATTTTCTAAATTGGAGGACCAAAACTGCATTTTTCTGTAAAACAGTGGGCTATAAGTGTTCCATATGCTTTTCAAAGGTTTAAAATGCTTTCCAAATTTAAAAGGGACCAAAATTGTAAAATTTTTCCAAATTGGGTCAAAAATGTAAAAGTTGCGAAAAATAGGGGCTATAACCGAGAAAACTGAAGTTTCAAGGGCTTAAACTGTTTTCTATGATAAGTTTGCTGGAAAAATACTTATGTCAATAATTTTTGGTATAAAAATGTCAAGAAAATTGATTTAAGGACCAAACCGGAAAGTTTTTAAATAAAGGGGTAAAAAGAGTAAATTCTTCAATTAAGGAGGGGCTGAAAACAGAAAATCTTCAAGGCTAGTTAATATATGCAATTTGACCAATTGATGGTAACACGCTTGTCGACGAAATACAATATACTACAATACCAAAAGTCGTTGTCAAACGAATTGGTTCGGTCTCGAACCAATAAAAATCCAAAATCACTAACACGACGAAGCTACGACATTTCGATTCATAACCATAATGATTATGATTACATGCGAGTGTGCACAGACGTCTACGCACCATCTTTGGGCCCCAAAAGTGTAAAATCTTGTCTGTTGAGCCTAGCTAGCCCAACGACCTGATCTTAAGGCCCGAAGGTCTCTCTCTCTTACGAAGTGTTGGGTTTTACCGACTCGACATAACGTAAAAGGACTTTCAATGGCAAACATGCTGCTGGTCCCCAAGGGTCCGTCAGTGCTGCTAGTAAAGTCTGTAACTCACGATTGCGAGTTGGGCTTCGGGCCCTTCGCAATTGCATTTGGTCTCGGACGACGCGGGGAAACCCCGAAGGTTTCGTACCTTCTCCCTTCCCTCCGGTCGTGGGACTTTACAAGTCCGGGAGGATCGAGTCGCGTGAAGATTTACGAGTGACGCCTAAAAGGATCACTTGTAAGGTTGTTGACTTGACGTTTTCACTAACGCATGTCCCAACACTTCACCACTCTCGGTATTCTCGATGCCTCCGGAATACAACGATTCAACGATAGGAAAACGTCGGGTTTTCCTAGGATTTCAATAACGATTACGAATTTCCAGTCGAATTTCACAACTCTTACGCTTACATCTATAGAATTCAAACAAGCATACTCATGGATCATTACCTATTTTTATTACACCATTCAATTTCTAGAAAATATCGGATTTTCTAAAGGTTTTCAAACAACACACTGGATTTCAAACTCTACTTATGAACTCACCAACATTTCATATGTTGACGTTTTTCAAAATACTTGTATTCTCAGGTAACAGATAAAGTGAAGATGATTTGTACTCGCTGACGTTTTGCTGTGAATTAAGTAGTACCAAACAGTTATTTCTTTGAATGTAATTTTTGGAACAATGTAATGAACGTAAACGTTACCAGTTGTATCATTTCCAAATGTTGGTGATGTATAATGTTATGTTTCATGTGTATGCATTGTTATGGTATTCAATGAGTCACGATAGCCCTCGGACGTTTCCGCCGTCTGGTTCGGGGGTGTGACAGTGAAAGAGTGGGGAGTTTTCATGTTGCCTTCCATGTAACAAGATCCCCAACAATGGATCTTGATTCCATTGTTACTTGAGGATAAACATGGATCTCAGTTCCTAGAATGTATGACTAAGAGATCGATGTCAATTGAAGCTTACATTGTAGTTAATTTTAGGAGACAATCCAAATATCATTTAAGCAACAAGGTTCTTTTTTGGAACCAATGAGTGAAAGTTATTAAGAAGATCCAAAATGGTATTGATCTAAGTGAAATAATGTATAATTCATAGTCCCAAATCACTATGTTTCTCAACTCAACTCATTATTGAGTTGAATGAATTTTGGCATCTTTATTGTATCACAATAGGGTTTGTAATTTCCCTTTGTATCAAAATAGGGTTTGTAATTTCCCTCATACTTGACGGGCAATAATGTTCCTTTTAATAATCATCCAAAGTATTTATTGAGAAATTGTATCTTAAATCCATAATTTAGCAACATAGTTAATATTATCTAAGTCAAATTTGTCGGTTTTTGTTACAAGTCATCAATATTGTTAAGGACTCCAAATATGACACGATAGGTTCCAAAATTTATCCGTTAAACATCATAGTTGAATCTATTAAGGTCGATGATCAAGGAAACGAAAGCCTTAATATTGGTGATGAACTAAGTTTTTTCGAGGTAAGGAGAAGAAGATGAGGCGACATTGTTGTATATAATATTAGGTGGCCAATGTCTAAGGAGATTAGGATAAAAAAACATAAGCTTTGATATCCTTCTAGATAATATTTTCTTCGTAATATTTTCCACGGAAACTCATATCTGCCCTCAAGAAAATATAAATTAAGATTACAAAAAAAATTAAATGAGTTGTACAAAGAGAGTGTAACATTGGGTTGATACACATCATATATACGTACACTAAAGATAGTAGTGTTGGGTAGGACTTTTGTTGTGATTTCTAGAAGTGGACGACGTTGGTGTAACATTTTCAAATATGGAGGGTAGGCTATGTAAATAAGCAATCAATAATTGCATATCCTTTTTTTTGTGATCCCCGTGTGTTGTGACCTCAAACAAGTTGCCCGTGGGCCTTGATGCCTTTGAATAAGACTATTTAAATAAATGGAAGTCGTTTAGAAAATGTTATTATTTATTTCTTATAAAATGAATATCAAGTTTGATGAAAACCGTACATGTATAATTTTCTCAAGTATACATATATTGGAACGAATGCATCTACTCGTTTGTCTACCATAAAATTTAAACTTTCAAGCAATCGATTAAAAAAAAGGGAAAAGACTTGTCAAAATAATTGTCTTTTTGTTTTGTTTATATTCAAACGGAAAAAATTTATATATACTTGACCATCAAACATTCAAACTTGTTAAATATGTTTACATCTTATCATTGTTATTGACTAATTAGATAACAATGGTAACATGTGAATATATTTAATAAGTTTGATGGTTAATTATATACAAAAAAAAAAATTATCTAAATATGAACCAAAAAAAAAATCATGATAGGCCATTTTCCCATCAAAAAACGATTTTTAAAACATCTAATATCGTTAGTCTGCAAACTCTTTTATCTGTCTAACAATTAAATTTTCCAACATTGTTCTTGTCTTTTAATTTCATTTTCCCCTTACATCCACATAATATCAGACCAACTTACCTGACCAACTCCGGTATACTTCACCATCTCCCCTCTCCTTCCCCTTCATCTCCCTTGTGTAGAGTTCATGCTTTGTTTCGGTCGATTCAAGGACACCCTTCTAATACAAATGATGATAGACATGCCAATTGTCTAAAGAGCCGTTATAAAGAAGGGATAATGACTTGAAAGGGTAACGAACTTTCGACTTTTGTCACATTTAGTCACTAAACTTTTTTTCGTTATCTATTTGCCATTGAACTATTGAAACTGTTCACATTTTACCCTTATGACCGGTTGTTGCCGGTCATAAGGGTAAAATGTGAACAATTTCAATAGTTCAATGACAAATAGATAACGAAAACAAGTTTAGTGACTAAATATGAACAAAATCGAAAGTTCGTTTCCCTCTAAAAAGTTCAATGACTAAATGTGAACAAACCTTCTCTTGTATTATGTTTTAGCAAGTTATTTATTTTTGTTAAATTGTAGCAACATTTGTTGATGAAGAAATCTATGAAATAAAAAAAATAAAAAAAAAAATAAAAAAAAACCTGAAAATATATTTAAAAAAAAAACAAAAAACCAAAACCGAAATAAAAAACCAATGGTTTGACATTTCCCAAAATAAAAAATCAAAATCTCCAATCTGATTTTGGTTTTACAAAAAAATGAACCATTCTCACTTATGTGAATTATAACCATTGGTTTGGCATGCGAAATTTGTGACATCCCATGAATATGTAGTTACAACATTGTCAGAACTCGTAATTCATAGTAAGGAGTTAGAGTATCATCACATGAATATGTAGTTACAACATCGCCTGAACTCGTAATTCATCACCTACAGGTTATGGGCTTGCTGGTGTTTCCACTGGGTTGTCTAGAATAGTCCGTGGTCGCCATCTATACTCTGGTAGATGACTACATCGCCACATTGCTGGTTAAGGTTATGGTATCTCCTTTCATCCTACATCACATATTCATCATCATCTATTTACCTAATTATCACCACCTTTCTATCATTACCTATCTCTCATCATTTTATTTCATCACACACCAACTATTTCATCTACCCATGTTTCATCCGCAACATATTTGTAGATATAAAATAAATATACCGTTTAAATCTTTTAAAACATGTATAAAATCGTTCATCCAGCATAGACAACAAGTATTCAAATAATATGCACACATAGTACGTAATTTATATAAAATACTTCATATCTATGTGTAAGATGAAAGTAACTATATATATACCATAAATGCTTCCTAACTTTGAACCCCAAGGTTTACTCTACTAAAGCTTCATATTCTCGGCTCTCTGAACCTAGAAGGGTCCAGATCTATCACACCAAAAAGCTCAAGATAGCTCTTCCTCTCACTCTACACACTCAAGCTCGCTAGGGTTCGCACTTATGGGAAAGTTAGTCGCAATTGAAGGCCATAAGTGCCTTTAAATATAGCTCGAGCCCAAAGATTTAGGGTTTCTGCCAACAGTGCGGACTTGTCGAGTCGCCTCACCGACTCGTTGAGTCCATTCATTAATCTGAATCACCAGTCGCGACCTTACTCGACGAGTTGAGGCGTCAACTCGTCGAGTCTCTCTTCTTAACTCAAAAGAAAAATACTTAAATGATGATACATGGAAATCCGGATGTTACATTTTGTATTTTTATTTCATAGATTTCTTCATCAACAAATGTTGCTACAATTAAACAAAAATAAATAATTTTGCTAAAACATAATACAATAGGAAGTTTGTTCACATTTAGCTATTGAACTTTTTAGAGGGAAACGAACTTTCGATTTTGTTCACATTTAGTCACTAAATTTTTTTTCATTATCTATTTGCAACTAAACTATTGAAACTGTTCACATTTTACCCTTATGACCGGTAACAGCCGGTCATAAGGGTAAAATGTGAACAGTTTCAATAGTTCAATGGCAAATAGATAACGAAAAAAAGTTTAGTGACTAAATGTGACAAAAATCGAAAGTTCGTTACTCTTTCAAGTCATTATCCCTATAAAGAAAAACTCTTACTTTAAAACAATAATGAGTAGCCATCACGATAAATAATAATGCATTAAACTTGATAATAGAAACATGTAGTATAGTTATATTTTAACATCATAAAATGTCATATTTCAAAAGTTAGATTCATAAAACTATTATCATATAATTATTTATACTGTTGTTTTTATGTTTAATTTTAAAAGTGTAAAACAAGTTATGCATATTAGGCTACAAGAAGTAATCGAAAGGCTTCTTACTCATAAAGTGTGTCATATTAGCATCACATTAACTTCACTATATTTTTACTAGTCTTTGCTCACATTATGAAATATCCATCACTCCACATCATCTATATAATTTACTTCTTATTTATTTTAATTACATAATTTTATAAAAACACAACCTTTATTTTTTAAAAACAATAGAATTTCTTATTAAACCAAATAAAAACTACATTAGTAAACAAAAAATAAAAAATTACATTAATAATCCAAAAACGATAAAAAACATGTCATGCTAAAATTAAAAATTACATTAAAACCTACCAATTGGAAATCTACTCGTCCTCATTGTCTTGGTTATGTTGTCTCACGTAAATGGGCTTCGTCAAATATTAGCGAAGATTGTTATGCGTTTTTGAGATATGTATTTCCAAAATTTTTGTGTAGTATTCCAGGCTACCACCTTGTATTTGTGCAGGGGGTGGAGTACATCATTCAGGCAGGGACAAAGCTTGTATAGGGGCAGCCTGTTTTTATTTCATAACTAGCCTTTAACTATTAAATTGTTTATATATTAGGCCTAAAACTATAAAATTTGACTTTGCCCCCATGTTCTTCAATTTTTATACATATTCTATCCCCCCCCCCCCTCCCCCAAATCAACACTTCAAGCTTCATCAGTGCATTAAGGTTATACATACATATAGTCCAACGCTTATATTCGAGCACCATATTATGCAAAATGTTACATTCCAAAAAAAATCATGATAAAAATTTTCATTTTGTAAACCGATTACACAAACCATTATATAATTAATCATTGTTTTTAAAACAAATCAATAAAATCAGAGTAACTGTAACATCTCAAATTTTAAGGACAAAAATTTCATTTTGTATTACGAGATTCATAGCATAGTTTACCAAACATTGCCAATGTCATATCAATTTATAAAAACCATAACAACGTGTCTGAAAACCATATCATCAAAAGTAATAAAAATCAGAGTACAATCCCAAAAATCTCCACGCGAAATCCATATGAGTGTGTGTGTGTGTGATGCACTGCTACACCGTGAGCTCCTTCCCTTAGACAAAGAGGTACCTGAGACCAAAACTGTAACTGTAAGCACAAATCTTGGTGAGTTTCCCCCCATCATACTCATACCATATAATGCATAATTGTATGTATCTTTCAAAAAGTAACTGGGAACTACCCTCCCTTACGGTATCTTTCAACCAATAACTGGGAGCTACCCTCCCCTTCAATATCTTTCAATCGGTAACTGGGAACTACCCTCCCCTTCAGTATCTTTCAATTGGTAACCGGGAGCTACCCTCCCCTTCGGTATCTTTCAACCGGTATCCGGGGACTATTCCACCCCTACTATTACCAATACATATCAATTACAACAAGCATATCAAATACAATGATCATATCAAGCATAATAATAATATCACACATCAATCCTAGATGATTATCACAAAGACAACCATCTACACAACACCCTTGCTGGTGGGTCGGCATTGTGGCCATAGACCCACCCCTACTAGAAGGAAACTCACCTCCAAGTCGTGTAGTGTCTGCATTGTCCTCGGTGTGAAAGTCGGCTCTCCTCGACTCCCCAATCCTACACAACAATCCCTCTAAGTTATCAACTTGTACTTTCAACCCCTACAAGGGTCCTTGAATCCATGTCAAAGGAAAAGTCAAAGTAAAACCCTGGTCAAGTCATCTTTTGGTCGACCAGACTCGCCGAGTTGGTCTGCCAACTCGTCGAGTCCCTTCGTCCACAGAATACTACAAACCCATCCCCACTCGTCAAGTCTAGCAAGAGCTCGACGAGTTCACCTTCAACAACACTTCAGTCAATTCTTCATCTGACTCGCCAAGTTCTTCCTTGAACTCATCGAGTTCATCTTTAGCATATGAATGTGTCCAGTCTATGACTCGCCAAGTTGTAAGAACAACTCGTCGAGTCCATCTTCAAAGGTTGGGAGATTGCCAAACGTCATACCTTATTTTTTTCGACTATACGTTGTCGTTGTTACCAGTCGATAGTATGGTGCAATTTATCACATGATACCTTAATATAAATCCGGTTTAAGGTAGTTAGTACAGCAGTAGTTCCTATAAAACAAAACTACAGTACTACAATGATTTACCCATTACATTTTTAGTGATAACCTCACTTAAACTTTAATGCACACACTATATTTCGTTAGAAGATAGTTACACTTGGGTAAATTACACACTTTTACGACAAACGAGTATGCAAAATAGTTAAGCCTTGGTAGAAGGCTACTTTATTAGAAAATATAGGTTTTTCTGAGAGATTCAAACTTCTACAAACACTTACAAACCTTTACATACCTTTTACAAACTTATGCTTGATACATGTTCAAACATTTTTGGATGACAAATACCGACACTAAAATACTTATGAACTCACCAGCTTAATGCTGATAAACTCTTTCAAAATAACTTGTATTCTTAGGTCATCAATAGACAGGTACCGAGGCCAGGTTTTGAGAAGATGGAGCGTATCTAAGACTCATCTTATTATTTTGATTTACGTTATTTTTGGTGTCTATAATGTACAGAACACACTTGTATTAAAATTATATATTTAATGCAATAGATGATGTTGTTTGCTTATTTACATTTACTGTGTTGTGATACGTTACATGACGTCCTCCACCCCAGAACGTTTCCGCTGTTCTCGGTTTTGGGGTGTGACATCAAGGATGAGGACTTCATATCCGAAGATCAAGTTAACTATCATGCGATGTAGCCTATTAGAGGCATCGTCTAGGCTGAACTTGAACACCTATGTAATAGTTTCAGGAAATAATAAAACATTCGTTTTGTTATCTGGTGTGTTAAACTGTTATGTGATTTTCGTGTATGGATACTTGGAAAACTGCGAGACAATACTTGGGACGAGTATGAGTAAGTGTGAATGGTAGTAGAGGCCTATACTACCGGAAGCACAGGACTCACGCTTGGATCAGGGAAAGTCACAAGGATACCAATGAGCTAGTAATTGATATCATTTTATTCAAATATGTCGTTACCATCATTTCGGTAATGACCATGAAGATGAATGTTATTCTGACCCTAGTGGTCATATCGAGTTGAGTCTGACTACGATAAGTATGTTACGTGGTTCGGAGAACCAAGTTCGATGTAGAACCTGACTTAAGCCGGAAGAATTAATCAAAGCGATCAGTAGAGGTATCGAGATAGTTGCTTGTAGCTAGAAATGCTACCTTTTAAGATGAGATTATAACATGAAGGAAAGTATAGTCTGTTATGGAAGACTCTAAGAGACCTGAGTCTAAGTGTGGGAACATACGATGATAGATCATTAGAATATTACACATCGGTCTATTGTAGTAATAAAATAACTTATCTTAAGTTGTTAAAAAGAAGAAGCAGTCTCCAGTAAGGATCGAGATTGTGACTTGAAGGTCATAATTTGGAGTCTAACGTGAGATATGGGAGCAAGTGTAAGATTGAGCACCGCCTGCAGTCAGGAAGTCTTAGAGTTAGATACTCGTTCGAAGAAACATCGAAGTTACGGTTATTACTTAGGATGAATAGATAACGTATGGAGTCATCATGTGAGCCCTGTTTCATTGATGGTTCCAGGACGTAATCATCCTAAGGGGGAGATAATTGTAACGCCCGTAGATCCGGGCTAGTCAATTTAGAGATAATAGAGGACGAAAACGACTTTTCAACATAAAATGATTTAGAATATATAATCATAACCAAGTTGTATAATATGTCTCAAGGGTTTCGTACATATAAAGAACGTCGAAATCCGAGTTATAACGAAGAAGTTATGACCCGTTGAAGTTTCGCGACGGAACTAACACGATACCGAGAAGCGTAAATAGTGAATTTACGATAGAGCGATATTTAGCCCTAGCAATCTAAATGAAAGTCATAGAATACATTTAACCAAGTGTGTCCATAAAAAGAACGCCCAAATCTGACTTCGTATGAGGAAGTTATGATTTTTCGAAGTTTCGACTTAGCAGTGTACAACCCGAAGTTTGAATATTAGATCGAGCGATTTTTAACCGACACAACCTAAATGAGAATCGAATATCTTGTTAATAGTAGCGTAACGATAAAAATACAGACGAAAAGGGACGTCGGATGAAGAAGTTATGGATTTTTACTGGGCCAACCCTGTCCTGGTCTGTTAATAATATAACTTTAAAAATAAATTCAAAATTACCCGACGAAGTCTAACAAAAGTTGTAGAGTACGTTCCCGCCTACGCGTGGATATAATTGTTGGGTCTTAAACAAACAATCCTGTGTGTGCATGCAACCCTAGTATTGGATCTATGTTTTCACTATTAGTTATACAGCTTTATGAACACAAAAAGAAACCTGGCATGCTACTATAATTTTCAAAATTCATATATAAAGCTAGAACACATACCTTTTGTTGTTATATAGCAATAACAACTAGTTCCTTGAATTTCCTTAGCTCTTGAAAGCAAGTACCACAAGTGTAGTACCTCTAATGGAGTCACAAACACCATATGCAACTTGGATGAAGAGGAGAAGAAAAAGAGGCACCAAAAACGGCTGGAAACCCTAATGGAAGTGTTGTCCACGTTTTTGGGGCTTAAGGGTCCCTTTTATACATGTAGGCTATTAGGGTTTACAACTAGGAAACCCTAATCTGACTGCTTAGGCCCTAAGCAGCCCATGGACTCCTTAAACATATCCCTTGGACGATTTCTAATGGGCTTCCCATAGAATTCGTTCAACCTATATATTATTAGGTGATCCATAGCCCAATTATAATTATCTTATAATTACAACTTCAGTCCCCTAAGTTTAATTAATCTCTTTTAACCACAAAATTAATTCTTAATTAATTCTTGACCAATATTAATTAAACAATATGATTTCTCCTTTAATATATTATTCTCATAATATATTAATAAATCATATTTAAACCTTTCTCTCCTTAAATCATCCTACATATTGCTATGGTGAAGGCAACCCAAAAGGACCATGCTCATAATCGGGTCAAGTACATACCAAAACAGTTATGGACTTAGACACTAATCCAGCAGTCTCCCACTTGGATAAGTCTAATAACTATTTTCCGTATGACTTCAGAACCTGATCAGCAATCGTAGCTTTCAAAAGCCGCTATCAACTCTGATCTTATCAGATAGCGTGTCCTCTAGATAAGGGATTATATATTCCTCCATTCTCAAGATATCGTATAGACAAAAGACATGAATTTCAATCATTCTCTCTATACTATTTCCCGACTTCCGATTCATGACGACTGATAACAGACTACAATTGAACACATCAACTTAGTCCCGGCTTGGCCAAGCGCTTAGGTGTTATCACTAAATCATCGAGAGGCCCACATATATCGCTTTTATCCCACTTTGGGTAAAAGGAATGGATAAACTTCGACTCAAATGCTCGCTTGCATTTACTGATCGAATCACACACAACAATAAGTTTTATAACACCAAGTTACTGGTGCGTTTACTTATTATCAATGTGTAACTGACCAACAAATAACAATTCACACGTCTCGGTTTCAAGAATATACAATATTATCATCTCACTAATCACTCGTGATAAAACCGTGAAGTGATCCAAGTGAGCGTGGGTTTAATCCAATACTCTAATCTTATCAAAGCACTCATGAACTCTGCAGCAAACTTGTGCCATGTCTAAACACTTCAGACAATCTACAGACACATTCATGACAGTCTTTCTTCATACCTACTCCCAACGTATAACCGACTGTGGATGTTTAAATAACCTAGTTATTCTGGAAGTCAAAACATGCAAAGTGAAACATAACAACAATACTTAATCCTATATGGCCCCAAACTTGTGAGAGTAAATAAAACCCTTCTATTTATCCACCATATTGATTACTCATTATTTATCATTTAATGTTTCGGATAATCAACTCATTACTTGAATTATACCAACAATTGTCCCATGCTCTAAACATGCACACTTTGTTTCCTATGGTCCATGCTTTGTGAAATAGATCACCTGAAAACTTTTCCAATGATGCTCATTTCACAATTCCTTAATCCTAATTATTAGTGTAAGAACACAAGGTTCTTGCCACTACTAGAATATGCTAGATTCTAACATTTTATGCAACGATCCCTTTGCAAAATCATAGCACAAAAGTCACCAAGACGTAGCTAATGAAATTACAAAGTACTTTCTTAGAAATTGTTACAAGACAATTCCATAGATGTGAAGTCTCACATTCAAAGTACATTCCTTTGAACATCCTTCTTGCATAAAAGTTTCTAATCTAGGCATAGACTCTCAATATCCAACTCCCAATATGGAAACATTTCCACATTTGCCATATGACAACTCATTCTTAATAGAATCTTATCTATTCATAATAATGTCGATATGGTCCATCCAATACCATACTTCCAACTACTTACAAGCGATCAATCCTCAGCGAACTTTGGATCGTCCTTCGATAGTTGTTAAATTCTTTCAGTCAAAACCAATTCTATTCCTTTTTCCCTCTTAATGCGCTAGACATTTGGAAAATTTTAGAATGGTAAAATACTATAGCATTTACAATCGATCCTATACCCGAAGCGTATGGGACACGATGCATAATGTCTTACATAAAGATATGATACTTTACCAATCTTTTGCCATAATATTTTATGTGTCATGTTCTCACAATTCGAACTATGAAGAGGGATGCCGTAATCATAATCGAATTTTAAGAACACACAATGTATCCTTTGACTGAAAATATTAAAATTTCTTAATCTAAGCTTTAGATTTTGAAACGGAGTATAATATTCTCTCCCTTAATTATAGCAAAACAACTTTTCAACCCATGAAACTTTGCAAATGGAATCTTTGTTTTTCTATAATTAATATTGCTAACTTGCAATACTCGCCATAACAATCATACAAGCATAACACTTATGCTCCCACTATCATGATGATTATCATATAAGCATAACATTTATGCTCCCACTAGCTTTGACATGTATTCAGAAAACAAATAAACTTCCAGAAAACAATGCCTATTGAATTTCTGAAATTCATATTTCAAATACCAGATGCTTCGATAAGCCTTTATCTAAGCTTCTTAACCTTATACACCTTTGCCTTAGATAGCTCATATGTGTGTTTCAACAATTCATAACTTATGTTACTAAGTTCCAAATGTTGAAACTAATTTCCAAATCTCACAATTCGAACTATGGAAAGGGATGCCGTAACCATAATCGAATTTGAGAATACAATTTTCACAATTGCTATCTTCTTAAAATCTCTCTTAGTGAAAGCATTTCCTCACAGTCATTTTCATGAAGGAGGGAATCTTATGACACTTAGATTTTATGGTGTATGAGTTCCTATCCATGTGAATTTGCCAAAACCAAGGTTTGCGACAAATCCAAACTCATATGGACTGAACTTTCTTAATCTTGATTTCTTGCCCTATGGTAACACGAGTGCCCACCATGCCTTCCAAGTAGTTTAGTAACTTGTCCTTACATATCGATTTACTTTCCATCGACTAAGGCTTTAGTGTGTATTCAAATGAGAACTCATAGAACTCATATACACAATTAACTCAATTGGAATGGCACAAAAACAAAACAATTTCAGCACGATAGGTTGTAAACCTCAAGTCGTGTGCTAGTGATGATCGATAAGGTTTATTCTTGATTTGTTCTTGAAACTTTTCAAGACCATTAAGACTCCCACTGACTTCTTGACATATAAGATTCTCTTGTCAAGAAACATTTCTTGACAAACAAATATTCAAGAGTTAGTGAAGCATTTATCAAGACAAAACACTTCACACAATTGGTCCTAGTTGGTCTTTGTCTTATCCAAGACAGCACAACTTACCAACTTCAAATGTGCAAGAATAAGAAAACTTTTCCAAATTCCACATTTGATGAGTGTTATAAACCTACTTAATACTTTTCACTCAATGTCACAATCTTGACTCTAAGACTTGATATTGGAACGAAGTATGATTGACTTATTGATATATCCATTTCTACAATACTTGATACCTCTTCTTAGACATGCAAATGCACTAAGACTCACTTAGAGGATCAATTGAGATATGGTTCTTAATCATTAAGACTTATCATAAAACACAATAAAAGGTACTCTCCCTTCTTCTTAAAATAGAGAAACTTTTATCTTTCTGCCTACTTGATTCTTCTTTATTCGTTCTACTATTCATTGAAACTTTTTCAATCAACTCAGAATTATACTTAATCTTATAAGTATAATCATTTTTACTAAGCTTTAGTAAATCATGACGAATATCTTTGTCACTCTTGTGGTGGACTTGATCAACACACAACCTTGTGTACTTGATCTCCTTGTCCTTTAATTGACACTTTGCCAAAGAATTAGTCTAAGTTTCCTAAATGTGAAAGTTTTCCATTCATCATACAATACACATTGCATGATTCCAAGTTTCTGTCCAATTGAAACTTGGGCAATGAGAAAGTCTCCCTATTTGGTACACTTTTGACATTTCCATAATTAAGAATCAAATCCATTTTGCTAATAATAGAAGTACATGAACATCAAATTTTCATATATTTCATTGTAAGGATAAATAAATAAGACAAAATCAAAATTTATTTTATTGCGGAAAAAACTTGTCCTTACAATGCAATTCAACTGAAAAACTATGTTAACAATCTATTCTAACTCCAAGTTGTAGCTCAAGAATCCATTCTTCAAGTAATGCGATCGAAATCCATTTCTTCATGATCAGATTCAGCTCACTTCTTTTCTCAAGCTTCCTCTCTTTTCTTCGATCCTACAAAACATCAAAATGTAATATTATCACATCATGTATTAAGAATCTAGAATAGGAACTTAAAAGAGTTAGTTAATGGATTTTACCTGAAGCAGAGCCATACGTCTTGACTCTCCCATCTCTTAGATCTCTCAGGTAATTAGGGAAGCTTCGTCTCCAATGCCCCTTCTCTTGGCAATAAAAGCAAATAGACTCCTTTGGCACAACACATCGGACAATCACAGACTTAGTTCTTTCTGGACTTCCAATGTTGCCAGTGTCCATTGAAGTTTGGGAGTTTGATTCACTAGACAAATTTGCTTGACCAGCACGCCAAATCATTGCTGATTCAGCAGCTATAAGCAAATAGGTGAGATCAATTAGGGTCACGTCGTGGTCCATCATATAGTACTCTCTAACGAACTCACTATATGATTCAGGAAGTGACTGAAGAACCCAGTCAACAACTAACTCACTTGAAATCTCGACTCCCAACATGTTTAACCTATCAATGTATGACTTCATCTCTAAGACGTGCGCACACACATGTTTCCCATCTTCGTGTTTACTTGCCAAAAGGGCTTGAGTGAGCTTGAACTTTTCAAGCCTTTGAACTTGTGGGTCAGGGAGAATAATTGGAGGAGGTGGAGGAAGTGAAGCATGACTCTCATTTCCTTGATCGTATCTCGGAACGTCATCTTTATTTGGAAAGCTTGTTCCAAAGGATTTGGGAAGACCATTGTAAGATTCAGACATCTACAAAACGGGAGAAAATTCAAGTTAAGTTTATTAGAATTCTTGATGCAACACCCAAATGAAACATCAAGCTAGGATCCAACACAATACTCTACAACCTAGAAGAGGGATGCCGTAATCTAGTTGCAGAATATTTGAAGGTAGGTAAATGACGATTTACCAATTTCCACCATGAAAAACGAAAAAGAAGTTTAAGTTTTAAATGAATTGAAACTCCTAGATCTTTTGAGACTCATTGAACTCTTCAAATGGCATGTTTAATCTCGATTATGCCCTACTATTCGTGACTGGGATGCCGAGGATCATAAACAAGGTGTAAATAACCATACGAATCACGTGGTGCACCCAATGCTACTATCACCTAATCAATGTGCCGGTCAGCCACACACGCTCCATTGATCTATGATAAGCATCGAGCCACCCTTTGCCACCAATGTCATCCCCAAATTAGTGTGCCGGTTAACCACACATGCTCCACTAACGTTTGACAAGGGTACGAAGTGTAATTCCATGGGTTAGCATACAATTTCACATTTTGCCTAAAGTAACTATGATTTGGGAATTTGAAAAAGCATTTAGTTACTTTGTACTTCATTATACTTATAATGGAAGGTTTCTGTCCTATCCTACCCGTTCGGCTAACGACCCTCCACTAGTCAAGAGTGCGGTGGGTAAGAGTGGATACCCATTCAATCGCCATTTTATAGGCAATTTCCTTAAACACCCCTTATAGACTAGTTTCGTGAATGAGGCCTACTAACGGTAAGACTGACTTTTTAGTTATACATATATAATATTAAACTTTTAATGTTATATATAGTATAAGGGTGTATTTTACACTTTTAAAATACTAGGTGGTTTAAATTATACTTTTAACTAACCAAAATCATTATGGATTTATTAAATCTCTTTTAATTATACACTTAATTAATTTAATAAAACCATAAGGGTTTAATTTGAACTTTTCAAAATCAGGGTTTTGGAATTTAGACTTTCAAAATTAACTTTTAATCAACAATTTAAATTCCAAAACTTGAGGGCAAGTTTTGAAACTCTTCAAAACAATTAGGTTTTAATCTCACTTAAAATTTTCGAATTTAAGACATTTAAATTAAAATTTTAAATATTAAAACTCTTGATTTAATAATTACCATAAATTAAACAATTAATTTAAATTATTAAATCACAAGGGATTATCTAGATCATGAGGATAATTACCAATTATACATCTAAGATATCCTAATCCCTTGAATCCCTCTCTAAATCTCGAAAATAAGGGATGGGATAATTCAAGATCTTTAATTACCATATTTAACAATTAAAAGATAATTACAAGATATGGGATTATCCAAATCCCTAAAATTTAGGATCTAACCTTGGGGAAGGAGGTAATTTCGAAATCCAAGGGTTGGATAACCCTAGATTTCAAAATCTTGGAGGCTAAGGAAAGCATTTGGGAAACCCTAGCAAAAATCGCGATCTAGGGTTTTGCAACCCTAATTGCGAAAATTACCTAGCCTTTAGGGTTTATTAGCCATAAACCCTAATATGTCAAGTTCACAAATTTGAATAAAAGCTAATTGAAAACAAAAACCAATGGCTCTGATACCACTGTTGGGTCTTAAACAAACAATCCTGTGTGTGCATGCAACCCTAGTATTGGATCTATGTTTTCACTATTAGTTATACAGCTTTATGAACACAAAAAGAAACCTGGCATGCTACTATAATTTTCAAAATTCATATATAAAGCTAGAACACATACCTTTTGTTGTTATATAGCAATAACAACTAGTTCCTTGAATTTCCTTAGCTCTTGAAAGCAAGTACCACAAGTGTAGTACCTCTAATGGAGTCACAAACACCATATGCAACTTGGATGAAGAGGAGAAGAAAAAGAGGCACCAAAAACGGCTGGAAACCCTAATGGAAGTGTTGTCCACGTTTTTGGGGCTTAAGGGTCCCTTTTATACATGTAGGCTATTAGGGTTTACAACTAGGAAACCCTAATCTGACTGCTTAGGCCCTAAGCAGCCCATGGACTCCTTAAACATATCCCTTGGACGATTTCTAATGGGCTTCCCATAGAATTCGTTCAACCTATATATTATTAGGTGATCCATAGCCCAATTATAATTATCTTATAATTACAACTTCAGTCCCCTAAGTTTAATTAATCTCTTTTAACCACAAAATTAATTCTTAATTAATTCTTGACCAATATTAATTAAACAATATGATTTCTCCTTTAATATATTATTCTCATAATATATTAATAAATCATATTTAAACCTTTCTCTCCTTAAATCATCCTACATATTGCTATGGTGAAGGCAACCCAAAAGGACCATGCTCATAATCGGGTCAAGTACATACCAAAACAGTTATGGACTTAGACACTAATCCAACAATAATGACCGACGAAAACGGAGCTCGTATGCAAAAGTTATTAATTTTAGAAGTTGGGATACAAATATGCGAAATGTGATGACATGGCATAATCTGGGCCGGTGCTTGTTGACCACGCCTCGCTTCGGATCGGTGACATCTGGCCTCGCTACGCCTTGCGTACAAGAGGAGCGCCCAACATCCGAAGTACACCTTGCGAAAGGCAGTCTTCTGCACATCCTCCTCTCTGACCCTCATTTGATGATAACCTGAATGCAAATAGATATTGGAGAAACAAGATACTCCCTGTAGCTAGTCAAAGAGGCCATCAATCCTCAGGAGCGGGTAACGGTTCTTTACTGTTACCTTATTCAGCTCCCGATAATCTATACACATCCGATGCAACCTGTCCTTCTTTATTACAAATAAAATCAGGGCTCCCCGATGTGAATTGCTCGGTCTAGTGAATCCCTTGTCTAACAGCTCCTGCAGCTGTGTAGACAACTCCTGCATCTCAGGAGGAGCTAACCAATACGGTGCCTTGGCTATCGGAGTCGCACCAGGGAGTAGGTCGATGCTGAACTCTACTTGCCTCTCCAGAGGTATCTCAGGCAACTCCTCGGGGAATACATTCGCGAACTCTCGTACCACTGGCACATCTCCCACCGTCATCTCACCCACCTCTTGGGTATCCATAACATAGGTAACAATCCTGCACAACCCTGCTGGAGGTAGCGCATAGCCCTCGCTGTTGAGCATACGACTGGCCTCGTTGTGTCCTCTCGCCCTGAACCACCAGCTCTCCCCCACTTAGGGTTCTGATCTGCACCAACTGCTGCGTGCAGTCGATGAAAACTTTTGATGCTCGCGCAAACCGATCATCTGCAATCTCGACCTCTAGAGGGCAATCTAACGTGCTCGAGGACTCAGGAAACCTCTTGCTAAGCGCAATAGAAACAAACGATCGGGTAGCACCCGAATCAAACAAAACCTGAAGTGGGATACCGTTCACATGGAACGATCCTAAATAGAGCACACATATAACATATCAAAATCATAGCGACATAACATAAAAGATTAAAGAGAAGAAATCATACCTGTCACCACATCGGGTGTAGCGCGTGCCTCCTCGGTTGTCAACTGGAAAGCTCGGCTCCTCACCACTGGAGCCTCTGGGTTGACCTTCTATGACATCCCCAAAATCACGGCCAGAAAAGACCGGTTTCATTTATTCTTTTAAAATAATTTCAGAGTAAATCCTTTTGATTTAAAAGAGTTACGAAATTTGTTCCCAAAACAAAACATGATCAAATAAAATATATAAAAGCATTTCATCAAGAAATGTATTTTCATTATATAACAAAATTCGGGATGTCATGTTCCGATACAGATCAAAAAATATAAACAACATATTACAAGCTATACAACTGTTATATACATATACAGGCTTATAATCAAAATAACTTGATGATTCATCCATCTTATGCCCTTACACCACTACCTGTAATACAAATAAACTGAGTGTGTCAGGCTTGGGAGCCTGATGAGCATATAGGGTTTTCAACCCACAACAAATAATTATATTTAATTTCATCAATCAACAATAACCCGATTACCCATTTCTATTATCCTTACTTTACATCCCTAAAACAACATCTATGACAAGGGACCTAATCTAGGATTTTCATCAGGACGGACATTACTTCAAGGGGTTTCCTCATCAATAGGTGTCCTAAAGACAACCATGAGGGGGATAGAGTACACCGGTGAACACATCGTTTACAACACCTACAGGTTATGAACCTGCTAGCATTCCACATGACTGTCTAGAAAGAGTCTGTGGTCGTCATCCATACTCCGCTAGATGACTAGGTCAACAACAACAACATCAAGGCCTCTCACCAGTTTATCACAAATCAACTATCTACCCAAGTTCTACCCAACATTTTGTAGATAACAATATACATATGCATACATATGCAACTTAAAAACTGATAAGATATTCATTTAATACTCATTCCAGATATACAGATTCATTCCAAATAACAGATAATATATATCTATATACAGATAACATGTATTCACTCAGAGACACTTTATATCTATGTGTTAGAAGAAAAGGAATATACACTCACACAAAACATATACTTAATACATTCAAACAATACTTGTATTAAAATTGTGTTTATGAAATGGACTATACACTCACTTGATCAGAAGATGATCAGACAAATCTATGGCTTGTAGAAGTAGTATTATTCGGTAGATCTGGAAGATCTTCACAAAAATTGGCTTCTCGTGGGCAGAGCTTCGGCTCAGGAATTGCATTTCTCAGGATATTTGGGGCATCGGGACTTGGTTCGGGTCTCGGAATGATATCGGGGATTCGGGGGGTTAAAATAGGGCTTAGAGAGGGTATCAGGAGTGGGGGAGTAAGGGAGGAGCAACCAAAATCGGCTGACCCTTGATTTCTATTTATAGGGTGAAATTTCTGCACTCACGTCGTGAGTTTCTAATAATCACGACATGGGGCTTGATCATCACTGCATGCATCATCACGAGTGGGGTATGGCAGAGTCCAGGTGACGTCATTCTGAGTTCACGTCGTGAAGACATTGTTCACGTCGTGAGTTCTGACACAAGATCGGATTTCGTGCCCCGAACTTCAAAAATTCATATCTTCCCTATACGAGATCCGTTTTCGACGTTCTTTATATGCACGCGTAGGTGAGATTTTGCTCTACAAATGTGGTTTGTACACTGTTGGCTAATTTTGAGTTTCTTTTTAATATATTATTAATATATTATTTTTAGTAGGCCGGGACAGGAAAACTCCGTTAGAAACTTATAACTTCTTCATCTAACATCCGTTTTCGTCTGTCTTTTTACCGTTAGACTACTATCGATGAGATCTTGAATTCTCATTTAGAAAGTTTTGGCTAAATATCGCTCGATCTCATATTCGAACTTCGGGTTGTCTACTGCTACGCTGAAACTTCGAAAAATCATAACTTCCTCATACGAAGTCAGATTTGGGCGTTCTTTTTATGCACGCTCACGGTTTAACGTATTTGACGACATTCGTTTAGATCACTAGAGCTAAATATCACTCTATCATAAATTCACTATTTACGTCGCGCTGTGTCGTATCCGTTCTGTCATGAAACTTCGACAAATCATAACTTCTTCGTTATAACTCAGATTTCTGCATTCCTTATATTTTCGGAAACCTCGTCATGACCACTACGTCTTCATGTATCAATATCGGGCTTATCTAACATTTCATTTTCACGCTTATTTTCATTCTTAATTCATTTAAGTCACACAATTAAGCACAAAACATATAATACTCAAATAATACATCTCTATTATTTCAAGACGGGTTACAAAGGTTAACCTAGACTATTAAATCGCTATTAATGACAAGCCCAGAAACACATTTGCCATGTAATATCCATATGTTCCACATATCCTAGATGAATTTGATCCATATCAGCAAATGATAGTTGAGGTGGGAGCTCTCCGGCTACAAGGGCATTATAACAGTTAACAAGTCCAGTGGAAAGAGCAAGATTTTCATCACTTTACTTGGAGTTTGAGGAAGAAGCCACAACTGGTACATTGGAGGAGGGAACAGCTTGTGGAGCAACAAATGACTGGCTTTGTGAGTGAGGCATGGATGACGCAACAATAAAAGATGTTGCTGATGGAGTAGCAAAAGTTTGAATCTAAGGTTGTTGAACAACAAACGCTTGGCCTGGAGAGGAAATGAGTGATGAAAGAGCATTGTTTGAAAAAATCCCGAGATTTGCAGACGAATAGGAATTCACATGATTAATCTCTCACTGCTTATCATTAAGATCATAGGCTTTGATAATCTCCATTGTTTCAGCAAGAGTGAGACGATTTAGATCTTTTGTATTCTTGATAACAGCTACATTCATATCCAACGATTTTGAAAGTGCATTCAATAGCTTTTTATTTATCTAGGACTTAGTCAAGAAGATCCCAACTATATTCATCTCAGTAGTGAGTGTGGTGAATCGCTGCAGCTGAGCTTCCAAGGTTTCTCCTGGGATGTAGTTGAACATGTTGAATCTTTGTCATAGCATATCCTGATGGCTTTCTTTCATGTCTTCATTTCCCTCGTAAACCTCGATCAAAGCTTCCCACATTGCTTTGGATGAAGTATATTCTCTGAAACCTTGAGCTATATCAGGAGATAAAGCCATGGTCAGAGTGGCTAAAGCCCTTTCCTGTTCTTTAACTTTCTCAAAATCCTCATCGGTATAATTTTCAGCTTCTTTGTCAACCTGTTGTCCCGTAATAGTGGTAGTAATTCTGACTGGACCTTTGATAATGCTTCACCAAATCTTGAAGTCTTTCATCTTAATGTACTTTTCAATTCGGTATTTCCATTCAGGAAACCCATCTGCAGACAAAAATCTTGGAATACACGTGGTTGTTCCCATAACTGAATCCAGTTCGTGATGATGTGCTTGACTTTGAGAATCCATTTTAATTTTAAAATTTTAAATCAAAAGGATTAAAAACAAGAAAAAAATCAAAAATTTGTTTGTGACCGTAAACTCTGTTTACAGTCGGGTTTACGGTCACTTAGTTTACGGTCAGGGAGATGCTCATTTTACGGTTGGAGATTCACTGTTTACGGTCTTTGAAGATGCTTAGTTTACGGTTATTGAAGATTCTTGAGTTTACGGTCATAAACACTTAGCCGTAAACACACAGATGTTGAGGAAAACTTGAATTATGAGTAAATTGGATCTTCTTTAATCATGTAAACACCAAACACAGTTTCAAAAAATGGCGAAGACAAGTTCCTTTTGGCCGAAAACTTGATTGAGAGATGTTTTTGACACCGGTTTTGCTCTGATACCAATTGTAAGGTCCTGAAAATGGATCTTAACCAGCGATCAAGCAGTCAATCAATCAATAGAACAAGAATTGAAGTAGTAGAAGAAGAAAATCAAGCTTGCACATGATTATATCTCAAAAAAGTTTGGTACAACTTGGGAATTACACTAGTCGTGAACTCTAAATGATCAACAACCACAAACGACCTTGACCAACCCTATATATAGAAGACACTGGCCGTAAACACATATCCTGGCCGAAAACACCTAAATAACCTGTAAATACATGAAATGACTCAAAAGACCTTTTACAATGCAAAGCCTAGATCAAACCATAACCTGGACCCTTCAAAATTTTCAAAATAAAACTTCAAATCAAAAAGACAGGGAGATCCCACTTAAAAACTGGCACCAATCTTAAAGGTTATGACACTAACTAAAACATTCAAGAATGATGACAGTTTTTACCCATTTAAATATAATAAACAACAACATACAAAAAATAAGGGAGTTGAATTACCAACAACAACTTTAAAGGCAAATCAAAAAATCCCTCAACTAATAGGAATTTTATTGGGTAGCACCAACATCCATAAAGATTATAAGAATTCACGAGTCTTCAAGAGTATAACCCAATATAACAATTTCACCTAAAATGAATCAAAAATTACACTTCCATCGTCATTGAGCAACTTGTTGTTGGCCATTTTCATTGGCAAATGGATAGAAAGTAATTGTGTAGTTCAATTTCAGTTTTTATAAGTAACTGATCTGCTCTTAATCAAACCAAACCAATAAGAAAGTAAGTTTTAATTTTTTGCATAAGAACATAAGCTTTAATCTAAGATAACACTTGAAACTTGTTGCAACATTATAGTTACAACAAACTTTCATTCATATGTTTGTTATAGCATTTTGTTTTGTAAGATTTAATTGTAACGACCGAAAATGAAAGTGATATTTTGTTTTTTAAATAACAAAAAAGGTTGTTGGTCATATTAGAAAATAAAGAGCTACATGGTCATGTAACAGACCGATTACTTTTTTTAGAAATATTTTATGCCATGTGAAAGTACATCAATATTATTTGAAGAAAAAAATAGGATGCTATAACAAAAAGTAGATGAATTCAGAATTTAGAGCATGTCAAAGTACAATGCTAATTCTTAAAATATAAAAAAGCGGGATGCTAAAACCCATAAAATTTTAACTTGTTATCAATTTAGAACTCTTATTATATCAATTTCAAGTTCATGAAAAAGAAATGGTATCACTAGAGATGACTTTTAATTAGAATTCATAAGTTCTATTTGTTAAATAATTTCATTCTTTCTTACACTCACATTTTTTTGGTTCAACTACCTCTTATTCAGCCATCATACAACCAATTAAGGTCACCCAACTTTGATGTTGTTATCGGTGTTGGAAAGGGAAATTGTGGAATCGTTCAATAATGTGACACAAATGGATAAAGCAGTTTTTTGCTATGAATGTTCATTTATAATTTGGTCAATTCACTTAAAAATAGTTGTTACTTGTCAAAACCAATGTAAATTTTAAAATAGATTACTTTCATTCATTTTGATTGGGAAACTTATAAATGTTGATGTATTGAAATGGTTATTACATTGCTTTGAAGGACGAATTGGCCAACTGCCCTAATTTTAGAACAATCTAATGACACATCCCCTTGTGGCATCAGCCTAAATGCCAATGATGGCCTATATTTACAAAACACAATTTTTGGTTATAAAAGAAAACTATATAATATTTTATAAATGATAATGATGTAATATGGTTTAAGGTCAATCTAGTGATTGATCTACATACCTTCTAGCAGAAATGTGATCTATTGCACCCTTGTATGAAGAAGAATATAAAGCAGCAAGAAACAGACGCAAGGCCACCAGTAGCATGGTTAGGTGCCTTCCCTTTTAAAAATAAAAGATGTCAATAATTTGAAATAATACCTACTACATAAAATGAATTACATATTTGTTTTTGCAATCAGCACGGTCTCTATTCTCAGGCAATTTAAGAAGCCCTTCTAGTAGCTGGAAACATAGATCACACGAAATCAGTTGATATGTAGCAAAATGTTTTTTTAGGTGCATCACAATGTGAAAAAGAAAGCATAACAAAACCTGATCCATAAATAGAATGTTACTGCAACATCTGAGTTATAGAAGATTTGATTTGATACATTTTTGCTAGAACTTCATCGGACTCATCATGTTCTGTTCACCACCTGATGGATTGAATTCTAAATTAGCCCTGTCACATGGTACCGAAACTGAATAAAAAAAGTGAATCTAAGTTTTAAAATATATATATATATATATATGAAAAAAGAGGTTAAAATTTGAAGTTACTTACATGTGGAGGTGGAAGGAGTTGTACATATATCGTTGTCAGTAAACCGATGAAAGAATTCAACTGTCTAATTTAAACTCAATGCTAGTGAAAGAACATGACAAGCCAATACCAAAAGCAAAAGGCAAGTGTAAAGATCCCTAATAGCAAATAATTTACATGATGCCACTCATAATAGCAAGACAAAGGGAACGTAGCTGCACAACACGATGCCAAAATTTCTAATTTTCTACATAATTTAAACCCTAATTTCAAGGAAATTGAAGGTATTCAATAGTATAATTGCATAATTTCATATGTATGTATTACCTTCTTCACATGCTGAAGCATGCCAGGTAGAGTTACCGCCCTAGTTGGACCATCGCCGCCTTTTCGTGCCCTTTACCACCATCTCCGAACGCCGCCGCTGAGCCATTTTGCTTAGCGTGACTGGATTAGAAGAAAAGAGGGGAGAATATCATCCTGGAAAAGAAATCAAGGCTGTAGGAATTTGGAGAAACAGAGATAAACGAAGATGGTGGAACAGGAGGGAATATAAAGTGATGGGTGGTGGAAGGGTCGGGAAGTAAAAACCGTAAGTCCTTCGGTAACCCGATGTATAGAATCCAAAAGAAAAAAAAGGAAAAAAAGAGAAGGAATTACCTGGAGAAAGACGAAAGATATAAAGGGAAACAAAGAAAGAATGACGACGAAGATGGAGGATGAGTGACCATGCAGGAGAAGATGATCCTATAACAAACACGTTGAAAAGAAAAGATAAGGAAATTAGAAGCCAATGAGAAAAGAAATCAATGATTTGTTGTAAAGAAGGAAGAAGGAGATGTAATGCAAAGCAGTCAAGTGTTACATATGCGGATAAAAGCCATTGGAGGGCAGAGGTGGTGGAAGATACGTGTCTATGAGACGCATAGATCGATACACCCACTTCCAAATAACCAAAATTGGCAACATTAAAATTGGAGAGACCAAAACACGTGGAAAGCAAACGAGTGTGAAAGAAACAAAAAAAAATCAACCAATAAAAATCAAGAACCGTTCACAAAGAAATGACTTATTGTTTGTTGATAATAACCCTAGAATTAAAGTACATGAAACATAACTTAAGTGGCTAATTACTATCACTATTACATTTGTACAAACATCAATGTTATGGTTCCAAAAGTACATGCATTACGTTAAAGCATATATATATATATATATATATATATATATATATATATATATATATATATATATATATATATAATAACCCTAGAATTAAAGTACATGAAACATAACTTAAGTGGCTAATTACTATTACTATTACATTTGTACAAACATCAATGTTATGGTTCCAAAAGTACATGCATTACGTTAAAGCATAATATATATATATATATATATATATATATATATATATATATATATATATATATATATATATATATATATATATGTATATATATATAACATTGATGTTTGTACAAATGTAATAGTGATAGTAATTAGCCACTTAAGTTATGTTTCATGTACTATAATTCTAGGGTTATTATCAACAAACAATAAGTCATTTCTTTGTTTTCAAAATCCATTAGTTTTAAAAGTATTATAAATCATCAACATGATCACATATCATTGGTATATAAGAAAAGAACACACATTTTTGCAAACTAAGGAAGTGAGCTTGGAGTTCAAAAATGCAGAATTTCAAACACTTTTCGATTTTCAAACTTATTTTTTTTTTGACAAAATACAAGTTTGAAAATTTATTTTTCTGTTAAAATCTAAATTTTTTGAACTTAATTATGTGTTTCAAGCATAATTTTCAAAAAAAAATCTAGTTTGAAAATATAAATCTCAAACTCTTTATGAATTTTGAATATAAATTTCGAACATCTTCGTTTACATGTAATTTTCAAACATGTTCTTCAAATATTTTCTAAGCAAAATGAAAAATTCGTCTAATATAACATATTATTGGCCATGAAAAGAAAAGAATAAGAGAAAGTAGAATATACCGTATGATCGCTAGAAGATTCCAAACAATATGAGCCACAAAGAAATGGTTATTACACTTTATACCGGAAAAAAGATATACTGTTGACTTCCATTTTATATTATTTATCATTAACTAAACAAGTCTTGTCAGCAAATAATTTTAATAAAATAATATATTATCATGAATACATACAAGCCAAAGAAATCGTTGAGGCTATAGGTAAATTTCTAAATTTACATAGTTTACATGTTTAAATTGTGTTCAGCATTGTTGTTCTCAGACATATTTTTATTTTTTGGTTTATAATGCTTAAAATAAATTTATTATTTATTTATAATTAATTTAAATATATAACAGATATTATACACTTTGCTTTTTCGATTCTTATATGTTCAAAATCGTTCTTTCGTTTTGGTACGGTCATATCCGAATCTGTTTTCTACTACTTCACAACCCCACCCAACTACAAGAGTTATTCTTGTATATTATTTTAAAAATATATTTTAATATTTTTAATAAAACTCCTAATTTTTAATTTACTACAAAACAGAAATTTGCAGGAAGACTCATTTGTGATAAACTGACAATGGGTTTTAAATGTTTGGTTGCTAGTTTCAGGATCGATTATTCCTATGAATACGATCTTTCTCTTTTCAAAGACCCTTAATTTAGAGGTAATGACATAAAACCCCCTGACATTTAAGTATATCCCTAACAGAGTTGTGGTAATTTTTTTCTTTGTGAAAAGAGATATACGAGTCATTATAATATTAGGTGTTTGAAGAAGAAAAATCACTTAAATGTAAAAAAAAGTTTTGTGTCAATTCAGAATAAAAAAAGAGTTGGAGTGCCAAAAAAGAGCAATCTATAAACTTAAAGATCTTTTAGCAATTCACCCCAAAACCGATATTCTCAAATAGTTGAAGCCCTTAACTGCCATTTCCAAACTCTTCCTCTGTTCTTATGCTTCTTCCCCCAGAAATTCTATAAACCGTTCACAAAATCCCACTTTTCATCGAAATTTATATTTTCTCGTCAAAAACAGACACCTCCACATGTTTCTTTGCATCCAGAAACACATGCAATCAGTTAATTCAAAGTCAAACTTCAAAATTTTGGGAAAAGATCAAACTTAGTTTAGTCTAATTTGGTGTTCAATCTGCTATTTCCTGATCGATTTCCACTTCGATTCATATATAGAGATGTTGTGTGTAAATTTCTGTTGTTGTTTTAGCTGAATTCGAAGGTTTGTTGTTCAATCATTAATGCATTCGGTAACTAACAGTTCTACTGTCGGCGCTCTCAAGTTAAGCAGCGATAATAATCGTAATCTGAAGACGGATAACCCTAGCAGAAGAAAAGCTAAATTTAAAGTTTCACCTCAGAGTTCAATTATGAGTCCGCCGTCGGCTACTACCGCGTTATCTCAACCAAAGGTTGTCACCGGCGACTATGGCTACGTACTTGAAGATGTTCCTCATTTGACCGATTACATCCCTGATCTTCCAGTATGTTCTATCGCTTTTATTTCACATCCCCCCCCCCCCCCCCCCCCCCCCCCCCCACACACACACACACACACATGATTGATCGTATGCTCTTCGTTAGATTCACTAAAATTTATTAAAACCATGATTTCTTTTGGGCAAATTAGTTTGAGGCACTTTTTGGGAATTTTGATTTATTTCCATTAATCATGCCTGTCCGATGAAGGTTGCTCACCAATTTTGTCATCTTAAAATTTCTTCTGATTATTGATTAGTTTTTATCAATTCATTTTTTATGCTGATTTGTTGGGACCAGAGTAGGTGAGTTTGAAATTGGTGTCTAAGTTTACAAGTAAATCAACTATCATAATTATAGTTCAAAATTTTCGTTATAAACAATAAACTAAAGTTAGGCATACTTCAATTCTGGTTACCTTTTAGCAAGCAGAAACATACACACACACACACACACACATATATATATATATATATATATATATATATATATATATATATATATATATATATATATATATATATATATATATATTCAAGCCTCCTCATCTTTCCCATGTGAAGAGACTCGAATCTAATCATGCTTACAAGAAGATCATATCTTTAGATGTAGCGTATCTTATTGATATTTATGTGTATGATTTATTGCAGACATATCCAAATCCCCTTCAAGATAATCCTGCATATGCAGTGGTCAAGTAAGTTGATAATCTTGTCACTTCTAAGCATTTCCCTCTTTGTTTTCAAGGCTAAATTTGGCATAGAGTTCATTCTTAATTTCCTATACCATCTCTTATGTTTTCTCAGGCAGTATTTTGTAGATATGGATGACACCATTGCTCAGAAGGTCAATACTTTGATACTTTACATTCAATATTAGATTCTTGAACGTTTTTATCATGTAATACTTAACAAAATTTAATAGTATGTTCTTATGTCACCCTTTTTTGTCTTTTTTACAGATTGTAGTTCATGCCAATAGTCCTCGTGGCATACATTTTCGACGTGCTGGGCCCCGCCAAAAAGTGTATTTTAAATCAGGTGATGTTCATGCTTGTATTGTAACATGTGGGGGCCTATGCCCAGGTCTCAACACCGTGATTAGAGAAATAGTTTGTAGTTTACATGATATGTATGGAGTTACAAGAATCGAAGGGATTGAAGTAAGTAAAAACTCTTTCAACTTTCCTTCACAAAAAACTTGTTTTTTTAGTATGATTTTAATTATATACTACTTTAATTCATATGCAGGGTGGATACAGAGGATTTTATTCCAGAAATACAATCCCATTAACACCTAAAGTTGCTAATGGTATTCATAAACGAGGTGGCACCATAATCGGGACATCACGAGGTGGCTATGATAACAAAAAGATAGTCAATAGCATTGAAGATCGTGGAATTAATCAGGTTATTATATAATCTATAAATCACCAAAAACAAGTAATATTACTAATTTTTTTGTTATATATATAAGTATAACCTTGATTGTTTTGTGTATTTTAGGTATATATAATAGGTGGAGATGGAACACAAAAAGGGGCGTCTGCTATCTACGAGGTTTGTTTTCTAATTTTCTTATGAATTATGATCTTCAAATTGAAACAAAATTAGATATTTTTAATGAAGAAAAGTGTAACCATTTTTTTTTTGTATTTATACAGGAAGTTAGAAGACGGGGTCTTAAAGTTGCTGTTATCGGGATTCCAAAAACTATCGATAATGACATTCCGGTACTTTAAATTGGAGTATTGTCGGTTTTAGTCCTTCGTCTCCTAAATTCATTTACTTTGATCTTTTTTTTTTATAGATTATTGATAAATCATTTGGATTTGATACTGCTGTTGAGGAGGCTCAACGTGCGATTAACGCAGCACATGTTGAGTCAGAGAGCAACGAGAATTGTATAGGACTCGTTAAGTTAATGGGACGTAATAGTGGTATGTTTTATAAAACAATTTTAAAGAATTAAATTAAATGAACAATAAAAGTTAGTGTTTGTGGTTAAATTTTTTAAAATATTTATGCAGGGTTTATTGCAATGTATGCGACTCTTGCAAGCCGAGATGTTGATTGTTGTTTGATCCCTGAGTCACCTTTCTATCTTGAAGGGCCTGGTGGTCTTTTTGAATATATAGAAAAAAGAATAAAAGAAAACGGGCATATGGTAATTGTTGTTGCAGAAGGTGCAGGACAAGAACTTGTGGCTGAGAGCTTACGAGCCACCGACAACAAGGATGCCTCCGGAAACAAGCTTTTAGACGACATTGGCTTGTGGTTATCTCAAAAGATCAAGGTATGTACAGTATACAGTACACAGCACACAGTACACAACATAAGACAATATAACAGGTTGTACTGTGTGTTAATAGGACAAAATTTTCAATGATTTTGTCAAACGATGGTACAAATTTTCTGATTTATTTATATAATCAGGGTCATTTCAAGAACCGAACGGAAATGGAAATCAACTTAAAATATATAGGTAATGAAGGGTATGTTCGTCATTTTACCTACATGATTGGATGACGCAGTCGATAAACAATTTTTATTTTTTAAATGACAGATCCTACGTACATGATTCGAGCTGTTCCAAGTAACGCATCAGATAACGTTTACAGCACTCTTCTCGCTCAAAGTGCGGTTCATGGAGCCATGGCTGGATACACCGGGTGCACTGTGGGCCCGGTCCACGGTAGAGAATGTTACATACCGTTTTACGTAAGTTGAAATTACAATTATATCCTTGAAAAAGTTTTGGGTGAAAGTGAAACCTAAGCGAGTTGAGTTTTGCAGAGAATCACGGAGATGCAAAACAAGGTTGTGATAACGGATCGGATGTGGGCCAGGATGTTGTCTTCAACGAATCAACCGAGTTTTTTAAATACAAAAGATATTATAGAGTCTATTATGGATGAAGCACCGCCAACTCAGCTGCTTGATGACCAGGTGGCGGATAACGGTGTGGTGAGCAAGGAAACAGGTGTTTGTTGATCGGATGGTTTATTGTTTTTGAGTTGGATGCAAGAAGTGGAATGAATAAGCAAGGGTTGGATGATGGATGACCCACCCGGCCACATGAAAAAATTATATATATATATATGTATACTTGTAGTTAAGCTTCATATCTCATGCATATAGGAGGATGGATGTCCGTTGTAGATTTTCTTGTAATTGCTTTGGTAAGCGACGACGTACGTGTGTCTAAAATAATGTAACTATACCCTCGAATCGATCTCTTCGTAGGGTTTACCTTTGCCCTTGTTTGATATATATATATATATATATATATATATATATATATATATATATATATATATATATATATATATATATATATATATATATATATATTAGCTAAAAAGACACCCTATTTTGCGAAAACGTAAAAACAAATTTTATCTTATAAAAGTCAAAACACATGTACTTTCTAAAATTAAAGTTGATTATCGTTATGCAGTTCAAAGTTTGGATGAATTGTTATCCAAAATATAAAGTTGAGGTGTCACAATTTCATAAATTTTTCTTCTTTTTGTGTTTTCGCAAATTATTTGTATTTTCGTATGAACCCTCCCTTTATATATATATATATATATATATATATATATATATATATATATATATATATATATATATATATATATATATATATATATAGTATAATGGGGACAACAAGTATAGTATGGTCATAGTAATGACTCTAAACCAATGGATGAAAAAAATGGATTTGATTTAGGTTGCATGATATTAAAATGGGAGATCATGTATAATATAAAATCATTAATATCCTTATAAGGGTATTTTAATCATTTAAACTAGAAAAGGTGCCCCGCGTTGCGGGGTTGGATAGTATCAACAGATTGAAACAAAAGCTACAAAATCACAAAATAGAAATCAAAATAACCACCATTGCCTACTTACAATAGTAAAATAAACCACGAATCACATACAATACAACAACCAATATTCAACAAAATAACAATGTACTTCCATTCATTTGTTTATTACAGATTTATAGCATCCCAAAAAACAAAATTAGGATAAATTTGTAAAAAGTTGAAACTTTGGAAAAAAAAAATGAGGGAAGTGGGAAGTGGGAGTAAAACTAAAGACATAAGATGAAATCAAACAACATACACCAAGAAACTTTTTTAAATCCCTTCCACATGCAATGTTCCTAAGCAATCCGAAGAAACTTGTCTTCAGGAATGCGAACTTTAGGGATACGTGGAGGAGATCTGTAGTTGCATCAATCAATAAATGATGGATTCTGCAACCCCTTCTGTGTAAGCAAACACAAATTAGAAAACCCAACAACTTCCTGATTCTTAGTTGAATCCACATACAACCATAAATAGCAAGAGGGACAAAAACATACGAAAAAGCCATTAAATATCCTGATTCAGGAGAGGAGTCACTAAGCCTTTCAGCACCTTATGTATCTCTCCTCACACTATGCCCATTGGTATTCACCTTGACTTAAATAAAATAGAGTTTGAAAAACTAAATCCTTAAAATAAATATTAAATAACCATCAATAGTCACAACAAGCATCTTTCTCTTAAGTCTCCAACCAATATGTATTAAATCCTTTTTAGTCATAAAAACCCCCATGGGATGATGGGTCATCACAAAAGCTCAAATCACTATCATTAATTAAAATATAAATTTCAAGAAATCAATAAAACCTCTCATAAATGATCTACTTCAGCTTCTAAAGAGTTGTAACTGAATTTTACACACACAAACGCACAAAAGTCCAGTTATCATGCTCTAGGTTTGACTATAGTTCAGCTAGAAAAATGAATTTTGTTAGAATATGGAGTGAAACTGGACTCAAATCTCAAACCAAAAGAAAAGAAAAAGACCATACTATAATCTAATCATTTGAAGTTCTTGTTGGTGTCCTACACCAGGTAGATGTGGGACCACATCTATGCTTTTTTTGAAAAAAAAGAAACTCAAAAAACAAATCTTGCTCTTTCAAGACCCTTTTGAAGAGAAAAAATAAAAATCAAAACCACGCATATCTGGTAATTCCAACGCCCTACTTACATTACCCTAGCAACTATCCTGTAATTTGTAAGGAAAGTGAATGGTATAAACTATAAAATACAATAATAGGTACAATTTGAAATATACCACCTTCAATCATGATGGCTTCTCCTTTGAACATGTTGGTTGATAAAATTGTCTGCTTGCAAAGGATATTTTTTTCCTTATACACGCCTTCACACATTTCCAATATGAAAAGTCAACCATTTCTCCATTCATACGAACAATAAATAGACATCTTGAACTTTCAAAATCTAGATGGTGTCCAACCTGTATGGTATTTTCAATTCATGGCATCACAAGAAAAAAGTTTGAGTTAATTCCTATGAGTTTTGGATTATAAAAATGAGGTGTTTTGCTATGATAGTGAAAATATATCACTAAATACAGAAAGAAATTAGAACAAAGTAAACATAAGCAAGAAACGCATAGGCAAAATCCAAAAGGATGGAGTCTTGGAGTCATTTGACCTAAAGTCAGATGATAGTTGTGAATCTTGTTTGCTTGGGAAAATGAAAAAATCACCCTTCACTGGTACTTGTGCTAGGGGTGAGGGTTTGTTGGACCTCGTACATAATAATGTGTATGGACCCTTTAGAACCGCCACAAGGGATGCTAACCACTTCTATGTGACTTTTACTGATGATTATAGTAGATATGGATATGTCTACTTAATCAAGCATAAGTCAGAAACCTTTGAAAAGTTCAAGGAGTTTAAACAGGAAGTGGAGAATAAACTAGGTAGGAACATTAAGATACTTCGATCTGATCGAGGTGGTGAGTATCTTAGTACAAAGTTCCTTGAACATCTAAAGGAATGTGGGATTGTCTCACAGTTGACACCTCCCAGAACACCACAGCTTAATGGTGTGGCTGAGAGGCGTAATCGAACCTTGTTGGACATGGTTCGTTCCATGATGAGTCGAGCTTCACTACCAATCTCATTCTGGGGGTATGTCTTAGAGACTGCAACCCATTTTCTTAATCTATTCCCTACCAAAGAGGTTACCAAAACACCTCACGAGACGTGGACTGGAAAATTTCCCAATCTGGACCAAATCAAGATTTGGGGTTACGAGGCTTTCGTGAGGCGTGAGACTCACGATAAGCTCGAGCCTCAAAGTGAAAGGTGTATTTTCATCGGCTACCCACATAAATCCTTCGGTTACCTCTTATATAGACCCAGTGACAATGTGGTCTTTGTATCAAGGAGGGGAGTCTTTCGCTAGAGAGAGTTCATAAGCCAAGGAAACAGTGGGAGGCAAATTGACCTTGAAGAAATTTAAGAGTCAATTGGTGAAGGAACCTCAAACCCTAACAATCAAACTGAGGAGGTAACTCCTGTTGATCCGACTGACGAGTCTGTACATCTGAGGCATTCCATGAGATTTAGGAGTGCACCTGAGCATTACTATGGTTTCCATATTACTGCGGAAGGTGATACACTTATTAGTGATAACACACTGGTAAGTTTGGATGAACCTAACAGCTACACGGAAGCCATGGCAGGCCCTGAGGCTGCTAAATGGAAAGAGGCTATGGACAGCGAGATACAGTCCATGTATGACAATCAAGTTTGGAACTTGGTTGACAATGTACTAGATCGTAAGACAGTCGGGTGCAAATGGATCTTCAGGAAGATCCCGGGCATGGATGGTAATGTAAACACTTATAAGGCGTGACTGGTTGCAAAGGGCTTTTCTCAAACTCTGGGAGATGATTATGATGAGACCTTCTCACCAGTAGCAAAGATTAAATCTATTAGGGTTATGTTAGCCATTGCTGCATTTCATGATTATGCAATATGGAAAATGGATTTCAAAACCGCTACCCTTAATGGAGGGGTTGGCTGAGGATGTTTACATGAGTCAGCCAAAGGGTTTTGTCTGCACAGAGTACCCTAATAGAGTGTGTAAGCTTGATAAATCCATCTATGGATTGAAACAAGCACCTTGCAGAAAGAATCTTTGTTTCGATGAGAAAGTAAAAGAGTTTGGTTTTTCGAGGAGCGAAGATGAATCTTGTGTATATGTCAAGGCTAGTGGGATTATAGTTAGCTTTTTGGTATTGTATGTGGATGACATACTACTCATAAGAAATGACATCCCAACTTTGCAGGAAGTAAAGTCCTGGCTTGGGAAGTGTTTTGCTATGAAGGACCTTGGAGAAGCTGCCTATATCCTAGGGATAAGGATTTTGAGAGATAAGAGTAAGAGACTAATTGGACTTAGTCAGAGTACCTACTTGGATAAGGTGCTGAATAGGTTCAGCATGCAGAATTCCAAGAAAGAAGAGTTACTGATCCAGAGTAACGCCAGATTGAGTAAGACTCAGAGCCCAAGTACAGAGGCTGAGATAGTTGAGATGAGTTAAGTACCGTATGCTTCCGCTGCAGGCTCGATCATGTATGCTATGACTTCTACTCGTCCTAATGTGGCCTTCCCATTGAGCATGGTCAGCATATATCAGGGGAACCCTGGCAAGGCTTACTGGACTACGGTAAAGAACATTCTGAAGTACCTGCGGAGGACTAAGGATTGGGTCCTTACCCTCGGGGGGGGGGGGGGGGTGATGACTTGAGAGTAGTAGGATATAGTGATGCTAGCTTCCAGACTGATAGGGATAATTTCTGCTCTCAATCAGGTTGGGTCTTTACCTTAAACGGAGGAACAATTACTTGGAAAAGTTCCAAGCAGGAGACAGTGGTTAATTCAACTTGCGAATCAGAGTATATAGCAGCAAGAGAGGCAACGAAGGAGGCTATATGGCTAAAGAACATCATTGGAGACCTTGGAGTTGTACCAGCTATAAAGGAGCCTATGGAAATTTTCTGTGATAGTGAAAGTGCAGTTGCCTTAGCCAAGGAACCAAGGGATCACGGGAGATCCAGACACATCGACAGGAAATACCATTTCATCAGACATCAAATAGAAGAAGGACTCCTCATGGCAAACAAGGTATCATCGGATGAGAACCCAGCAGATCCCCTCACGAAGGGACTGGGTAGGGTTAAGCATCTTCAGCATACGAGGCGCATAGGGCCAAAGGATGATATTAGTTTTAGAAATTAGATAGCTTTTGAAATTTGTAAAGTGTAATTGACATTTGATGATAAATAAAGTTGTTGTATATTTATAAGTATAAGTGTTGCTATCTTTTGTCAATCGTTTACTATCATTTCAATTTTGCATGTTTTGACTTCCAGAATTATTATGTTATGGTATATCATATTATTCAAATTCTCCACAGTCGGTCATATGTCGGAAGTAGATATGATGAGTCGGCTTGTAGATGTCTAAGTTGTTCGACATAGCAAGAGTTTCTACAACACTCATGAGTGCTCATAAGTTCTGAGTATTAGATTCAACCCACGCTCATTTGTATCACTTCATGGAATTTATCTTGAGTGATTGTGAGACGGTAATATCATATAAGTCTTCAAACCTAGAGATATGAGTTGTTGACTATGAGTTGGTTATACATTGATTGTATCAAAACGCATTGGTAACTGGATGTTATAAAACATGACTTTGTGTATAATTCAATGAGTAGTAGAACAAGCATATGAGTCAAAGTTTATCTGTTCCTTCTAGGATTAGAAGCGATATCTGGGCCCCTCGATGATTGTGTTTTGACCTATGTACCGGGCCCAGTCAGAACTAAATTGATGTGTTCGATTAAGTTCTATGTCAAACAAATAGGAAATCAAGAAATGAACTGTTGGACAATAAGAAAGACATTGTTCCATGTATATGTCCGACTAATATCTAGAACATAGGATTATATGATCACTTATCTTAAATGGCGTATCATCATCATCTCAGTTCCGCGAGACCTTGAAAGAGCTGCGATTGCTGATCGGTTCCTGAAGTCATTCTTGTAGTTATAGTTATTAGACTTATCCAAGTGGTAGACTGTTGGATTATGTGTCTTAGCTCATAACTATTTCTGGAATGTACATGACTCGGTTGGCATAGTCCATTTGGGTTGCATGGCATTGCAACACTTGGATAGACTAAATGAGAGAAAGGACACTTAAGGTTTACAAATATTATAAGTTCTAATATATTGATAATATTATTTAATTAGTATTGATCAAATAATTAATTTGGAATTAATTAAGTGATAAAAAAGAGACTAACTAAATATATGGGGTTTATTGTGTAAATCATCCATTTTTTTTATGTAGTGGGCTAATGATCCATGGTTTATTGAATTGGGCTAAAACCCATAAGGTGCTCAATGGATAGTCCATGGGGGTTATAAAACCATGGATCATGGAATATGGAAAGCCATGTCAATTAGGGTTTACATTGAGTAACCCTACTTGTGACACAACTATAAAAGGACTCCATGACTAGCAAAATCGGCACTACTAATTGAAGAATAAGAGGGCTAGCCAATTTTGAGTGTTAGTGAACTTCTCTCAAAGTTATTCCAAGGGTTGTGGTGTTGTGTGAGACATTTGAGGCATCACACTTGAGGTGCTAGGCTCACAAGGTTCTCAAGAAATCCAAGCAACAAAAAGGTATGTTCTTGAAAGACCCCAACTTTCGTATTTTTGAAAGACCCAAACTTTCATACTTCACAATATTATTACTCCAAAACATGCTATTTGATTATTCATAAAAGCAATATTTTACATTGATAAAGAGAATTACAAACTATTAGATACAAACCTTCTATTACAAAGTGTTATATATATATTACATAACTACCCAAGATATTGTAATTTATACAAACATAAACTGTAGTACAAAAGTACTATTACAAACTATTCTACATCTTTCAATAGTATGTAAACATACTAGTTATTTATCACCTGCAATTGTTAAACATTGATAGGGTAAGCGGTGACGCTTAGTGAGTTCAAAAATAGATACAATATAATGTTATGCCATATATATACTTCTGTGTGGCAAAAGCAAAGAGGAACAACAAAATGTATGTGAGATCATGTGACAAGCATTCATATCAATCAAAGACTTTATTCAAAGATATACTTTTCAATTCTTGATTTACATCAATAAAGCTTTGGCCCAAATGGCATAGAAGACATCCAATTTCTGATTAACATCTTGTTAGATTTCAGGCTTATAGTCCTGTCTAACCATTTGCCAATGCCATAGAATAGAAGTCATTCTCTTACGGAGACATGCTCTACATGGACAGAGGCTACGCACCAGTACCAATGTGAATCTAAGTCCTTTCACTGATCACATGGTCAAAGGTGTTACAATTGCTATAAACATAGCGAATAACACGAGAAAATAACTCAGAATAATAACATTGAAAAGCACATAGCACATATAACACATAACATACAATTGTTCCTATATATTGAACTCACCTTAAGTTAACCGGGGGTTAAAATAGTAATTTGGACAACACTTCGGCTTTAAATATGTCTTTCTATGTTGAAAACCGGGAGCTTAATTGAAAACCAGGCTCTGCGAAGGTAGGGCTTCAAAACCGAAAAGATAAAATTTCTGGGTTTCTCGGGGGTCTCAGGGCGTGTTTCGGGTGCTAAAATTGATACCGGAGCTTCGGGAAAAGTCAAAATAGTGAAGATATGGAAAGAGGGGTTAAAATTGTCAAATTTGGAATTTTACTCGGAAGGTATCGCAGCCCCCTTTATATAGGGCCGAGTTTGGAGTCGGTTTGGGAGGGAATCAAGAAGCGAAGCAGCTCGGTGGCATCAGCAGCGAGGGGTAGGTGGCGTGAGAAGCGAAGGCCACGAGGCCTGCTGCGAGGCTCGGCTGCAAGGCGGGTAAGCGAGACGTGGAGGGGCGAGATTCGGACACCGCAGCGAGGCGCGTTGGAAGCTGATTGGTTCGCACTTCGGTCAAATCGGTAGGTGACACGCGTCAGTCTCGGTTTGGGCCACGTCTCCGGTGACGTTGTTGCTCCGTGCGAGGTGACGTGTCCGACACTGTTCATGCGAAATTCTCGGATTTTGAGCCCCGAACTTCTAAAATCCATAACTTTCGCATACGAGCTCCGTTTTTGACGTTCTTTATATGCACGCGTAGCTAAAATTATGCTCTACAACTTTCGTCTAGACTTCGTCAGCTAATTTTGACTTTATTTTTAATATTATTATTTTTAACAGACCGGGACAGGAAAATCCGTTAAAAATTCATAACTTCTTCATCCGACATCCGTTTTCGTCAGACTTTTTACCGTTATACTACAAATGACGAGACCTTCGATTCTCGTTTAGGATGTATTAGTAAAATATCGCTCGATCTAAAATTCGAGTTTTTAGCTATCTACTACTAAGTCGAAACTTCGAAAAATCATAACTTCCTCGTACGAAGTCAGATTTTTGCGTTCTTTTTATCGAATTTCTCAGTTTAACGAATACTACGACTTTCATTTAGATTACTAAGGCTAAAAAGTAGTTTATAAAAACTCACTTTTTATGTCATTCGGCACCGTGCCGGTTTTGTTGCGGATCTTCAGTTGGTCATAACTTCTTCGTTATAACTTGGATTTTGACGAGGTTTTCGCCTACAAGTTTCTAACGAGATTCTCTACAACATCAAATAATAAAATTTTACTTATTTAAAATTTTATATTTTCGCTAAATTTCACTATTTGGTTTTTAATTGGAATCTCATAAGACTTCCAATATTTTTCTGAGTGATTCTAAACATAGTTTTACTTCATTTCTAGTAAAAACCATATGTTAGAACTCAACACTTGATTTTACATAATATTTCACAATTTTATTCATTACAAAACACGATTTTAAAACGTGTATGTTACATATCTTCTACTAGCTATTATGTTTCAGAGTTCCCCATGCCATGATAGTTAGGTTAAGAACCTTGGAAAATCAAATTTGCATGTATCTTAGTAAAACATAGATCCAAGGTTTCTAGGGTTGCATGTACACCTTAGGAGTGTTAGAATGCTCAAAACCCTTCAGTTACGACGTGACTACCCATTGACTTTGTTGACCCGTGTTTGCTTCTCAAGACATGATGTATGAATCCTCAAGATGTGAGAACTTCCTAACAACCAAAACCCTAATATTTTGGGTATTTAATGTAATGAGAGGGCTAGGGTTACCCATACTCAGCCTCCCTCACTTTCTAGCCTCCTAAAAACCTTAATCTTGATTTGCTTGAGGTCCTTAGCCATTTTTGCGAACCTTGAAGAACGTATTTAGTGGTCTTTGGCTTATTGAAGTGGAAAAAGACATTTGTAGAGCATTCTCTTGGCAATCTAGCTTCTGCTTCACTTTTTTGCAGAGCTTTTGGACCTTTGTAAGTCATAAAGCTTTGGTCTTTTTACATCTTGCATGCTAGATCTAGGTTTTAAGCTGCTTTTTGCATGGGTAAGTTGGGTAACATGCATATGATCCATAAATTTGGCAACTTTATGGATCATTGAGACCAATTATGTATTATAAGCTTCAGATCTGAGTTTTGGAGTTGGTTTTAGACTCCAAGCATGAGTCTTGATCTCATTTCCCCTCTTTTGACCTAGTGAGTGTTTAAGTCATGCATTGGACATGTATAACTAAAAAGCTTCAATTTTTATTATCCTTTGGGTGAGGGGAAGACCCTTTGCAAAGTCCCAAGTAGTGACTTAAAGGAATAAGAGCTTAATGCTCAAAGATGGCCAAGGCAACACTCATAATGTGAGGATGAGCATGCCACATCATAAGAATTCATGACATCCGCGACTTTTTTGTTAGGTTTAGGTCACGACATGACCCAGGAGTGGCCATAACATGACGATGATTGGAATCAAGACTGGATGAGTTGATTGGCTAAGTTGACCTGTTGAGTTGGGTCCGAGTTGAGTTCATGCTCATGACGTGACCATGAGCTGGTCACGGCGTGAGGATCAGCTGTTTCTTGGACCGTTGGCTTTAGGCCATTTTGAAACTTTTGGGCCATGTTGGGCCTTAGGGTTCTCTAGTTGGGCTTAGGCCATTAAAAGGCCTACTTTAGGCTTAGGTCATTATTGGGCCTTACGATTATTGGCTTAACCTTAGATAGTAACTAGGGTTGGTATTGATTGTGTTAGTGTGAGGAGTCGTTGTTCAGTAGACTCGGGTGAGAGATTTTCTATTATCTGATCAAGGTGAGTCTTCTCATAAGTACTTATTGGTCGAAGGCACCAATGTCGACCCATTGGATTATGTTATAGTATGCTACCCATATTTGTGACTCTTGCATGTATTGTATGTGTTTGTATGTATCGGGTGGGGAATGATGGCCTATTATATGTATGATATGTGGTATTTTGGGGAACTCACTAAACTTTATGCTTACGGTTTTGAGTTTATGTTTTAGGTACTTCCGGTTTGAAGGGGAAGATCTCGGGATGATTGCATCGCACACACGCCATGATTTTTCTGCTTTATTGAATTTGATGTATTTTGGATGATTATTGATACACTATGACTTTCTTATGGGTTTGATTATCACGTTGGTTGATGTTTATTTAATATAAAAACAAAATTTTTTGGTTCTGGGTTTTTGGGACGTTACAAAATGAATCACATAACCAAGAAAATATATAGGAGGACATGATAAAACTTTGAGTTAAACTTACCATTTAATTGGGACAAACCCTGAACTTTTATGCTAGCATTAGTCTTAATGGTTAATGTCCAAATTCAAGAAGGGTGCCCACAACCACAAGGGTTTGCACCATCAAATATCTTTTGTGTCTTTGAAATGTGTGAGTTTGAGTTGGCGATCATCGATTTAGTAGAAGATGAAGCTATCAGAGGAGAACGAAAAGTAGTTCATTCATGAAGAAGCCCGAAATCGATTTATAAAGGAAGAATATACAAATTAATGTCAGATAACCAATTATTATGACGTGCCACCAATATGTATGATATGTGGTATTTTGGGGAACTACTAAGCTTTATGCTTACGATTTTGAGTTTATGTTTTAGGTACTTCCGGTTCGAAGGGGAAGAGCTCGGGATGATTACATCACACACATACACCATGATTTTTCGCTTTATTGAATTTGATGTATTTTGGATGATTATTGATACACTATAACTTTCTTATGGGTTTGATTATCACATTGGTTGATGTGTATTTAATATAAAAACAAAATTTTTGGTTCTGGGTTTCTGGGACGTTACAAAATGAATCACATAACCAAGAAAATGTATAGGAGGACATGATAAAACTTTGAGTTAAACTTACCATCTAGTTGGGACAAGCCATGAACTTTTATGCTATAATCAATCTTAACGGTTAATGTCCAAATTCAAGAAGGGTGCCCACAACCACAAGGGTTTCCATCATCAAATATCTTATGTGTCTTTGAAATGTGTGAGTTTGAGTTGGCGATCATAGATTTAGTAGAAGCTGAAGCCATCAGAGGAGAACAAAAAGTAGTTCATTCATGAAGAAGCCCTAAATCGATTTATAAAGGAAGAATATACAAATTAATGTTATGTCACCAATTATTATGACGTGCCACCAATAAACAAAGTTACCGATGGTTAACATTTGAACAAAAAGTAAAGTTCATTGGTATGTTTTTATACAAAAGATATTACTTGGATGTTGTTTTTTGAACATACCAAACTTAGAAGGTATTTTTTGAACGATTTTGAAACGTAGTTAACGTCATTGTTTTTCTGAACGATTTCGAAACATAGTAATTTTTCCTTGTTTTTTTTTCTTAATTATTTTTTTCTGGTAATATCTTGCCCTTACCTATAAATGTTAGTTACAATAAGGTGACATTTGAATTAAATGTGTAGTTCGTTGGTATTTTTAAACAAAAAATTTATTTGGATGATGTTTTTCTTAACCTTTACATAAATGATATCTGTTGAAGATTTTTGAAACATAATTATCCACCTAGCTACTTTAGATCAGTGTAACACCCTAAAAGATTTTTTAAGGGATAGTGGCTTAAACATGTAATATATTTTTCAATTTGTATACATTTGATCACTGAGTTTTTTCATTCATATTTACCACTTTAGCTTGTTAAACTGTACATATTTAGTTCTTATGACCGACTACTCTAGGTTAGCCGAAAAAAATAAATTAATAGGGTAATATATTTATCATTTTGTAGACATTTAGTTCTTAATATTTTTTTTTGCACATTTAGTTATTAATAATTTTTTGTTGCAAAATAAGTCAAATTTTTTTGTACTCTTTCATTACTTATGGCTGGTTTCTTTAAGTTTTTATCACGACATCTTATGTGGAACAATTATTAATGATGTGTTTGAGGTTTTTGATGTTTATGTTCATTGCGATCCCGATTGCTAGGTTGCTTAGGTCTTGTGGTTTGACTTAAGTCTTGTGTTTTGAATGTCATAACTTTTTCATATGATCTCGAATTTTAATGATCTTAATAACCATGCGTTCGTATTTTAGTCTACTACAATTTTCGTTTAGATTACTCAAGTTAAAAAGTAATATATTTTTACTTACGATTTTTATATCCATACGTTTTTTTAAATATAAAGGCATGTATGAATGTTTTTTTTTATAAAATTGTAAGTAAAAATATATTACATATTTACAGACGTAATCTTAACGAAAGTTGTAGTAGACCTAGAAAACAAACACGAGGATATAAAGATCGTTAAAATCGGATATCGTATGAACAAGTTACGACGTTCAGAACACAAGACCTAAACCAAACCATAAGACCTAAGCAACCAAGTAGTCGAGATAGCTATGAACATAAACATCGACGACCTCAAATAACTTATTAATGGTTGTTCAATGTAAAATGTCGTGATAAAAACCCAAAGAAATCAGTCATAAGTAATGAATAAGTATAAAAAACAAAAAATGATTTATTTTGCAACAAAAAAGTATCAATGACTAAATATGCAAAAAAAAAAAAAAAAAAAATCAAGGATTAAATGTGTACAACATGAGAAATATATTATTTTATTAAGTTATTTTTCTCGGTTAAACTGAAATAGCCAGTCATAACTTATAAGGAATGAATATGTGCAATTTAACAAGTTGAAAGATTAAATATAAACGAAAAGAAAATCAATGATAAAATATACAAATCAAAAAATATATTACCCTTTTAAATTATTATTATTATTTTTTAATTACATTTTAACAGGTCGATTGTCATTTTTGTTAATTTGTATACAAATCAAAAAATATATTATCCTTTTAAATTATTATTATTATTATTATTATTATTATTAACAGGGCCGATTGTCATTTTTGTTAATTTGTATATATCCATGAAATCCCAGTCGAACTGCACGAACGATCGCTTCAAAATTATAGTTTCTTCGAAAGTTTCCAGATAAATCACATAGATCACCCGAGACCGAGAATTGATTTGGAGATTTTGAGTAGAAACAATCAATGGGGATCAGATTTATACTGATGGTGAACAAGCAAGGCCAGACCCGTCTTGCCCAATACTACGAATACCTAACCCTAGAAGAACGACGAGCTCTTGAGGGTGAAATTGTTCGCAAGTGCCTCGCTCGCAACGAACAACAGGTCATATTCATGCTAATTTCTCTCTATAATTACAGATGTTTATGCATAGCATTTGGCAATCACATGGTTTGCGAATACATGATTTTTTAGCTCCAAAAGGATCTATGCATCATATTCAATCAGCCACTATTTTATTCTTAGGATGTGTAAATAGAAGATCGATTGGGGATATCGAGATACAGTGGGTCAATTGACTCCAGATGAATCTGATTAGGGGCCTTATCTTACATAGATTTAGTAGTTCAAAATGGATCTGAGCTTGAAATTGGATTGCTTCCTTGGGTGATTTTAGCCTACACGATTTATTAACTAATGAGAGATCTATCATCTATGCATGATATTCGATCAATCAAACATATGCTTAGGATGCATAGATATATGATCAACTGGGGTTATAAAGTTATTTTAGGTTTAATTGATTTTCGTTTAATCAGCTATGTGCCTTACATTACATGAATCAGTTACTTCAAAATAGGATTGCTGGCATAATCAGAATCAAGTTCATTACCAATTAGGATGGAATAGGATTGCTGGCTTGTTCATACTCATAGTGATTATTACAACTTGAAGAATTAGAACCAAATAATCTAAACATCCAATAAATAGCTAATCAGCAGATTAAATCTAGGGATAGTCGTGTAATTTTACATCTATTTCAATCATCATCACTTTGTTCATAACACTCTTTTCCACTTTCTTAACATCAGTGTTCATTCGTTGAACACCGGAACTACAAAATTGTGTACAGACGTTATGCCTCATTGTTCTTTCTAGTTGGAGTTGACAATGAAGAAGTAAGTCATCTCTCTTTGTTATATTCAAGAAAAAATAGACCCTTTTCTTGATTTTGAAAATTTTGTATATATTTTATGGCAGAATGAGCTTGCAATCTTGGAATTCATACATCTCTTAGTTGAAACCATGGACAGACACTTTGGCAATGTGGTAAGTATCCCCATAGCTCCATCATGCAATGTGCTTTTTTTGGGAAGTTATAATTACGTATTTGCCCGTTGTGGTGACTAGATTTTTTATTTTTGTGTTTGAAGTGTGAATTGGACATAATGTTTCACTTGGAGAAAGCTCATTTTATGTTAGAGGAGATGGTGATGAATGGGTGTATTGTGGAAACAAGCAAGACTAATATATTGGCACCCATACAACTCATGGACAAAGCATCTTAACATGTCTTTCATCCCATCTTTGTTGTAATGACATTAACTTCTTTTTTTTTTTTTTTTTTTTTTTTTTACAATTTATTTTTGTTGAAGTTATTGTGTTAGTCTCTACTGTTTTTGTGTTTGAATGCATTCTGTGAGAAAGATTCTTTTGAGTTTCTGTATAGGTCCTACAAGGATACCAGAAATTGAAATGGGGCTGTGTAATTTGTGGGTTGTTAGTAACTTATTACCATTTTACCCCCACATTGCAACAAATAATTGTCACAGTATTTATCAGTTTTATCAATATTGATTGATTTTGACTTGAGAGGAGTTGGGTGGAAAAATAAGGGGAAATAGGTAAAGTGTTCCTGTTTTTATACATTAAGTTATGTTTCTTTGTCTTAACCCATTAAGTCATTCTATTGATATAAAGTTAAAAAGAAACAACAATGTATAGCTATCCAGATTATGCAATTAATATATTTAACTCATGTAAAAAAAAAAATATTTAACCATTATCCTTTTACTCTAGGGACATATTTGTCATGGTCTGAATTTAGGCTTTAAACTTCGAACATCACTGTATTTTTAAGGGGTTATAACTAGAAAGCGAATGGACAAGGTGGATAATAGATCAAAATAAGTTGTGTAAAGTAATTTAGCAATGTTCTTTTTGTTATGTAAGTTCTTTACAAATAGTTGGCATTTTATTACAATTAAAAAAAATGATATTATGAAAATTATGGCTGACGAGTTGGATAGTTTTGTTGTGTTTTTAACTAACACGACAAACTATTTTTTATATAACACGAAAACGACATGGTATGTTTTGGTTTACTAACACAAAAGCAACCCAATTAAAACATGATAAAAAAAGATACGAAAAGGTTTTTGTGGTATCACGTGTTGCTCTCGAGAGTTTAAGTCTTGTCTGAGACAGATTGAATCGGTTGTAGTTTAGGAGTAGATTAAATTTTTCGTTCAAGAAAAAATATGATAAAAGATCAACACGACAAACACAAAAGAAAGGTATAATTAAATAACTCTTAAGTTTATTTAATTCATAATTAATAATACAAAACACGAGTACACATATTTGTTATAAAATATAATCAAATAATAAGATACATTATAAAGTACAGAAAAACATGAGTGAAGAGAACTTTATTTCAATACTTGTGATGAAATCATCAACTATATGACTCACTGTTTATACAACCAAAATAAGATGAAAGATGAATGCACATTATAATGGTGCATTATTATACTCATAAAACACATTGAAATGGTTGTTACTAATGCTAAATAATGATAGAAAGTTATGAGAGAAATAGGTAATCCAATGGTCATTCACAAACTAATATTTCATAACACTCCACTTTGAATGACGATTGTATCATACCTCTTTAAAACCTTAATAGGTAAAACCTCATGGGAAAAATCTTTTATTAAGGAAAAAGAGTATATGATTAATAATAGATATCGGGAACAATTGTCTCGTTAAAAACCTTGCTGAGAGAACCCAGTGGGAAAAACAAACTAAGGAAAAGAGTACAATATCTTTCTAACCCCCCTGATCAACACATAACTTGATTTCCTTGAAGCGCCACATAACAATGTTTCGTACCATCATTTCAAATTTGGATGTAGGAAGTGTTTTACTGAACAAATCAGGAATGTTTTTGCTTGATTGAATTTTCTGGATGTTGATGCCATACTCTTTTTGAAGATCATAAGTGAAAAAGAATTTGGGTGGTATGTGGTTCTGTCTCCTTTGATAAATCATTCCTTGAATGGAGCTATATAAGTCGTATTATCTTCATATAGTATGGTTGAAACATCCCTGTTAGAAGTTAGACCACAATTCTTACGAACATGTTGAGTTAACTTTCTTCACCAAATACATTCATGACTTGCCTTATGAATTGCTATAATCTCTGCATGGTTAGAATAAGCAGCAACTAAAGTTTGTTTAACATAATGTCAAGAAATTTTCTTACCTCCATAACTAGAGGTGACAAAAATTGGCACAACACGAAACCCGACACGAACCTGACACGAAATAAACGGGTTTGGGTAAGATATTTCAACCCGTTTAAATAAACGGGTTGACACGACACAACACGAAAATTAAATGGGTAAGGTTAGGGTTAAGAATTTCAACTCGAAAATGACCCGTTTATTTATATGCATGCTTTTTAAATTATTTAAATAATCTAGAAAGATACAAAACCAAAACCATAAGCAAAAGAAAACCTTCAAATTAAATTGTTTTGTAATGTTGAAATGACTTAGCTGTCTAGATCAAGACTTCATTTCAGTTTTTCCATTCTCTCCTAAACTACCCAGTCTCTTTCACCACTCTCACATCCTCATGACCTTGTTATCCGCTTCCCCAACTCCCACTCTTTTAGTTTTTTCATATGAACTTGCTATGATTTCATCTATTCTACCTCCAAACTATTAGTTTTTCCTTACCGCCTACTCAACTCCTACTCTTTCAACATGCTCTTTCTTTTAACCTCACATGACACGACATATTTCAAGGTATAACCCTAACCCGAAACCCGACACGAACTCGACACGAAAATAAACGGGTTGACACGACACGACACGTTAATTAAATGGGTCAGGTTAGGGTTGTGCACTTTCAACCCATTTAGTGTTTCGACACGACACGAACCTAACACGACACGACACAATTGCCACCTCTATCCATAACTGAATAAATAACCTGTTTGAGTTCGAGCTTTATGTAGATCAGATAAATATCCAACATTTGCATAACCAATTAACTTCGTATTTGATGAATTTGTTTAGTATAAATTCATATCCACCGTACCTCGAATATACCAAAGAATATGTTAGACACAATGACATCCCCAAAATCTCGGCCAGAAAAGACCCGTTTCATTTATGCTTTTTAAACATTTTCAGAGTAAATCCTTTTGATTTTAAAAGAGATGCGGAATTTGTTCCCAAAAACAAAAATGATAAAATAGATTTTTATCAAAACATTTTATAAAGAAATATAATTTCATTTCATAATCAAAAATCGGGATGTCATGTTCCGATACAGACCATAAAGCATAAACGATAACATTACAAGTCATTCAACAAATATATACATATACAAACTTGTAAACAAAACAACTTGATTATTCATCCATCTTATGCCCTCGCGCCACTTCCTGTAATACAAATAAACTGAGTGGGTCAGGCTTGAGAGCCTGGTGAGCATATAGGGTTTTCAACCCGCATAAATAATTATATTTAATTTCAACAATCAACAATAACCCGATTACCCATTCCTGTTATCCTCACTTTACGTCCCTAAAACAACATCTATTATAAGGAACCTAATTTAGGATTTTCATCGGGATGGACATTACTGTAAGGGGTTTCCTCAGCAATAAATGTCCTAAAGACAACCATGAGGGGGATAGAGTACACCGGTGAACACATCGTTCGCAATGCCTACAAGTTATGAGCCTGTTAGCGTTCCACAGGACTGTCTAGAAAGAGTCTGTGATCGTTATCCATACTCTGCTGAATAACTAGATCAACAACAACAACATCTAGGCCTCTCATCTGTTTATCACACATCAACTATCTACCAATGTTCTACCCAACATATTAGTAGATAAAAATATATATTTTATACATAGTTTAAAACATGTATAGCATTCTCATTCAATACCTATTCCAAACAACAGATGGGACACATACACATTACACGTATTTCATAGTAAACAAATCATATCTATGAGATAGAAGAAAATGAATATACGTTCACACATATAACAACAAAATATACACAAAATACGTATTTTATATAAAATAATTCATAGTTATTCGTTAGAAGAAAGTAACTACACACTCACTTGATCAGAAGATGATCAGACAGCACTACGGTTCGTAGAAGTAGTATTCTTCGGTAGATCTGGAAGATCTTCACAAAAACCGGGCTCCTTGTGGGTAGAGCTTCGGCTCGGGAATCTCACTTCTTGGGATCTTCGGGGCTTCTGGACTTGCTTCGGGACTCGAGAATGATACCGGGGCTTCGGGATATAATTAGCACGCAAACCAAGGTGAAAACTAGAGAGAAAGAAAGAAAAATGGCAAGGAAAATGGCTGATCTCGGTTTCTATTTATAGGGTGATGGGTCTGGGATTACGCTGGGAGTAACTCCAAGTACGCTGGGCGAACCAAGCCTTACATTGGGCGTACGCTTCGGATAAGCTTTGGTATGCATGCCACGATCTTAAAAAATTCATAACTTTTGCATACGAGCTTCGTTTTCGACGTTCTTTATATCCACACGTTGGTGAGATTAAGCTCTACAACTTTCATTTAGACTCTATTGGCTAATTTTGACTTTATTTTTATTATTTATTTTTAGTAGGCCGAGACAGAAAAACTTCGTTAGAAATTCATAACTTCTTCGTCTGACGTCCGTTTTCGTCCCTCTTTCTGTCGTTGCACTACCATCGACGAGATATTCGATTCTCGTTTAGAATGTTTCGGCTAAAACTCGCTCGATCTCAATTCGAACTTTTGGGCTGTCTATTGCTAAACTGAAACTTCGAAAAATCATAACTTCCTCATACGAAGTCAGATTTAGGCGCTCTTTTTGTGCACGCTCTCGGTTCAACATTATCTACGTCTTTCGTGTTGATCACGAAGGCAAAATATTACTACTTCGTAAATTCACTATTTACGTTACACTGTGCCATACCAGTTTTGTCGCGAAACTTTGACAGGTCAAAACTTCTTCGTTAGAACTCGGATTTCAGCATTCTTTATATTTTCGGAAACCTCATCTCAGCCACTACATCTTCGTGCATCGATATCGGTTTTATATAGCATTTCATTTTTATGCTTATTTTTATTCTTGATTAAATCAAATCACATAATTAAGCAGATAAATATAAAATACATAATTCGCAAATAATACATTCTTATTGTTGCAAATTGGGTTACAAAGGTTAACCTAGACTATTACATTGCTAAAAAATGGCAAGCCCAAAAACACGGGAGTTACAATTCTCCCTACCTTAGGATGATTCCGTCTCTGGAATCACACATCAACAAACAAATGCGGATAGCGACTCATCATGTCACTCTCCGTCTCCCAGGTGAGATTTGGCTCATTCACATGTTTCCATCGGACAAGCACTAACTCGACCATCTTGCGTCGTAACTTCTTAGTATTTCGGTCAACGATTGCCTCTGGTTCTTCAATCAACCTTTTGTTTTCATTAATTCTCAATTCAGAAATTGGAATCATGTTGGTAACTTTTCCCGTGAACTTTCTTAAATAACACACATGGAAAGTGTTATGAATTCCATTCAGTGTCTGGTAGTTTGAGACTGTAAGCTTGGTTCCCAATCCTCTAAAGAACTTTAAACGGTCCAATAAACCTTGGACTTAATTTTCCCCTTTTACCAAATCTTATAAGTCCCTTCCACGATGAGACTTTAAGCAAAACTGAATCTCCAACTTCAAAAGTCATCGGTCTTTGGTTTTTGTCAGCATAGCTCTTTTGACGATCCTGAGCTGCTAACATTCTCTCCCTAATTATTTTTAGCTTTTCAGCAGTCTGATGGACCATCTCAGGCCCCATAAATTGCTTTTCCCCAGCCTCAAGCCAACAAGACGGCGAACGACACTTCTGCTCGTACAAAGCTTGATAAGGTGCCATCTTTATGCTTGAGTGGAAACTATTATTGTAGGAAAATTCTAACAATGGTAAATGTTCATCCCAGTTACCTTGGAATTCTAGGGTACATGCTCTTAGCATATATTCAAGCGTTTGTATCGTTCGTTCGCTCTGACCATCAGTCTGTGGATGGTAAGCTGTACTCAAACGCAACTTGGTACCCATCTTCTCTTGTAGACTTTTCCAAAACCTTGAGGTGAAACGGCTATCACGATCTGACACAATCGTTAGCAGAACACCATGAAGCCTCATAATTTCCTTCACGTAAGAATTCGCAAGCTTCTCCATAGACCATTTCTCGTTGGCTGCTATGAAATGCGTACTCTTAGTGAATCGATCAACAACCACCCAAATCATGTCGTGACCATTCTTTGTCCTGGGCAGTTTAGTGACAAAATCCATCGTGATGTCCTTCCCATTGCCCATAGGCACATGCAAAGTTTCTAAACTCCCGTATGGTTTCTGATGTTGTGCCTTGACTCTCGCACATGTCACACACTCCGCCATATACTTCGCAATGTCGACCTTCATCGACGTCCACCAGTAATAGGGTTTCAGGTCCCTATACATCTTTGTGCTACCAGGATGAATGGAGTACATGGTTTTGTGAGCTTCTTCCATCAGAAGATCTCTTATTACTCCTGAATTAGGTACCCAAATACGATCTTGGAATACCTTCAGTCCATGACCGTTTGTACCAAACACCAATGTTTTGCCCAAACGTTCCTCCTTTCGGTCATTCTTCACAGAAGCTTCTTCTTGAGCTTTCTTTATACTCTCCACAATTGTCGAGACAACTTCTATTCTCTATGCTCTTGGCCTTTTTCTTTCAAAATTGACTTTCCGACTGAGAGCATCAGCAACAACATTAGCTTTATCGGGGTGGTAAAGTATCTCACAGTCGTAGTCCTTAAGTAACTCTAGCCAACTTCGTTGTCTCATATTCAATTCCTTCTGACTAAAGAGATATTGGAGACTCTTATGATCAGTGAAAAGTTTGCACTTCGTGCCATAGATGTAATGCCTCCATATCTTCAAAGCGAAAACTACCGCCACCAACTCCAAGTCATGAGTCGGGTAGTTCTTTTCATGCTCTTTCAACTGTCGAGACACATATGTGATCACATTTTTCCTTTGGGTCAAAACACAACCCAATGCAACCCCAGACGCATCGCTATAAACAGTGAAGTCTTCAACTCCATTGGGTAGAGAAAGAATTGGTGCCTCACATAGCTTCTTCTTTAGCAACTCAAAAGCTTCTCTATGCTTATCATTCCAAGCATAAACGGCTCCTTTGTGGGTCAAAGCTGTTAATGGACTAGCGATCGAAGAAAAGCCCTGGATAAACCTTCGGTAATATCCGTCTAATCCCAAAAAGCTTTGGATCTCCGTGGGATTCTTCGGTTGCTCCCACTTTGTCACAGCTTCAATCTTTGCTAGATCAACCATTATACCTTCTTGGTTGACCACGTGACCCTCTAATCCAAAAATCACATTTGGAGAACTTAGCATATAGCTTCTCCTTCTTCAAGACTTCTAACACTTCTTGCAAGTGTCTGCCTTGCTCTTCTGGGCTTTTTGAATAAATCAGAATGTCATCTATGAACACTATCACAGATTTATCAAGGAACGGGTTATAAACTTTGTTCATTAAATCCATGAATGCTGCTGGAGCATTGGTTAGTCCAAACGACATAACGAAGAACTCGTAGTGTCCATATCGCGTTCTGAATGCAGTCTTCTTGATATCTTGCTCTTTCACCTTTAGCTAATGATATCCTGGCCTTAGGTCGATCTTTGAAAAATAACTTGAACCTTGTAGTTGATCGAACATGTCATCAATCCTCGGCAATGGATATCTATTCTTTCTTGTTGCCTTGTTCAGCTCTTTGTAATCGATGCACATTCTCATACTTCCATCTTTCTTCTTCACGAATAACACTGGAGCTCCTCACGGTGATGAACTAGTTCTTATGAAACCTTTGTCCAATAACTCATGAAGTTGCATCATCAGCTCCTTCATCTTTGTCGGTGCTAGTCGGTAAGGTGCTTTCGCTATTGGCGTCATTCCGGGTAATAAGTCTATTCTGAACTCCACTTGTTGATCAGGCAGTAATCTAGGAAGATCTTCGGGAAATACTTCTGGATAATCACACACGACAGGAATGTTCTGTATCTCCTTTTTCTCCTTCTTAACATCGATCACAAATGCCAAATATGATGTATATCCTTTGGCCAAACACTTTCTGGCTTTCTTTAGAGAAATGATCCCAGAACTTACTCTGCGTTTGTCCCGATACACCATAAATGACTCTTTCCCTGGCGGGTTTACTTTGACTATATTCTTTCTGCACAATATCTCGGCGTTATTGGCGCTAAGCCAATACATTCCCAACATGATAAAGAAACCATTAAGTTCTATAGACAATAATTCCTCGTGGAACTTATTCCCATTCAAGTCAATTAAGATGTTTTTCATACGATGGCTATCAGGTACAAACTTGCCACTAGCAACTTCGACTAATAAAGCATTATCTAGTCTATCGATAGACAAAGCTAGTTTTCTACCAAATTCATGCGAAATAAAGGAGTAGTTGGCTCCATAATCAAATAAAATTTGGGCAGACAATTTGTTTACGAGAAAGGTACCTGAAGCGACATCAACTTCTTCTTTGGCAGCTTCCAGTGTTATCTGGAATGCTCTCACCTTCGGTTTTGGTGGAATGTTGGGTTTTGCTGCCTCCTTCTTCTTCGGATATTCTCTCGAGATGTGCCCCTCCTCACCGCAACCATAGCAAACCATCTTGGTGAGGGTGCATTCGTTGGCATAATGCCCTGGCTTTCCACATTTGAAGCATGTGGCTTCCCCGCGCACATTTCCCATGATACTTCTTCTTGCATTTGTCGCACCATTTCGCTTTGCCTCCTCCACCTCCTTTCGAACTAGACTTCGAGAATTTACCCTTTTTGTTGGACTCCAAGGGTCCATCGATTTTCCTCTTTTCACCAACCTCTGACCTCTCCAGACCTTTCTCCCTGATCTGGGTCTCAATATTTCTAGCAGCCCAGATGGCGGCTTTCAATCTGGTTGCTTGCTTAACCATTGGACCATAGTTTGCTGGTAGTTCGAGGGTGAAATTGTTAACCTTAGAGAGTTCTGTTGGTACCAAATATGGGATAAACTTCATCTTTTCTATGAAACTAGCAGCGTATTCAGTAACGCTCAATTTCCCCTTCTTCAAATTTTGAAACTCATTACTGATTTCCAGAAGGTCCTGCTCGGAGCAGTATTGCAGTTTCAGTTGTTCTAAAAAGTCTTCCCAATACATTTTGCTCGCTTCTCCCTTGGGCATAGAGTCAGCTAACAGCTTCCACCAACTCAACACGTCATATTTTAGCAGAGGGATCGCAAGAGCGGTCTTCTGCCTGTTGATGAACTCGCAACTTTCAAACATAATCTCCATTTCGAAGATCCAGTTAATCATTTCCACTGGCATCGGGCTTCTGGATAGACATGGTGGTTTGGATGCCATGAAATCCTTGTACTTGCACCCACGGCCATCATTACCTCCATCTTGGTTGTTCTGCCTAACCATTGGTGGGTCGGCATGACCGATAACCCCACTGAAATTCCCTGCCTCCGACTGTCCTCCATTTACTTTGGGCTCCTCCACGTGAATTCACAATTCTTCACGATTCTGTTGAAGTAGACGTCTTGTTTTTTCCATTTGGCGATCCAACATAGTTTGAATCATCAATTGTACCCCAACCATTGTTATTGGCTCAGCTGCTACTGCTACTATAGGTACTCTCTCATTCGCTGGTGGTTGATTCCTGTTTTCATCAGCATTTCCAACTCCGCTTCTTGTTCTCACCATATTTGATCTATACACCGAATAAGGTGAAATTAGATCCTCTTTCACGATAAGATTTCAATTCATCCTTATTACTCCAAATGATTGCATGCTAGTTCTAATATCGTATACATACGCTTAGAATCCTAAACTCATAAACCTTCAGATCCGGATAGCAACAAACCGTAGATCCGAACAAATAATATTATATATGACAACATATAACGTTTAGCACATAAAAACATTTTAGGCAACTTCCTAAAAGATACTAGTGCTCGTGTCCATAATATCACAGACACTCATCTCACAATCTTCACTTAACATTCTAAGTTTAAGTATAGAAATCCTACAAATTCCTAGTTCGCTTAAACTAATGCTATGATACCAACTGTGACATCCCCAAAATCTCGGCCAGAAAAGACCCGTTTCATTTATGATTTTTAAACATTTTCAGAGTAAATCCTTTTGATTTTAAAAGAGATGCGGAATTTGTTCCCAAAAACAAAACATGATAAAATAGATTTTTATCAAAACATTTCATAAAGAAATATAATTTCATTTCATAATCAAAAATCGGGATGTCATGTTCCGATACAGACCATAAAGAATAAACGATAACATTACAAGTCATTCAACAAATATATACATATACAGACTTGTAAACAAAACAACTTGATGATTCATCCATCTTATGCTCTCACGCCACTTCCTATAATAGAAATAAACTGAGTGGGTCAGGCTTGGGAGGCTGGTGAGTATATAAGGTTTTCAACTCGCAATAAATAATTATATTTAATTTCAACAATCAACAATAACCCAATTACCCATTCCCGTTATCCTCACTTTAAGTCCTTAAAACATCTATTATAAGGAACCTAATTTAGGATTTTCATCGGGACGGACATTACTGCAAGGGGTTTCCTCAGCAATAAATGTCCTAAAGGCAACCATGAGGGGGATAGAGTACACCGGTGAACACATCGTTCACAACGCCTACAGGTTATGAGCCTGCTAGCGTTCCATAGGACTGTCTAGAAAGATTCTGTGGTCGTTATCCATACTCTGCTGAATAACTAGATCAACAACAACAACATCGAGGCCTCTCATCTGTTTATCACACATCAACTATCTACCCATGTTCTGCCTAACATATTAGTAGATAAAAATATATATTTTATAAATAGTTTAAAACCTGTATAGCATTCTCATTCAATACATATTCCAAACAAAAGATGAGACACATACACATAACACGTATTTCATAGTAAACAAATCATATCTATGAGATAGAAGAAAGTGAATATACGTTCACACATATAACAACAAAATATACACATAATACGTATTTTATATAAAATACTTCATAGTTATGTGTTAGAAGAAAGTAACTACACACTCACTTGATCAGAAGATGATCAGACAACACTACGATTTATAGAAGTAGTATTCTATGGTAGATCTGAAAGATCTTCACCAAAAACGGGCTCCTTGTAGGTCGAGCTTCGGCTCGGGAATCTCACTTCTCGGGATCTTCGGGGCTTCGGGACTTGGGAATGATACCGGGGCTTCGGGATATAATTAGCATGCAAACCATGGTGAAAACTAGAGAGAAAGAAAGAAAAATGGCAAGGAAAATGGCTGATCTCGGTTTCTATTTATAGGGTGATGGGTCTAGGTGAAACAACCCCAAAAATACGACCCAAAAATTTCGTTTTTCGATTTAATCAAAACCATACTCAGAGTATCATATAATAAAACCATACGTGATGTATTCCAACATAATAGAAAACACTGTGCGGAAACTGTATCATACTACGACAAATCAAAACAAACTAAATCAATCCCAGGCTAAAAGCTAAAGCTGTGGTGTGTGCGATGCCGTCACCCCGAGCTCTTCCCTTTGCTTGCGGAAGTACCTGAAACCAAAACTGAAACTGTAAGCACGAAGCTTAGTGAGCTCCCCCAAAATACCACATACCATACAATAACATATAAACACATATTGGGCCCCGCCCACTGCATCGGGCCGAAACCCGAAAACTGCATCGGACCGAAGTCCGGAACTGACTGGGACCTTGTCCCCTGCATCGGACCGAAGTCCGGAACTAACTGCATCGGACCGAAGTCCGGAACTGACTGGGACCATGTCCCCTGCATCGGACCGAAGTCCGGAACTAACTGCATCGGACCGAAGTCCGGAACTAACTGCATCGGACCAATGTACGGAACTAACTGCATCGGACCGAAGTCCGGAACCGACTGACTGAATGTGGCATAGCATAACACATCAACTAGCATAAACACATATACGACATACTACATCGGGCCGTAGCCCGGAACACATAATACTTAACGCATAAAACATAGCACACAAATCCTGTTCGAGCCACGAAGGCATCGAACATACTAGCTACTGCATCGGACCTAAATCCGGAACTACTGCTAACTGAACGGGCCGGCATTGTGGCCTTAGGCCCGTTCCTACTGGAAGGAAACTCACCTCGTAAGCTGGCTGCTGAGTGTGTGGCTCGGGAAGCTAACGGCTGCTGCTCCTGAATCTCCTCGGCTACAAGTCCATAAACACACTCAATCAAATACTAAACACTGCACTTGGGGTAAAAAATGACTCTTTTACCCTTGGTCAAAGTTACTCTCATTTGGACTGACTCGCCGAGTTGGGCCACCCAACTCGCCGAGTCCTACTCTCACGTTTCACTCTTACTCGCTGCTACTCGTCGAGTCTGGCATCGACTCGACGAGTACCCTCTTGATTCAAGAACTCATACAATCTTCATCCGACTCGCCGAGCCGGATGAACAAACTCGACGAGTTGTTCTTGATCTTAAGGAGATTACCTTGGACTCGCCGAGTTGATGAACAACTCGCCGAGTCCCTCCATCACTGAGTTTACCCTCAACTCGCTGAGTCCACTCTCTAGCTCACTGGGTTCACTCGACACTGGTAAAAATGAAGGAATCGGGAACTCGCGACCCAACTCGCCGAGTCGTTCTTCCCGACTCGCCGAGTTGCCGCCATGCAACTGATTTTTACTCGATTTTGTTTGAATCCAGCACATACAATTGATAGATCTGGGTCCAATAAGCTGATTTACCACGTAAAGTTTCCAACTTTACGTGCACAACCTCATGAATAAGGGAAATAAGGCTAAAAGATGCACAAAATGGGTAGATCTATGGTTAATATGCAAAGTAACTCCAAAAAGACAGTAGATCTGGGCTCTACAACACCCCATCATTCAGATCCAAAGATATTTCGACTTATTAAGACCTTCATGCAAGCATAAGGCTTGGAACAAGCATCAACTAGCTCTTAGGAGAGCTCTAATGGAAGTTTAAAGCATATAACAAGAAGGAAACTCCGAAAATACCTCAATTAACTCAGATTTGCCCTTGGATCTTTGCACTACAACTCTTCTCCTTGCTTCTTTCTTCTTCTCCTTCTTCAAACCTTCACAAAATGGCACAAAACACTTAGCTCACACAAGGGAGGATTAGGGTTCTTTCTCACAATGTTCTCAGGGTGAGGGAGGCGAGAATGGGGGCTATAAGGTGGTTTAAATAGTGGGCAACCCGGGGGTTTAGGGTTTCACCCAGACGGATGGACTCGCCGAGTCCCCGGCTCACGCGTGCTCGAAGTCGCGACCCTACTCGGCGAGTCAGGCTAGAACTCGCCGAGTCCCTCTTGAAAACTTACAAAAATTACTAATGAATTAACGTACCGGGAACGGGTCGTTACAATTCTCCCCCACTTGTCTCAGACTTCGTCCTCGAAGTCTGCTACGGCTGTATCTGCAAAAATTTCCGGGTAGTGCGCTCTCATCTCCTCCTCAGCCTCCCACGTCCATTCAGACCCCTTCCGGTGCTGCCACTGCACCTTTACTAGCTGAATTACCTTGTTCCTCAAGGTCTTGATCTTCCGTTCCAGAATCGCGACCGGTCTCTCAATATAATTCAGGCCGCTATCAACCTGGATATCCTCTAAGGGAACGACTGCCGTCTCATCCACCAAACACTTCCTTAACTGCGACACGTGGAATGTGTTGTGTATCTGACTAAGCTCCTCAGGAAGATCTAACCGATAAGCAACCCGACCCACCCGGGCCAAAACCCTGAAAGGACCAATAAATCTGGGGCCCAACTTGCCCCTCTTCCGGAACCTGATGACACCTTTCCAAGGTGAGACTTTCAGAAGAACCATATCTCCCACTTGGAACTCCAAGTCTGAACACCTCCTGTCGGCGTAGCTCTTCTGTCGACTTTGCGCAGTCTGCAGCCTACTACGGACCTGCTGGATCAACTCCGTCGTCTTGAGCACCACTTCGGTGCTCCCTACGACTCGCTGACCGACCTCGCCCCAACAAATCGGGGTCCTGAACTTCCTGCCATATAACATCTCAAAAGGAGGTCGATCAATGCTCGCATGATAACTGTTGTTATACGAGAATTCCGCTAACAGAAGATACGTATCCCAACTGCCCCCAAAATCTAGAACACATGCCCTAAGCATGTCCTCGAGAGTCTGAATCGTCCTCTCGCTCTGCCCGTCTGTCTGAGGATGAAAAGCGGTGCCAAAATGGAGACGAGTACCCATCTCGTCGTGGAACCGCTTCCAGAATCTGGACGTGAATCGAACATCTCGGTCTGACACCACCGATACCGGCACCCCATGACGTGCCACAATATCCCGCACATAGATATCGGCTAACTTTTCCGCCGATATACTCTCCTGAATCGGAATAAAATGGGCACTCTTCGTCAACCGATCCACTACTACCCATATCGAGTCCACTCCACGTGCGGTCCTGGGGAGTTTGGTGACAAAATCCATAGTGATATCCTCCCATTTCCACACGGGAATGTCTAACGGCTGCATCTTGCCGTGAGGTCTCTGATGCTCCGCTTTGACCTTCCAACAGGTCAAACATCTCTCAACATACCAGGCGACGTCTCGCTTCATGCAGGGCCACCAATAATCAGGTCGAAGATCTCGATACATCTTCGTCGCTCCTGGGTGGATAGAAAATCGAGACTTATGAGCCTCGTCCATCAATACTTGCCGTACCCCACCCCAGTACGGTACCCATATCCTACCATGAAGCGTCAACAAACCCCGACCGTCGTAGTCAAATGAAGCTACTCGGCCCACTATCCTCTCACACTTCTGCCTCTCCTCCTTGAGGCCCTCCATCTGAGCCTCCTTGATCCGCTCCAACAACGGAGTGATCACTGTCATCCTCATACACAGACCTCTGATAGGGGCCATCGACACTTTGCGGCTCAGGGCGTCGGCCACCACATTGGCCTTCCCTGGATGATAAAGGATCTCACAGTCATAGTCCTTCAGCACGTCTAACCATCTCCTCTGCCTCATGTTCAAACTCGGCTGATCCATAAGATATCGCAAACTCTTGTGATCCGTGTATATAGTACAGCGGACCCCATAAAGGTAATGTCTCCAAATCTTGAGGGCAAACACAACTGCCCCCAGCTCCAAATCATGGGTAGGATAATTAGCCTCGTGAGGCTTCAACTGTCTCGAGGCATAAGCTACCACATGGCCTCGCTGCATCAATACTGCTCCCATACCTGTGATCGAAGCATCACAATAGACTACGAAATTCTCTACTCCCTCTGGCAAGGTAAGGATCGGAGCCTCGCACAATCTCTGCCTGAGAGTCTCGAACGCCGCCTGCTACTCAGGCCCCCAACGAAAAACCACCGACTTCTTGGTTAGTCGGGTGAGCGGCACTGCTATCTTGGAGAAGTCCTGAATAAATCTCCGATAATACCCTGCCAACCCCAGGAAGCTCCGAATCTCAGATGGAGACCTCGGGACCTCCCACTGCATCACGGCCTCAATCTTGGCCGGATCTACCAAAATACCCTTCTGGTTGACGTGATGACCAAGAAACTGCACCTCGCGCAACCAGAACTCACACTTGGAGAACTTTGCGAAAAGTCTCTCCCTCCTCAAAGTCTCCAACACCTCCCGCAGGTGCTCCTCGTGCTGCCACTGTGTCTTGGAATATACCAAGATGTCATCTATGAATACTATCACCGACCGATCCAGCATCGGTCTGCACACGCGGTTCATGAGATCCATGAACGCGGTTGGGGCATTGGTGAGCCCAAATGGCATCACCACGAACTCATAATGACCATACCGGGTCTTGAAAGCAGTCTTCTGTACATCCTCATCTCTAACCCTCATCTGATGATAACCGGAGCGTAGATCGATCTTGGAGAAACAAGATGCTCCCTGAAGCTGATCAAACAAGTCATCTATCCTCGGAAGTGGGTAACGGTTCTTCACCGTTACTTTGTTCAACTCCCGATAATCAATGCACATACGATGCGACCCATCCTTCTTCCTCACAAATAAGATCGGCGCTCCCCAAGGCGAACTGCTCGGCCGAATGAAACCCTTGTCTAACAGCTCCTGAAGCTGTGTAGACAACTCCTGCATCTCAGGGGAGCAAGTCGATACGGCGCTTTGGCTATCGGAGCCGCACCAGGAGCTAGGTCGATCCTGAACTCAACCTGCCTCTCAGGAGGTATCCCCGGCAAATCCTCGGGAAACACATCCGGGTAATCACGAACAATAGGAACATCGTTAATCGTCGTCTTGCCCTTCTCCCGGGCATCCAAGACGTAAGCTACAAAACCGGCGCAACCCTGCTGAACATAGCGCCTCGCCCTTGCGGCGGAACAAAAGATCGGTCCTCGCTGGGGCCTTTCGCCCTGAATCACTATCTCTCCCCTACTGGGAGTGTGAACCCTCACTAGCTGAAGCTCACAATCAATCACCACCCCATTGGGGCTCAACCAATCCATGCCCACAATAACTTTATTCCCACGCAGGGGAATAGGAACCAGGTCCACTGAAAACTGCTCACCAAATATCTGAAGGGAACACCCTCTATGTACTCTGCCGACCCTCACGGTCCTATCATCTGCTATCTCAACCTCTAGTGGACAATCCAGCTCCCCGGGAGCTCTGCTAAATCTCTTGCTAAGCGCAAGTGATACAAATGATCGGGTAGCCCCCGAATCGAACAATACCAAAGCAGAAATGCCGTTCACAGAGAACGACCCTAAATAAAACATAACCACATAAGTAACACTCAACCGATATAATAACAATTAAAAGATGAAGGAAAGATTCATACCCGTCACCACATCAGGAGTCGCTCGCGCCTCCTCTGCTGTCATCTGAAATGCCCTGCTCTTTGCCACTGGCGCATCAGCTCGGCCCTGCCGGCCATCCGTAATCCTCAAGGTGGCAGGGGCAGGTGCAAACACCTTCCCTGCTGCAGCTAAACTGGGACACTGGGACTTTTTATGTCCCCTCTGATTGCACTGAAAGCAAATCAGATCTGGTGCTGTAACCGTAGTAGCAGGGGCCGTACAATCCCTACTCAAATGCCCAGTCCGACCGCACTTGTAGCAGCCGGAACTCCCTGCCTTGCATGCCCCCTCGTGCAATCTCCCACACTTGCCACACCAACCGTGGCTCTGCTGACCCCTAGACCTGTGATCTGAAACCTTGGGCTTTTTGCCCATACTGCCTGAACCCGAAACCGCCTCCGGTTTCCTCTTCTTCTCCATCTCGAGATCAATCTCCCTCTCCCTGGCTCTAGCAATCATATCGTCCAGCGTTTTACAACTGGACCGGCTCACAAACATGCGAATGTCATTCCGCAGCATCTCATGATAACGGGCCTTCTTCATCTCCTCATCGGCTGCATACTGTGGAACAAGAAGAGCCCTCTCCCCGAACTTGGCGGTGATCTCCGCCACTGTCTCGGTAGTCTGGGTAAGGTCCTGGAACTCCCTAGCTAACTGCTGCACCTCAATGATCGGTGAAAACTCCGCCCTGAACCTGGTAGAGAAATCAGCCCAGGTCATGGCATCCAATGCCGCATCATCCCCGATGGCATGTCCGACCTCCTCCCACCAGTCCCGTGCCCTGTCCTTCAGAAGACAGGACGCCAATCTGACCTTGCCCCCCTCGGGAGAGCTACTAGTGCGGAAAGTGTTGACCACATCCGCCAACCATCTGGTACTCGCTATGGGGTCCCGCGCCCCATGATAGTCTGGAGCTCCGCATGCCCTGAACTCCCTGAACGTAAGTGTGCGCGACCCCATCACGGCCGCCATCTCAGCACGGAAAGTACTCAATCTCTCATCCATCAGCTCTAAAATACCCTCCTTGATCGAACCGAAGATCACAGGAGTCTGCTCCAGTATGATGCGGGTAACCTCAGAAGAAAGGAACTCTCTGGTCTGCTCATCCATCTGCCCGACCTCCGGGCCTGATCCCGATCCGGATCCCCCTCCGGCATCTGAGCTGCTGACTGCTGGTCTCGGACGCAAAACTACCATTCTGAAACATATCATAACAACATCAGAACACTGAAATATCTCAAGGGATCATGATACTACTACTAGCTTCCTGGTCTTGTCTTGGCCTTCCTTGATTCGAGTACGGATCCTCTGCTTTCAGTAGTACGGGCCCATACTACCTTCCACATCTATCCGTACTTTCCTCAAGAATTGCCTTGACTCCACCAAGTCACTTCTACTACTGCCATTCTCTGCTACTCTCATCCTAGGCTTGCCCTAGGGAAACCTCAAGCTCAACACGACTGGTCCTCAGCTGCTGTAGGTCTCCTCATAATGCCAGCTAGCCACCACCTAAACACCATCACATGTGATGAGGATCAGATAATCCTTCAAGTAAAAGATCTGTCCTTACAACGGTTGGACTCAAACAAGAGTTGCGCAATAGGGCCAGTTCCAGCACTCTGGGATTATTCAAACCTGATTACATGTGGTGTGACGTGTTCACCTAATGGCTAACTCCCATCACTCAGAACCCCACAAATCACGAAGCAATCAGCATTCGGACAAGGGAACCAGACTCAAGCAAAACTATCCTCGTAACAAGAAACGGCACTAGCATAGGATGCTAAGCTCATACTATCAGGCATAACCTAAACAGGCTATCCTACTGCTGTCTACTCAATTCTAGCATGCAATACCCATAAAGCTGTAACACATAAGCAGGCACATAAGGCATTCTCCTAGATCCTTAGCCCTATACTAGCATGCTGTTCTACTGAAACTGAAACTGAACAATTAACTTGTATGGGTAATTTGGGAGTACTTACTTGAGCTCGGCTGACCGCATGCACACTCCTCTATCTTGTTAAAAACAATTCTTTCTTTCTAAGTGCTTTCAAAATTCTTTTTGTAAAACATTTTTATTTTACTAAAATCTTTTATTTCCCTTAGTTTGAGTTCAGATACACCCGGAAGTGTACCCGAATCCCTCAAACCAGGGCTCTGATACCAACTTGAAACAACCCCAAAAATACGACCCAAAAATTTCGTTTTTCGATATAATCAAAACCATACTCAGAGTATCATATAATAAAACCATACGTGATGTATTCCAACATAATAGAAAACACTGTGCGGAAACTGTATCATACTACGGCAAATCAAAACAAACTAAATCAATCCCAGGCTAAAAGCTAAAGCTATGGTGTGTGCGATGCCGTCACCCCGAGCTCTTCCCTTTGCTTGCGGAAGTACCTGAAACCAAAACTGAAACTGTAAGCACGAAGCTTAGTGAGCTCCCCCAAAATACCACATACCATACAATAACATATAAACACATATTGGGCCCGCCCACTGCATCGGGCCGAAACCCGGAAACTGCATCGGACCGAAGTCCGGAACTGACTGGGACCTTGTCCCCTGCATCGGACCGAAGTCCGGAACTAACTGCATCGGACCGAAGTCCGAAACTGACTGGGACCTTGTCCCCTGCATCGGACCGAAGTCCGGAACTAACTGCATCGGACCAATGTCCGGGACTAACTGCATCGGACCGAAGTCCGGAACCGACTGACTGAATGTGGCATAGCATAACACATCAACTAGCATAAACACATATACGGCATACTACATCGGGCCGTAGCCCGGAACACATAATACTTAACGCATAAAACATAGCACACAAATCCTGTTCGAGCCACGAAGGCATCGAACATACTAGCTACTGCATCGGACCTAAATCCGGAACTACTGCTAACTGAACGGGCCGGCATTGTGGCCTTAGGCCCGTTCCTACTGGAAGGAAACTCACCTCGTAAGCTGGCTGCTGAGTGTGTGGCTCGGGAAGCTAACGACTGCTGCTCCTGAATCTCCTCGGCTACAAGTCCATAAACACACTCAATCAAATACTAAACACTGCACTTGGGGTAAAAAATGACTCTTTTACCCTTGGTCAAAGTTACTCTCATTTGGACTGACTCGCCGAGTTGGGCCACCCAACTCGCCGAGTCCTACTCTCACGTTTCACTCTTACTCGCTGCTACTCGTCGAGTCTGGCATCGACTCGACGAGTACCCTCTTGATTCAAGAACTCAGACAATCTTCATCCGACTCGCCGAGCCGGATGAACAAACTCGACGAGTTGTTCTTGATCTTAAGGAGATTGCCTTGGACTCGCCGAGTTGATGAACAACTCGCCGAGTCCCTCCATCACTGAGTTTACCCTCAACTCGCTGAGTCCACTCTCTAGCTCACTGGGTTCACTCGACACTGGTAAAAATGAAGGAATCGGGAACTCGCGACCCAACTCGCCGAGTTGCCGCCATGCAACTGATTTTTACTCGATTTTGTTTGAATCCAGCACATACAATTGATAGATCTGGGTCCAATAAGCTGATTTACCACGTAAAGTTTCCAACTTTACATGCACAACCTCATGAATAAGGGAAATAAGGCTAAAAGATGCACAAAATGGGTAGATCTATGGTTAATATGCAAAGTAACTCCAAAAAGACAGTAGATCTGGGCTCTACAACACCCCATCATTCAGATCCAAAGATATTTCGACTTATTAAGACCTTCATGCAAGCATAAGGCTTGGAACAAGCATCAACTAGCTCTTAGGAGAGCTCTAATGGAAGTTTAAAGCATATAACAAGAAGGAAACTCCGAAAATACCTCAATTAACTCAGATTTGCCCTTGGATCTTTGCACTACAGCTCTTCTCCTTGCTTCTTTCTTCTTCTCCTTCTTCAAACCTTCACAAAATGGCACAAAACACTTAGCTCACACAAGGGAGGATTAGGGTTCTTTCTCACAGTGTTCTCAGGGTGAGGGAGGCGAGAATGGGGGCTATAAGGTGGTTTAAATAGTGGGCAACCCGGGGGTTTAGGGTTTCACCCAGACGGATGGACTCGCCAAGTCAGGGATATGGACTCGCCGAGTCCCCGGCTCACGCGTGCTCGAAGTCGCGACCCTACTCGGCGAGTCAGGCTAGAACTCGCCGAGTCCCTCTTGAAAACTTACAACAATTACTAATGAATTAACGTACCGGGAACGGGTCGTTACACTAGGATTACGCTGTGCGTAACTCCAAGTACGCTGGGTGTACCAAGCCTTACGCTGGGCATACGTTTTGGATAAGCTTTGGTATGCGTGCCACGATCTTCAAAAATTCATAAATTTTTCATACGAGCTCCGTTTTCAACGTTCTTTATATCCACGTAGGTGAGATTATGCTCTACAACTTTCATTTAGACTCCGTTGGCTAATTTTGATTTATTTTTATTATTTATTTTTAGTAGGTCAGGACAAAAACTTCGTTAGAAATTCATAACTTCTTCGTCTGGCGTCTGTTTTCGTCCCTCTTTCTGTCGTTGCACTACCATCGATGAGATATTCGATTCTCGTTTAGAAAGTTTCGGCTAAAACTCGCTCGTTCTCAATTCGAACTTTTGGGGTGTCTACTGCTAAGCTGAAACTTCGAAAAATCATAACTTCATCATACGAAGTCAGATTTAGGCGTTCTTTTTATACACGCTCTCGGTTCAACATTATCTACGTCTTTCGTGTTGATCACTAAGGCTAAATATCACTCCTTCGTAAATTCACTATTTACGTCACGCTGTGCCATACCGGTTTTGTCGTGAAACTTCGACATGTCATAACTTCTTCGTTATAACTCGGATTTCAGCATTCTTTATATTTTCGGAAACCTCGTCTCAACCACTACATCTTCGTGCATCGATATTGGGTTTATATAACATTTCATTTTTATGCTTATTTTTATTCTTGATTAAATCAAATCACATAAATAAGCAGATAAGTATAAAACACATAATTCGCAAATAATACATTCTTATTATTTCATATTGGGTTACAAAGGTTAACCTAGACTATTACATTGCTAAAAAATGGCAAGGCCAGAAACACGAGCGTTACAGACTCTATTCCAGTGTCTTCTTGTTAAACAATAATTATATCTTACTAATAAGTTTACAACAAAAGATTTATCATGTCTTGTATTAAAATCACATAAATCTCATCAACACATTTCACAAAATCCCCAAAATGTCAAATTATCAAAAACACATTCATAATTGTTTGAATAAAATCCAGGATCCTCAAAAACATAACCCCATCTCGTGTGTACAATCAAGCCGGCGCCTTCCCGCGATCCTAATAAATACCTGAAACACATATCACATAACACGGTAAGCGTAAAACTTAGTGAGTTTCCCAAATTACCAAATACACAAATAATAAACCTCTCATGGATATAGCTCGATATGGACCCTCCGGTCATGCATCTCGGTGAGGACACTCTGGTTTCACGGCTCGGTGTGGACCCTCCAGTCGTATGTCTCAGTGAGGCTTAGTGTGCACCCTCCGGTCATGTGTCTTAGTGAGGACCCTCCGGTCTTACAGCTCGGTTGGGACCTTCCATTCTTGTATCTCAGTAAGGACTCTCTGGTCACACAGCTCGGGTTGGACCCTCCGATCCGATCACAAAATGCACAGAATAATATAACATATATCACAAAGACAAAATGCATGATATCACATAACTCAAATAAGACCCTCCGGTCACTCAGTAGTACCACTCAGGTATGTATAGTGAGACGACTCACCTCAGAACTAAGTCAGTAGATCTAACACCCCGCAAATAGTCTAGACTCTGCCTACATAATATAATTATCTCTAATAAGCAATTTTTAATAACCACTTGATATGCTATGCTAACTTCTCCACTAAATCTCAGGAAGGGTGAAAAGACCATTTTACCCCTCCATGGTCTCTAAAGTCCACAGTGGACCAAACCCTAAAAGTTAACGCTCCAATCAGTAGTCCATGTTGTCCCAACTCGTCGAGTGCATCAATGTGACTTGACGAGTTCCCTCGTTTCTTCAGCAGTGTCGCGAAAATCCAACTTAACTCGTCGAGTTGTCTTATTAACTCGTCGAGTTACACATGTCCAGATTCGCCGAGTCCCTTCAGACCCTTTTCTCATTCAGATGTTTTAAGGAAGAGTTACAACCCCAAACTCAGATCTAGCCTCCCAAGGCTGAGATACTATGTAAAGCTGCAAGCTTTATGTCCATGCATGACACTTAGGGCTTGAAATGCCAAAACAAGTTCCATTTAGGGTCCTAAGCATAAAAGCTCTCTTCTAGCTTGCTTAAGGGACCTCATAATGTCCAGATCTGAAGTCTCAATCTATTGGCAAGCTCAAAATACTCAAAGTCTCAAGGAAAGATTGAAAAATCCCTAAAACTTTCTAAAACGAGATTTAATTAAAATAACGAGCAAGGTGGTGACGTTTACCTTTAAACAGAAGCTAAGGATGGATAAACACTACATCCAACAATCCCTTCTCATTCCAAGCCTTCATACTCTTCTCTTCTCTTCCAATAGTGCACTAGAATGTCCAAAGTTAGCTCTTCTTTCTCTCTTAAACCAATCTAAACGATTAAGGTTTCACACAGGGGAGTAAGGTGACATTGGAGGCAGAAATGAGGGATTAAGGTCCTTTAAATAGGACACAACCCAGAAAAATTAGGGTTTCCTTTCACAACGTCAACTCGTCTCATCGGCTACACACTTCCTCAGTTGAGACACGTGGAAGATGTTATAAATCTGGCTCAACTCTACAGGTAGCTCCAACTGGTAAGGTGCCTTACTTACTCAGGTGATCACCATGAAAGGACCAATGTATCTAGGGCCCATCTTTCCCCGTTTCCTGAATCGGAACACTCCTTTCCATGGGGATACCTTCAGGAGGACAAAATCTCCGATATGGAACTCTAGCTCGTATCGTCGCCGGTCTGCGTAACTCTTCTAGTGACTCTGGGCCGTCAGTAACCTCTTTCTGACCTGCTGAATCTGCTCAATCATCTAGAGCAATATCTCAGTTCCACCCATCACTCTCTGCCCCACCTCTCCCCAACAGATGGGATTCTGAAACCTCCTCCCATATAAGAGCTCAAAGGGAGGCATATCAATACTGGAATGATGGTTGTTGTTGTACGAAAACTCAACCAAGGGTAAATAAGTGTCCCAACTTCCACCGAAATCTATAACACATGCACGTAGCATGTCCTCGAGCATCTAAATTGTCCGTTCACTTTGTCTGTCTGTCTGTGGGTGGTATGCAGCAGTGAAGTGCAACCGGGTACCCAACTCCTAATGAAATTTCTTAGAGAACTTGGTAGTAAACCGTACATATCGATTTGACACTATCGATGTCGGCACTCCATGCTGTGCTACCACCTCTCTTACATAAATCTCGACCAATTTCTCTACAAAAGAGTTCTCAATGATAGCCAAATAGTGAGCACTCTTCGTCAACCGGTCCACAATCACCCATATAGAATCGACACCCCGCGTGGTCCTCGGTAACTTGGTGATAAAATCCATGGAAATTTGTTCCCACTTCCACTAGGGAATCACTAGAGGCTGCAACGGGCCATGTGAACGTTGATGCTCTGCCTTAACTTGGCGATAGGTCAAGCACCTCTCAACTACCCACGTCACATCTCTCTTCATGTAGGGACACCAATAATCCCTTTTCATATCCAAATACATTTTAGTAGCCCCCGGATGGATCGAGAATCTCGATCTATTTTCCTCCTCCATCAATATGCACCAAGCTCCACCCATATAGGGCACCCAAATCTTCCCACGGAAAGTCATAAGTCCTCGACAATCCGTCCCAAACTTAGAAATCTGCCCGATTACCCGCTCTCTCTTACGGTTCTCTAGTCTCATGGCATCCACTTGAGCCTCTCGGATGGTATCTAAGACTGGAGTCATCACTGCCATCCTCATACACACATCTTGGATCGGAGCACTTGTTGTTCTACGACTCAAGGCATCGATTACTATATTAACCTTGCCCGGAGTATACAAGATCTCATAGTCGTAGTCTTTCACTACATCCAACCACCTCCTCTATCTCATATTTAGGTTGGGTTGATCCATGAGGTACTTCAGGCTCTTATGGTCTGTGTATATGGTACACCGGACTCCATACAGATAGTGGCGTCAGATCTTGAGGGCGAACACCACCGCCCCTAACTCTAAATCATGGGTGGGATACCTTGTCTTGTGAGTCTTTAACTGCCTCGACGCATATGCTATCACGTGCCCACTCTGCATCAATACTTCGCCCATCCCTGATATAGATGCATCACAGTAAACTACGAAGTCCTCCAATCCCCCGGGAAGGGCTAACACTAGAGCTTCACACAATCTCTGGTGAAGAGTGTAACATCCCAAGATTTGGCGGGTATTCCCAAACCCTTTTCTATCTTTACCTTGTTATTTATAGTCCTTGGGGTTGGAAGTCAAGAGCTAAGATAAGTTTAAGGGCCAAGTTTGCCAACTTGAGTCAAGAGGGAGTACGTTGCGCGTACATAAGAGTACGCTAAGCGTACTAAGGTCCGCCTAAGTACGCTGGGCGTACTAATGTCAGGGTGAAACCCTAATATTTAGGGTTTGGGGCCTATAAAAGCAACACTATGAGCATCAAAACCTCCCTTACCTCAGCCTCCATAAATTACATTCGTCCTCCCTAAACCCTAGCCTTTCCTTTGTGTGTTTAAGCTTATTTGGTGTGCTCTTAAGTGCTTTAAGAGGAAGGTATTGTGTAACGCCCGTAGATCCGGGCTAGTAAATTTAGAGGCAATAGGGGTCGAAAACGACTTTTAGACAAAAGATTAATTAGAATAAATAATTTGAACCAAGTTGTAGTATATGTCACAAGGTTTTTGTACATATAAAGAATGCCGATATCCAAGTTATAACGAAGAAGTTATGACGCGTCGAAGTTTTGCGACGGAACCGGCACGACATCAGGAAGCGTAAAAAGTGAATTTATGATAGAGAGAGATTTAGCCTTAATGATCTAAACGAAAGTTGTAGAATATGTTAAACCGAGAAAATCCATAAAAAGAACGCCCAAATCTGACTTCGTATGAAGAAGTTATGATTTTTCTAAGATTCGGCTTAGCAGTGCAGGACTCGAAACTCGAATTTAAGTTCGAGTAGTTTTTGGCTTACGTGACCTAAATGAGAGTTGAATATCTCATTAATAGGAACTTAACAGTAAAAAGACAGACGAAAACGGAGTCCGTATGAAGGAGTTACGAATTCTTCGCGGTCATTTAACAATCTAAACGCCTCCTACTGTTAAATTTGAGATCGGTCGAGAATTAGCCAATGGAGTCTAAATGAAAGTTGTAGATCTTGATTTTACATACGCGTTGAAAAAAAGAACGTCAAAAACGGAGCTCGTATGTGAAAGTTATGATTTTTCTAAGTTTGAAGGCTGATACACGATAGGGGTGACGTAGCACCACCAGAAGGCCACCACATGCGCCAACTCGGCGAGTAGGTCCCCCTACTCGACGAGTCCATCAGATATCACTATAAATAGAGGTGCTGGGTCTAGCCTCTTCTTCACACCTCCCAAACCTTCTTTCTCTCTCTAGTTTCTCTCTCTAACCTCCCCTAAGCCTCCTAAAGCCTAGGTCAACCCCCTAGCACCCAAAGGAAGTCCCGAGGCTCCCGGAGTCGCAAGAAAAAGGGTCTTTCGGCTCGGAAACGCTGCTCCAGCGAAGCCCGATTTTCGAGAAAACCCGCTGTAAGTGAGCTACGCCTACCCTATCTTTAGCGTAGCTTATGTTTCGATATAGTAATGTTATTAGGTCTTTAAAATAATTATTTGGGCTATTATTATGAGTTATATTGTGACATCCCCAAAATCACGGCCAGAAAAGACCGATTTTGTTTATGCTTTATAAAAATCAGAGTACTTCATTTTATAAAAAGGTTGCGAAATTTGTTCCCAGAAAAACACGATAAATACGTTATTAAAACATTTTCGAAGAAACGTATTTTTATTCATCTTAAAACGTTTGGGATGTCATCGTTAATACAGAAACATAAGCATAAACAAAACTTACATTTATTTACACTAGTGATCTACATCTCTTTAAATCTCTCAGTGTAAAGTGACTTCATATCAACACCTGTGATATACATAAACTGAGTGGGTCAGGTTGGGAAACCTGGTGAGTACATAGGGTTTTCAACCCACAATAATATAATTGTTATGTTTAATCATCAAACAATTAACCCCATTACCCATCCCCGTTATCTTCTTTACTCTTAAGGATTTAATCTAAGAGTCGTCTATCCTGCATTTGTTTATTCCGAAGTCCCTTACTTCCAGGGTTATAGGACTAGCACTAAATCCATAGCTGCCGATGTTAGTTCGTAAAGCACTAATTCCATAGCTGCTATATCCTACTCATCGGGTACTAAATCCATAGCTACCAGTGTTCAACAGGTACTAAGTCCATAGCTACCAATTCCTACAGGTACTAAATCCATAGCTACCAGTGTCTAACTAATAGGTACTAAGTCCATAGCTACCAATTTCTAACAGGTACTAAATCCATAGCTACCAACGTCTGACATGTACTAAGTCCATAGCTACCGGTGTTTGTCCCATAGGCACTAAGTCTATAGCTGCCAATGTATACTCACGTCATCTTCTATCTCTCATCATCTATCTACCCATCATCATACCCCACATATTCGTATATATAAAATACGTATACAGTTTAAATCCTTTAAAACATGTATAAAACGTTCATCCAACATAGACAACAAGTATTCAGATAATATGCACACATAGCACGTAGTTTATATTAAATACTTCATATCTATGTGTAAGATGAAAGGGACTATGCACTCACCTGATTAGGTGGTGATTCCGAACTCAGACAGCACTTCGTTATCTCAAAACAATTTTCCTCGACAAAACCTACTATCAATACCACTATGGTTTAGTTTTTAACGCTAACCACGACTAATTAATAGTCTAGCTATTATTACTATTATATAAGCGTTAAATAACACTCAATATAACTCATAATAATAGCCCAAATAATTGTTTTAAGGTCCTAATAATGTTACTATAATTAAATAAAAGCTATATTAAATATAGTATAGGCATAACTCACTTACAATGGGTTTTTATTAAAAAACCGGGCTTCGTTGGAGCAGCGTTTCCGAGCCGAAAGCTTTTCTTCTCGGAGCCGTCGGGCGCTCCGGAGCTTTCTTTTCGTGATAGGGAGGTTCTGTAGACTTGGGAGGGGTTTAGGGAGGCTAGAGAGAAGTTAGAGAGAGAAAGAGAGGCTTATGGTGTGAAGAAAATATGAGGAGTTCACCCTTGTATTTATAGGAGTTTTATAGTAAAGTAGCCTCTAAGCTTCGTCCGTAACTTTTGCATACGAGCTCCGTTTTTGTCTGTCTTTTTACCGTTGAGATCCTATTAATGAGATCTTCAACTTTTGTTTAGACCTCGTTAGCTAATTCTCATTCTATCTCGGATTTACAAAACTGTATCGAATTCGCCGCGCTCGAAAAGTAGAGACTAAGCTTCGTCCATAACTTTCGCATACGAGCTCTATTATCGACGTTCTTTATATCTACGCGTTGGTATTTACGAGTACTACAACATTCATTTAGATCCCGTCGGCTAAAAATCGAGCGATCTAAAATTCAGTTTTCGGGCTGTGCACTGCTAAGCTGAAACTTTGAAAAATCATAACTTCCTCATACGAAGTCAGATTTGGGCGTTCTTTTTACGGATTTTCTCATTTTAACATACTCTACGACTTTGGTTTAGATAACTAAGGCTAAAAAGTCTTCTATCATAAATTCACTTTTTACGCTTCCCGGTGTCGTGCCGGTTTTGCCGTAAAACTTCGACGGGCCATAACTTCTTCGTTATAACTCAGATTTCGGCGTTCTTTATATGTATGGAAACCTTGTGACATATACTATAACTTGGTTAAAATTATTTATTCTAAATAATCTTTTGCCAAAAAGTCGTTTTCGACCCATATTGCCTCTAAATTGACTTGCCCGGATCTACGGGCGTTACAATTATCTCCCCCTTAGGATGATTACGTCCCGGAATCATCAACGAAACAGGGCTCGTATAATGACTCCATATGTCATCTCTTCATCCTAGGTAATAATTATAACTTCTATATTCCTTCAAGTCTATCTCTTAGACTCATTGACTGTAAGCAGTACTCGATCGTGCACCTGCTCTCTACCTCAGGCTAGACTTCAAATTATGACCTATCATCATGTGATGCACATTTAGACTTAGGTCTCTTAGAGTTAAATTCTAAAATAGACTATGCCTTCCTTCATGTTCTAATGTGATATAATCACACTTTAACATGTAGCGTTTCTGGCTACCAACTTCTTTAACAACGAACGCGATACTTCTATTGATCGCTTTGATTTCAATTGTTTGGTTTTTGTCGGACGCTACATCGAACTTGGTTCCCTGAACCACGTAACATACTCATCGTAGTCGGACTCAATTCGGTACGACCACTAGGGTCGGAAATTAACAATCTTTTTAGTCATTATCGAAACGATGGTAATGACATACTTGAAAAAAAACAGAATCAGTTACTAGCTTCCTGGTAATCCTTGTGACTTTCCCTGATCCAAGTGTGAGTCCTGTGCTTCCGGTAGTATAGGCCTCTACTACCATTCACACCTACTCATACTCGTCCCAAGTATCGTCTCGCAGTTTCCCAAGTCACCATGCAGCAAATCACACAACAATTTCACACACCAGATAACAAAACAAAGATTTCATTATTTCTCGAAACTATTACATAGGTGTTCAAGTTCACCCTAGACTATGCCTCTACTAGGCTACATCGTACGAAACTATGGCTACTGCATAATCCGATCTTCGGGTAAGAAGTCCTCATTCTTGATTCCTTGCATGGTTCTCTGCCTCGTCAAGGATCATGTGAAATGCCCTCGACCTTGGTGGCGTTTCTGGTCTTGCTGCTTTATTTTTCCTTGGGCAGTCTCTGGACATGTGCCCCTTGCCTCCACATCCGTAACATACTTTGTCATTATGCGTGCAGTCTTTGGAATAGTGACCAGTCCTCCCACACTTGTAACAAGTCACTTCTTCATTGCACTTTCCACCATGCTTCTTCTTGCATCTATCACACCATCTTGCTTCACCTCCATCTGCTCCTCCAAGCTTTGAGAATTTGCTTTCCTTGTTCGGCCTCAAAGATCCTTCAAACTTCCGCTTCTCTCCTACCTTATCTTTTTCTAGACCTTTTTCTCTTATCTGGGCCTCTACGTTCTTAGCTGCCCTAACAGCTGCTTTCAAAGTAGTTGCCATTTTGACCATTGGGCCAAAGTCAATGGGCAGTCCGTTAGCAAACCTATCAATCTTGGAGAGTTCAGTAGGCACCAAGTAGGGGAATAGCTTCATCCTTTCGGTGAATGTGGTGGCATACTCGTCAATACTCATCTTCCCTTTCTTCAGGTTCTGAAACTCGTTGTTTAGGTCTATCAGATCTACCTCCGAGCAGTACTGCATTTTCAACTGCTCCAAAAACTCTTCCCACGACATCCTTAAGGCTTCTCCTCGTGGCATCGTATCTGCCAATAGCTTCCACCAGCTCAAGACTCTAGCTTTCAGCTGTCTTACTGCGAAGACAGTCTTCTGTTTCTCATTACAGCTGCAGCTCTCAAACACCATCTCCATCTCAGAGATCCAATCCATAATCTCAACCGGCTTTGGGCTTCCTGAGAGACTTGGGGGTTTCGCACCCAAGAAATTCTTGTATATCTGCCCATCCTTGTTGTTTCTCCCTTCAGGGCCATCCCTTTGCTCACCTTGAGTCCCTACTTGACTCACTTGGCGGCTGTAGTTCCCTTCCTCTGATTGCTCGGGAACTGGCTCTGTCGGTTCAACATGTACGGTAGGTTCGTCCCTATTCAACATTTATCTCATTTCTTCCCTTTGTTCAGCCAACATAGCCCGAATCATGGCTTGAACTCCAGCCATGGTGACTGGATCAGGCGCAACTTCTTTTACAACAGGTATTTGCTGAACCACCGGGGGTTGGTTCCTATTCCCATTTGCGTTTACGTTTCCGCTACGGGTTCTTGCCATCTTGATCTATACACCGAATAAGGTGAATCTAGATCTTAATTTAGGATTGACGTCTTAAATCATCCTTATCACCCCGAAACGTTTATATGCTAGTTCTAATATCGTAGTTAAACGCTTAGAATCCTAAACATATAAGGCTTCCAGATCCGGTCGGCAACAGACCATAGATCCGAACAAATAACAACATATCATGCACAAAGCATTTAGCACATAAAAGCAATTTAGGCATCATTCCTAAAATAAGCTAGTGCTCACACCTGACAATCATCGCTTAGCATTCTAAGTTTAAGTCTAGAAATAAATCCATATTCCTAGTTCGCTTAAACTAATGCTCTGATACCAACTGTGACATCCCCAAAATCACGGCCAGAAAAGACCGATTTTGTTTATGCTTTATAAAAATCAGAGTACTTCATTTTATAAAAAGGTTGCAGAATTTGTTCCCAGAAAAACACGATAAATACGTTATTAAAACATTTTCGAAGAAACGTATTTTTATTCATCTTAAAACGTTTGGGATGTCATCGTTAATACAGAAACATAAGCATAAACAAAACTTACATTTATTTACACTAGTGATCTACATCTCTTTAAATCTCTCAGTGTAAAGTGACTTCATATCAACACCTGTGATATACATAAACTGAGTGGGTCAGGTTGGGAAACCTGGTGAGTACATAGGGTTTTCAACCCACAATAATATAATTGTTATGTTTAATCATCAAACAATTAACCCCATTACCCATCCCCGTTATCTTCTTTACTCTTAAGGATTTAACCTAAGAGTCGTCTATCCTGCATTTGTTTATTCCGAAGTCCCTTACTTCCAGGGTTATAGGACTGGCACTAAATCCATAGCTGCCGATGTTAGTTCGTAAAGCACTAATTCCATAGCTGCTATATCCTACTCATCGGGTACTAAATCCATAGCTACCAGTGTTCAACAGGTACTAAGTCCATAGCTACCAATTCCTACAGGTACTAAATCCATAGCTACCAGTGTCTAACTAATAGGTACTAAGTCCATAGCTACCAATTTCTAACAGGTACTAAATCCATAGCTACCAACGTCTGACATGTACTAAGTCCATAGCTACCGGTGTTTGTCCCATAGGCACTAAGTCTATAGCTGCCAATGTATACTCACGTCATCTTCTATCTCTCATCATCTATCTACCCATCATCATACCCCACATATTCGTATATATAAAATACGTATACAGTTTAAATCCTTTAAAACATGTATAAAACGTTCATCCAACATAGACAACAAGTATTCAGATAATATGCACACATAGCACGTAGTTTATATTAAATACTTCATATCTATGTGTAAGATGAAAGGGACTATGCACTCACCTGATTAGGTGGTGATTCCGAACTCAGACAGCACTTCGTTATCTCAAAACAATTTTCCTCGACAAAACCTACTATCAATACCACTATGGTTTAGTTTTTAACGCTAACCACGACTAATTAATAGTCTAGCTATTATTACTATTATATAAGCGTTAAATAACACTCAATATAACTCATAATAATAGCCCAAATAATTGTTTTAAGGTCCTAATAATGTTACTATAATTAAATAAAAGCTATATTAAATATAGTATAGGCATAACTCACTTACAATGGGTTTTTATTAAAAAACCGGGCTTCGTTGGAGCAGCGTTTCCGAGCCGAAAGCTTTTCTTCTCGGAGCCGTCGGGCGCTCCGGAGCTTTCTTTTCGTGATAGGGAGGTTCTGTAGACTTGGGAGGGGTTTAGGGAGGCTAGAGAGAAGTTAGAGAGAGAAAGAGAGGCTTATGGTGTGAAGAAAATATGAGGAGTTCACCCTTGTATTTATAGGAGTTTTATAGTAAAGTAGCCTCTAAGCTTCGTCCGTAACTTTTGCATACGAGCTCCGTTTTTGTCTGTCTTTTTACCGTTGAGATCCTATTAATGAGATCTTCAACTTTTGTTTAAACCTCGTTAGCTAATTCTCATTCTATCTCGGATTTACAAAACTGTATCGAATTCGCCGCGCTCGAAAAGTAGAGACTAAGCTTCGTCCATAACTTTCGCATACGAGCTCTATTATCGACGTTCTTTATATCTACGCGTTGGTATTTACGAGTACTACAACATTCATTTAGATCCCATCGGCTAAAAATCGAGCGATCTAAAATTCAGTTTTCGGGCTGTGCACTGCTAAGCTGAAACTTTGAAAAATCATAACTTCCTCATACGAAGTCAGATTTGGGCGTTCTTTTTACGGATTTTCTCATTTTAACATACTATACGACTTTGGTTTAGATAACTAAGGCTAAAAAGTCTTCTATCATAAATTCACTTTTTACGCTTCCCGGTGTCGTGCCGGTTTTGCCGTAAAACTTCGACGGGCCATAACTTCTTCGTTATAACTCAGATTTCGGCGTTCTTTATATGTATGGAAACCTTGTGACATATACTATAAATTGGTTAAAATTATTTATTCTAAATAATCTTTTGACGAAAAGTCGTTTTCGACCCATATTGCCTCTAAATTGACTTGCCCGGATCTACGGGCGTTACATATATTGAGTGTTATCTCACGCTTATATAATAATAATAATAGATAGACTATTAATTTGCCGCGGTTATCGTTAGACTAAACCCTAGTGGTATTGATACTAGGTTTTATCGAAGGAAATTGTTTTGAGAGTATCGAAGCGCCGTCCGAGTGCTGAGTCACCACCTTTCAGGTGAGTGCATAGTTACTTTCATCTTACACATAGATATGAAGTATTTTATATAAATTACGTGCTATGTGTATATATTATCTGAGTACTTGCTGTCTATATTGGATGAACGCTTTATACATGTTGTAAATGATTTAAACTGTATACGTATTTTATATATACAAATATGTTGGGTATGATATGGGTAGATGAATGATGAGAGATAAAAGATGATGTGAGTAAACAATGGCAGTTATAGACTTAGTGCCTAATAAACATCGGCAACTATGGACTTAGTGCCTATTGGACAAACACTGGTAGCTATGGACTTAGTACCTGTTAGGAACTGGTAGCTATGGACTTAGTACCTGTTAGGAATTGGTAGCTATGGACTTAGTACCTATTAGATAAATAATGGTAGCTATGGATTTAGTACCCGATGAATAGACTATAGCAGTTATGGAATTAGTGCTTTATGAACGAACATTGGCAGCTATGGATTTAGTGCCAGTCCTATAACCTTGGAAGTAAGGGACTTCTGAATAAACGAATGCAGGATAGATGACTCTTAGGATAAATCCTTAAGAGTAAAGAAGATAATGGGGATGGGTAATTGGGTTGATTGTTTGATTGTTTAAACATAATAATTATATTATTGTGGGTTGAAATCCCTATGTACTCACCAGGTTTCCCAACCTGACCCACTCAGTTTATTTATATCACAGGTGTTGATATGAAGTCACATTACACTGAGAGATTTCAAGAGATGTAGATCACTAGTGTAAATTAATGTAAGTTCTGTTTATGCTTATGTTTTTATATTAACGATGACATCCTAAACGTTTTAAAATGAATAAAATACGTTTCTTCGAAAATGTTTTAATAACGTATTTATCGTGTTTTTCTGGGAATAAATTCTGCAACATTTTTATTAAAAGAAGTACTATGATTTTTATATAGCATAAACAAAATCGGTCTTTTCTGGCCGTGAAAATGGGGATGTCACATATTGCATCAAAGTGTTGGAGAAGAAGATCAAGCTACTAGATCTGAAGTTAACTTATGTTTAAGAAGCTCCAGAAGGTATAAAGTTCCAAACTTTATGCATATATATGCGTAGATCTCATCATTTTACTTTATTAGAAGCATTTCTTGTCCCAAAATCCATAAGGTGGTGCATGTTGTGATTTGGACGAAAATGGATGTCCTTCTAGACACTTGAAGGGACCTTAAGTGATAAAAATGAGGTCCCATTAGCTGTATGTGTCCCATACATGGAGAAATAAGGTCTTAATGGATTAATACCAAGCATTTAGAACCTTATGGACATCCAAAGTGATAAAGTTCATGACTTTATGGATCCTAGGCATGTTAGGTCTCTGGATCTGAAGTTTGGGCTTAAGTGCTTAAGCCATTAAGCACTTAATAATGTTTTGGCAAACTGTTGAGTACATCGAGCATAAATCCAGTACGCCCAGCGTACTGGGTCAACCACCCCGATGGTGGTCAACATCTGGACGAGTACTCCCTGCATACCAGAGGAGTACGCCCCACGTACGTCCTCTGTTGGGCCTTTGTCAATGGGCTTCAGATTTTGGGCTGTTTATGGACTACATGGAATTGGGCCTTTGCTGGACTTTGTAAATAAGATATTTTGGGCCCAATAGTGATAATGGATCATGGGGTGAGGCCCAATTAGGAAGTTGGGCCCAATTTAGTAAATTGGGCCAATAATGGGCTTTATATGTGGACTTTCAAGTCAAGGACTGAGTATTTGGGCCTTGGCCCAATAAAGAGAATAGACTTAATGAATGGTGTGGACATTTAGTCAAGAAGGTTATTTTAGGTATTAACTTGGTATTTATTGTATAATATTTTGGGATTCCCGATGAGACATCAATCAGAGATTTACGGTATTTTAGCACTACTTGCGAGGTAAGTTATCCTTACTATATCAACAGGGTCTAAGGCACCAAAGTCGGCCCTTTATGGATTGTATCTGGTTATGGCATGCTATGTTTATTGGTTTACATCCTGGTAGTTAAGATGAGGTCATGTTTATGCTTAGTGACCTGGTTATAGGATGTTGCTATGCTATATGATTTGTTAGATTGGTTTGATTGTTATATATGTATGCCAATGTATGATAGTTATGTGCACATGTTTGTTTTGATTTGGGATGGGTTGAGGCAGTCTTGCTTTGTGTTGAAGGCCAACATACCCAGGGCGGACCGGATAGACTACAAACCTGAAAGGGTATGGTAGTCTGATCGAAGGCCCGGCGAGCAGTTCGGATAGGCTGAAGGCCTTGAGAGGCGGTCCAGACATGCCGAAGGCTCGGAAAGTGGTCCAGATAGACTGAAGGCCTGCAAGGCGGTCTAGTCAGGCTGAAGGCTCATTATGCATGTTGTTCTGTATTTGTTGATATGATATGATTATGGTTATATGAGGTTGGTATTTTGAGGGTAGCTCACTAAGCTTTCGGCATTACAGTTTCAGTTTGTTGTTTCAGGTACTTCTAGTGATCCTGGGAAGGCTAAGGCATGATCGTACCGCTCCTCCTGCTATTATGATTTGATACTGGGATACTCTGATATTTATTATTTTGAAAACAAACTATGTAATGTTAAATGGTTTTAAGTGTTTTAAATTTGACATGATTTTTATGGGTGTTACAAAGATTCTCGAACGAGGCCTGCTGCTCGGGACCCTAAGCAAAAGTAACACCCTTCCTGGTCAACCTGGTAAGGGGAGCCGTAATCTTAGAGAAATCTTTGATAAATCTCTGGTAGTAGCCTGCCAGGACAAGGAAACTCCTGATCTCGGATGGGGATCTCGGAACCTCCCATCGTATAACTGCCTCAATTTTTTTCGGGTCGACCAAATTCCCATTCTAATTAACGAGGTGCCCAAGGCTAAGGAAACTCCTGATCTCGGATGGGGATCTCGGCACCTCCCATCGCATAACTGCCTCAATCTTTGCCGGGTCAACCAAATTCCCATTCTAATTAACGAGGTACCCAAGGCTAAGGAAACTCCTGATCTCAGATGGGGATCTCGGCACCTTCCATCGTATAACTTGCATCAATCTTGGCCGGGGATACCAAAATTCCATTCTGGTTTTTCAAGGAATGACCACTTGAAGTTTCAGTTATTTTGCGCATCTTAATTGATTTGGGATGGCCCAACCGGTCATGTCAAATATTGAAGGTGTTATCATACATTTTGTTTTCAATAGCATGAGATTCAATCATCCTAATATTTGTATAATACAATTCGGAGAACAATACATATAATTTTTCCAAAAGACTTTTCTCACCTGATATTATTTTTGTAATACTGAGATACGATTTATCATCATTATTAGTTGTTTCAACATGATATCCGTTGGACATAATATCCTTAAAACTTAATAAGTTTATTGGTGATTTTGATGAAAATAATGCATCACCAGTTGTAATTATTGTCCCTTGTGGTAATATTATATTCGTTCTTCTGGAGTCTTCAATCATTTTTGCGTTACACGTTATTGTATTAATATTTGCTTCTCCAATTGATAAATAAGCAAAATATTTTTCATTATTAAAAATGATATGTGTCCTTACACTGTACATATATCTTTTTCATTTCTTTTGCGAATATACATATTTATCTTCAATAAATAAATAAAACATAAAAAACATTCGACTTAGAGAAATAAAGTCATATTTTATTACTTTGAGAAGATTGTGATGACATCATTTCTCATGAAATGAATATGACATAAAAACATAATAAATGACATGAAACAAAACTATATATATATATATATATATATATATATATATATATATATATATATATATATATATTATTTTTCTATCATCATCCATAACACCACTTGTCCCTTCTAGATAGACAAGATAATTTGCAACATCCAAATGTGCCATTTTTGGTTGATCTTCGTGAAAAACATTTTGAATAAAATTGTTTCGATATTTTATTCTTTAGATTTTAGAAAAGCTTGATAAAGATCAACAAAATGTTTTGGAGAGCGGTGACAAATATTTTCAATTTTCTTTTTTCTTGACCACTTTTTATCTAGGATGTAAGTTTTTGTTATTTTCCAACTTCTGGTGGTTACTTGTAATCTTTTTATTTTTTATGATAATAACCTCCATGACTATTATGATTATATGATGTTGCATTCACTCCAGGGAATGCACTAGAACCGGTCAAGATTGATTGCTGATTTTTCATCAACAACTCATTATTTTGTTTAGCCACAAGAAGACATGAGATTAATTCATATTTATTTTAAAACTTTCTAATGAAATTGCTACTGCATGAGCATGTTAGTAGCATGAAAAGTAGAGAAAATTTTCTCTAACATGGTCTTCCATAATGAAAATAGCAATCAAAATAAAGACTTGTATGTTAAGGAAATGTTAGTTAAGAAATTCCATAAAATAAGTTGTAAACATTGTACATGTAAATTTATAAAAAAAACATACATAAAAATGACAAAAACAATAAGAAGTTAGAGCTTTATGATAGAGTCGTGCTGATAACGTGTTATAAAATATGATCAAATAACAAGATAAATTTTAAAGTAAAAAAAATACATGAGCGTGTAGAGAATTTTTATTCTAATACTTGTGATGAAATAATCAACTTTCTAATACATATGGTTCACTATTTATACAACAAAAATAAGATGAAAAATGAATGCATATTATGATGGTACATTATTACATTCATAAAATACATTAAAATGGTTGTTAATAATACTAAATAATGATAGAGTTATTGGAGAAATAAGGAATCCAATGGTCATTCACAAACTAATATTTCATAACAATATTAATAATGTGTCAATTTTTAAACACGATAGAACGTGCTTTTTACACCTGAGATGAACATGATACAAAACGAATTCAAAATTTAATGTCATCACAATTTTGTTTCATATAATGTATTTATGTCGTGACATGCCATGAATTGTTACTCCTGATGAAATTGAAGATCTAGTTCTATATTTGAAAATCATTTTTGTAAAAAGAAAAATTGTTTTATAGTTTTTTTTGTTGATTTGCTTCATTATTCTCAATGTATTTATCATTTTTTTAAATGTTCATCCATAATAGGTTGTAGAACATTCTGCGTATGGTTAAAATTGAACCATGTTACCACGTATTAAATTGCAAGTATGAATCTACTGATGGCAATGGATAATTGGAAACATTTTTTATTTTTATTATTTTTTTATTATTATTATTATTATTATTATTATTATTATTATTATTATTATTATTATTATTATTATTATTATTATTATTATTATTTGTAAATTAAGTGAACCAAAATCTCCATATTTAATCGAAAATGATATAGCTTGTCTTAAAATAAAATAAATAAAAAATCATTCTAAAATAAAAGTTTTATTTGTTATTAAAAAAGAAAAAAGTCAATCGAAAATTACTTCAACTAGTTTTCGATAACCTTTAAGTTTTCAAAGTTTCATCTTTTAATTTTTATCTATTTTTTAAATCTTTAATAACCAACCATTGTTTTTTCCCATATATCTTTCTATAAAAAAAAAAGTTATCATTGTTGGTTTGTGCTTTTCTAATCGTTTGGACACGTGGCTGTGGAAATGTGAGTCATCAAGAATTTTTTCTGTCCGGTCGTTAAGGAACCCAATGCACAGTAGAGCTGAACATGGATCGGTTTGGATTGGTTTTGACAATTTGATCCAAAACCGAACCCAAACCACTGGTATCGGTTTTCAAATATTTAAAACCCAAACCGATGGGGCGGTTTCCCGGTTTATTCAAACTCGGTTGCGGTTTTAAACCAAAAACCCGTTCGAAATTTTACTTGGGGGATTTGGTAGTTTGTATTGCTTTATATAAGAGGTGAATAAGAAGAATGTTTCATCCCTTTGTCGATGTGAGATAAAGTTTCGCTGTAACAAATAGAAGAAAAAAAGGGATTTAATATTGGTAAACAAAATAAAAGCTCAACACGTCATGAGAAAGGATCAAACCCGGGTCATTTGCATTATATGTCCGCCTCCTTAGCCAACACACCAGCCATCTGTTTGTGTTTACAAGTCAAGGAAAACATATATATACATATATAAATCGTAGAGTTCATATTTTTATAAAGTTCGGTTCTGTTCGGTTTCTCTCGGTTTCGCACATTCCTAAAACACAAACCGAACCGAATTTTTCGGTTTCTAAATAATACAAACCTAAACCGTCGGTTTCGGTTTTTCGGTTTCGATTTCGTCAGTTTTTGTCGGTTTTTCGGTTTGCTCACCCCTAATGCACAGAAGTTGAATGATGACAGTACTTTGCAAGGTTTCTTTTGGGTAGATTGGATTCTATCGAAATTAACTGTTTCGTTTGGAGGGTGCTTTTGAACAGGATACCGGTGGCTTGTAATTTGCTTGATAAGGGGATTGTGCTTAACTCAACTGTGTGTGCTTAACTCAACTGTCTGTGTGCGATTTGCGGAACTGGAGAGGATAATATTGATCATTGTGTTTTTCTCATGTTTTTTTCTTCTCTAATTTGGATTTGGTTTTCTTCTTGGTGTGGTGCAATCTCGCTGATTCCGAGTTGGATGGAAGAGTTCTCGTGTTTGAGAGCCTCGACTAGTTGTAAAAGCGGAAGAAGCTCTTATTGACTTTATTATATACGGTTTTGTGGGTCAACCGGAATGCGAGGAACTCGTTGGTGCTCAACAAAAGATGATCCCATCTAAGAACGACATATGATATCTAGCAGTTCAATTGTATCAAACAAAGGTCTTTGTTTAAGTTTATTTCTTGATTTGATTGAGGTATGTCTTTTTCTTCTTTTCTAATTTATAAGCTTTTGATAACAACTTGCTGGTTTTTTTAATGCATTCCTTTAAAAAAAATTAGATTTTTTTGGTATTTGCCGAGTTTGGAAGACGTCTTTCAATGCCGGCCAGTAATCACCAACACGTCTCAAAACAAGTTGTGTAGGTCCGATTATATTAAATTATTTGTTTTGTTTTGTTTTTTGGTAACTTTTCTTATATAAATATCTGTATACCAAGTTGTGTAAGGCCAGTGATAATTTTATAATATTTCAACAAAACAGGATAATAGAAGACGATTTTATCTTTTTAGCAAATATAAAACTTCTTATTAATATTCTAATTGTTTATATTTTTGTTGTAAATATTGTGTTTCTTTTATCCTTAATATATACATAAAAAAATGATGCTCAAAATAGAATAATCAATAAAAGAAATCTTGTCAACTTGTTATGAATATATTATATTAAAAAAATTCAACAATAATATAATATAGTAATGATATAACAATGAGATGATATGAAATAGATTGATTTCATGGCCACGAAAATGACAACAATGTCCTATATGTAATTTTAGCGTATTCGAAACGTTAACAAGCTTCTTTGTCTGGTATTGTTTGGGGAAAATGGCACTTGAATATAAATTTACCGAAGCAAACATGAAAAATTATTACACAGATAACAGATTCAATTAATTTGAAAAGAAATCTTTCAATGGATAAAAAACAAAAAAGTATTAACAAACTTCCCATTTCCCAACTCTCTTATAAAATAGATAGCAACACTACAAATTGCAGTGTAGTACAACAATGTTCCTTCAATAAATCATCACTTTTTCTCGTATCAATCTTTTGTAGAAACTTGCTTCACCATCTTAGCTTTTCTGGGAAATACTGAAAAAAGGAATACACAAGATGTAATCAAGTGAAAATTCAATAATATTTGATGAAATATTATACACATAAAAAAAAATAGTGTCTTACCTTTTGAATGAGTGATTGGTAGTAAGGCTTCACCTTTTCAACATCAACACGGACTTTACTTTTACTATAAAGATCATACTTACTACAAATAATAATTAAACATAATATATCATTAATTAAATATTTTTATGTAATTAATTACTTTGCATTACGTGTACACAAAAGTTTGCGTACTTACTTGAAGATTTGAAGCCATTTCAAGTTCTCAACATCTTCCTCATTCATCAAATGCTTATAAGCTCCAGAACGATGCATTGCTGGAAGAATTTAAAAAAATAATTTTTTTTTTAAGAAATAATATTAAAATATATATAGCAACTTACGATAGAAAGAATGGTAACGAATGACAAATAATCCAGCTTGAGGCAACGTAGTCCCATTTTCCTTTGCTACCTGCGAATTAAAAAGCAGAAATTGTTTTTAATTTCTCTTTATTATAATAAAATTTATTATGCTTTTAGGGACCTACATTGAAGGTAACATATCCACAAAAAGAACAAGTATATATATATATATATATATATATATATATATATATATATATATATATATATATATATATATATATATATATATATATATATATATATATATATATATGTTTTAGATTTCATACCAAGTACATATAATCATCATGGCCCCATGAAATCATCACATTATCTAGTCCACATCCTTCGGAATAAATCCCATTCTTAGTTTGATAAACAGGATTCTTAACATCAGGGTTTTCCTTGAAATACTGCACAATATATAAAAAACATTAAATAATTTATCAATTGTCACTAATTCTTTAATCTTTATGAATTAATTATAATTAATCTCTAGATTAAAAAAATATATACCTTATGATGAATAATTGATTCATCAAAAGCACAACCAAGAGGATGTGTGTCACCCACAACTGCCCACTGGGGTAGCTCTCCAAATTTTGGCAAGAGTAGAACTTTTCCAAGGTCTACAAATAAAAAATATCATAATCCACCATGAACATGTTAATATATAGATATAGATATTAATTTATTTATAATATATATAGATATATACCATGAATAAGGGCAGTCAAATGAAGCCAATCTTCATTTGGATAATCTTTACGAATGGCTTCAGCTGTCTGTAACAAATGCTCGATTTGTGGTTCATCCAAATCAGGATCACTATCGTCTACGACTTCATTCAATAATTCACAACATTCCCATATACTCATTTCAAGCTTATCCAATTTCTTATACTCTTCTCTCATTTTCTTCACAAATTCATATGTTTGGTTAATGTGATTCATCCTATAGCATTCTTCCACTTGCTTCTGTCTTTTACTCTCGACGTCATAATCTCTGCAAGATAGAACAATCTCATCGTTCATTGATGTCGACGTTTAAAAAAAAAAAAAAACGTTTATTTGAGAGTTTCAAAATTTAAAAAAACCTGAATGTGTGACCAAATGCATTGATTTCTGGGGCATCAAAACCACCACTAGCCACATTATCAGGCACTACAAACCCTCCATCTAATACCAATTCATTGGTATTATTATTATTGTTACTATAGTTCTTATTTTCCACCACCTCGGAATCTACAAATAAACAAGAACAAAATGTTATTCATAACATCAAACAACCCTCTATTATAAACAATAACTATTCAAAAAAAAAAAAAAAAAAAGAGTTACCTGTTTGAGGTTGGTCGATGCAAACAGTCATGTTTAGAATAACGAAAAATAAAAAGGAGATATAACACAATTGGTGTTGTTTTGATGATGAACAATGAAAAATACGAAGTTTTTTATAGGTGTTTTGAGAGAGGTCCTTGTTTGCTATTTGGAAAAGTTTTGAGTCCTCGTTTGAAATTATATTTATATGTTACTGTTTCCACCTATAAAAAAACGCGATGATAGATAGATTGATACACGTGATAGGCTTGCCTTGCCCACTCTCACTATCACCGCGTGACGTATATTAACGGGTTATTTGAGATATTTTAGAAAGTGTTGTACACGCGCGTGGAAACTCGAGTGACGAATATGAGGATAGTATGACTCAGTTCCAGCGTGTAGTTAACCGCCAAAGTTAATAGATGAGAGAATCGACGGGGTTCTGAGTCATTGCCGACGATGCTTTGACTATTTTTCAAAATTTATTAGCTGTTTCCCTTTCAATATCTGACATCATCAACCCATTCTTTGACTTCAAAAGTAATCTCATCTTACGGTTATTAATTTGACACGTCACGTATCGATACTCCCTATCACAAACGTCCCGCACTGGATTACTTATTTGCGTTCGTGCCTTAACGTGTCAACGTTTATCACGTTTAACTTTCAAAAGAAAGTGATGAAGATCTATCATATATTATATAAATATTTTATAGACAAAAATGCATTTTCAATGATTATAATACTATAAAAGGTAGTTAAAACTTTAAGGTATGTTTTTTCTTCTTAAACTTTTATAACAAAAAATCTTTGATAAAAATCACCATCATTCCCACTTTCATATTATACTTATATGAATGAATAATACTTGAAATTTGAAAACACAAATGTTACCATGTTCACTTTACGTAAGAAAATATATACCTGTAGTCATGTTTGTGAACTTGAGATCTTCTTCATCGACAACCATTGCAAGCATAAAAAATCCTCGTATTTGAATCACTAATGATGTTTTTTCTTTCGAAATTGATGATAGAAGTTTTTATTGTAACCGTCTGTTTGATATTTATCCAAATACGCCAACCGTTTGCACGTCTATCTTATCCGCCCATATAATTCTATGGCCCAATTCATACGTTAATTCATGTCTTCATTTGTTCTGCTTACTGGGCTTTAGGCCCAAATTGAAGACTTGTGTAATCTCTTCATCCTTCCTTGTTATGAATTATGAATATGAATTATCAGTTATCTGAGCCACTTGTGGAGAAAACGCTGCACAAAGTCCAGATAAATTTGGGATTAGGATTTTTTTTTAGTCCGGATCGGATCGGTTTGATTTTTCAAAGTCGATTTTTGGATAAAATCCAAATCAATTTTTTTATTGGAAAATGGATATCCGGTTTACCTGATTCGGATCGGACATAACCATATTGTTTATAATTATATAGGTTTTAAAGTACTAATAAAAAAAAAAGATAAAAATACAATATTCAATCCTAAATTTGAAAATACAATATTTTTAGTTTGCCAAATGGTCGTCTTTATGAAATCAAATTTTATCTAATAGGAAAATTCTTGAATGGAGTCTTCTTCCGCAATATCACGCTCATCTACACAAATATTGTGCAACTTCTTATACATGGATTTACTTTTTGATGGATAATAAAAGTGGTCTTTTATGTTAAACACAAGTTTATATTTTTTTCTACTGTCCGTATAATTTTTCAAACAAGCAAATATGTTCATTGATTAGGCAGTGGGTTATCCGGCGAGATTCCAAAACCACTGTGGAATCATAAAAAAAAAAAGAAAAAAAAAAAGAAAAAAAAAAAAGTGGTCTTTTATGTTAAGCACAAATTTACATTTTTCTGTCCATATAATTCTTCAAACAAGCAAATATATTCATTCAGTATAATTCTTCAAACAAGCAAATATATTCATTGATTAGGCAGTGGGTTATCTGGCCAGATTCCAAAACCACTCTAGAGTCGAAAATTGAGGTTTCTTTTCTTTCCACTAAACTAAAATATCAAGATTTTTTAATTTTTTTTAACACTCATGTGTTTGTATAAAGTTTAATACTATTTAATTTATCAATTCGCAACTTGGGATGTAAGTTCGTCTAGCATCATCTTGCAAAATATTATAAAGTTGACGATTTGTATTGCGGTGACATCTATTTAATAGGGGTGAGCATTTGGACCGGATCAAATCGGCTTTTGGACCGTACCAGTTCCAGAGAATATTGTGGATCATGGACCGGACCGGATGAGTTTGGTTTTTCCGGTTCTTGAACATGGTTGGACCGGTACAACTTTACGCACATAAAATACAAGTAGTTAAAACGCGTTTTTGGATTTGATACAACTCGTTAAAATGAATATGTTGTTGAGTTTGATATGTTACAACTCGTTAAAATGAATACGAATTTGAGTTTTATATGATACAACTCATAAAAGTGAATACATTTTCGTTTCTTGTACCCCTTAAACCGATCAAACTTTGATTGTTTATACTATTTGTTTGAATGTTGAATCAAATAAGTTGATGACTTTATCATAATTCATGCATAACTAATCTAACTTTATTTATAATATTATAACTTGCAAAATTAATTTTTCAAATAAAAGCACATAACATATAAATTAAATTCATCAACAAAAGTTGAAATCTTAACACAAACATACAAAAGTAATTATCGTAACACAAAAAATCATAATTTAAAATTTAAAATCAATCCAACTAACAAACATCATAATCTAATCTTCCCCATATCATTGTCATCTAAATTTAACATGTTTAAAGATTGTGTAATCTCTACATAAACACAAAATGAAAATGTTATTCGTATTTAATAAAAAGTAATAACTGAAAAACTAAAATATTTCGGCTTTGATATCCCAACTTTGAAGGATTGTAACTCATTGAATATAGCACAAAAAAATTAATAATTATAGTCTAAATTCATCTACAAACTTTAAATTATATGTTGGAAAAAACTGCATGTCAATTCGACTTACGAATGAGATATGCATGTTTAAAGAATTTCACAGAATACAAAATTTAAATTTATTGCCGATAAGTTGAAATACTTCAGCATTGATATCTCATCTTTGAAGGATTGTAACTCATAGAATATATAACACCAAAACAATAAAATTATAATCTAAAGGGTAAATTACATCAATCGTCCTTGTGCACATGTCAAAAAGCATGTTTAATCCCTATTTTCAAAAATTAATTCGGACTGTGCCTGGTTTGTTTTTTCTTGCATACTTGGTCTCTATTGACATGAAATGACCATTTTACCCTTAATAATTTTTTTATTTCTTTCATTTATTTATTAGTTTTAAATTAAAAAAAATAATAATAAATAATCTCTCAAGAAATCAAATCCATTACTCCACGAGTCCAAACCCTCTTTAAGACCTTAAACCAAGAAATCGATACATCCACAACCAAAATAATCTCAAAAAATTGATACATCGTCGACGATCATTCCTATCTCAAACCAACAAAAAAATTCCACCGGTGAATCCCAGGAGCCCGTTTCCACCCTTGCAATCTATGATTTTATAAATGTCACATAAATCATCCGATCTGGATTTTTCATTCGCCATCCATGGTCTGAACTCGTCGGCTACTCAAGAATGTTGACCACCACGAATGTATGATTTAGATTTCAACTTCAATTTTTGGAACCATCCCACCCTTTTCCTCCACACAAATCGGAAAAATCAAACCTCAAAGATTAAATCCTAAATCTGCAAATCAAACCTACCTAAACCCTAAACCTGCAAATTGGAACTAACGATTTGCAGGAGGATTTCGATCAACGGAATTAGACCGAAAAACGTGATGTCCACTACCACCGGATCGAGGAGGATTCCATCCACCACCATTTATTCTTCCTCATAGATAGTGTAAGTCGACGGGGGCTAATTTACCTCGCGATGTGGATTATAGCTTCATTGAGATTCAGTTTGTGGGTTGATGGCTTATTCAAGTCAACGTGAAGGTGATTCGAGGTTTATGGATTCAGAGAGGGATTTGCTTAAAGGAATGACAGAGAATCCGCCAGTGATTTTGTTGCATGCAGCGACACAACTAAATCCACGATGGAACCGATCTACTCCAAGAAAACTTGCTTTCTTTTCCGATGTGTGTGTGTTTTGTGTTTCTTATTTTCTCAAGCAGAACACATGTTTATGTGTGTGTGTGTGTTTTGTATTGAAGAAGAATGGAGAGAGAGAAGGGAGAGAGACATCGGAGGTAGTGTGGTATTTTCATGCATATGAGAGAGATAGATATTAGAGAGTTGTTTTTTTTAAAGTTATAAATAATAATAAATAATATTATATTAATTAAAAATAAATATCCAAGGGCATGATGGTCATTTCAAATGTGGAGTACTAAATTCACAACAAAAACACATATCAGGGATGGAGTTAGCAAGTTTTAAGCAAACGAGGGACGACCCAAGTTATTTTTTGTAAATATGGACTAAACACGCTTTCTGACATGTGTAGTTGTGTACAATGGACGATTGGTGTAATTTACCATATTCTAAAATCATTTACAAACTCTAAATTACACGTTGAAAAAACCGCATGTCAATCCGAATTAAAACGAATGATATCTGCTTGTTTAAAGAATTTCATAGAATACAAAAGTTTAAATTTTTTTGCTGAAAAGCTGAAATAATTCAGCTTTGATATTTCATCTTTGAACGACTGTAACTTTTTGAATACAACACCAAAAACAATAAAATAGGTCCCTATACATTTTAGTGCTACCGGGATGAATCGAGTACATGGTTTTGTGTGCTTCTTCCATTAGAAAATCTCTTATTCCTCCCATCTTAGGTACCCAAATCCGATCTTGAAATACCTTCAGTCCTCGACTGTTTGTACCGAACACTAATGTTTTGCCCAAACGTTCTTCCTTTCGGTCATTCTTCTCTAAAGCTTCTTCTTGAGCTTTCCTGATACTTTCCACAATCGTCGAGACGACTTCAATTCTCAACGCTCTTGGCCTTTTCCTTTCAAGGTTGACTTTCTGACTGAGAGCATCAACAACAACATTTGCTTTACCGGGGTGGTAAAGTATCTCACAGTCATAATCCTTGAGTAGTTCTAGCCAACTTCGTTGCCTCATGTTCAATTCTTTCTGATTAAAGAGATACTGGAGACTCTTATGATCAGTGAAAAACTTGCACTTCGTGCTATAGAGGTAATGCCTCCATATCTTTAAGGAAAATACTACCATCGCCGCTCTAGATCATGAGTGGGGTAGTTCTTTTCATGCTCTTTCAATTGTCGAGAGGCATATGCTATCACCTTTTCTCTTTGGGTCAGAACACAACCCAAACCGACTCCAGATGCATCACTGTATACCGCGAAGTCTTCAAATCCATCGGGTAGAGAAAGTATAGGTGCTTCACATAACTTCTTCTTTAGCTTCTCGAATGCCTCATCATGTTTCTCACTCCACGTATATGTAGCTCCTTTGTGGGTTAACGCTGTCAGTGGAGTAGCTATCGAAGAAAATCCTTGGATAAATCTTCGATAATATCCGGCTAATCCTAGAAAGCTTCGAATCTACGTCGGACTCTTTGGACGTTCCCACTTTATTACCGCTTCGATTTTTACTGGGTCAACCATTATCCCTTATTGGTTAACCACATGACCCAAGAATTGGACTTCTCGGATCCAAAAATCACACTTGGAGAGCTTAGCGTAAAGCTTTTCCTTCTTTAACACTTCCAACACTTCCCATAGATGCTTGCCATGCTCCTCTTGGCTCTTCGAGTAGATCAAAATGTCGTCGATGAACGATATCACGAATTTATTGAGGAATGGTTTACAAACCCTGTTCATCAAATCCATGAATGCTGACCAAATTACATAACCAATAACTTGTAGTGTCCATATCGCGTTCTGAATGCAGTCTTCTCAATATCCTGCTCTCTCACCTTTAGCTGATAATATCCTGACCTAAGATCGATCTTTGAAAAGTAGCTCGAACCTTGCAGCTGATCGAATAGGTTGTTAATCCTCGGCAATGGATACTTGTTCTTCGCCGTTGCCTTATTCAGCTCTCGATAGTCTATACACATTCTCATGCTTCTGTCTTTTTTCTTGACGAATAACACCGGAGCTCCCCAGGGTGATGAACTAGGTCGAATGAAACTGTTGTCCAATAGCTCTTGAAGTTGCGTCATAAGCTCCTTCATCTCCATCGGTGCTAATTGGTATGGTGCTTTCGCTATTGGTGTCGTCCCTGGTAACAAGTCTATTCGGAACTCTACTTGTCGATCACGTGGTAATCCGGGATTATCTTCGGGAAAAACCTCCGAAAAATCACACACGACTGGTATATTCTGCACCTCCTTCTTTTCCTTCTTAGCATCGATTACGAATGCCAAGTATGATGCACATCCCTTGGACAAAAAATTTCTGGCTTCATCAGGGAGATGATTCCAGAATTTACTCGATGTTTGTCCCCGTACACCATAAATGACTCTTTTCCGGGTGGGTTCACCCTTACTATCTTCTTCTTGCAAAGAATCTCAGTGTCGTTGGCGCTAAGCCAATCCGTTCTTAAAACGATGTCGAAACCGTTTAACTCTATGGGTAATAACTCCTCTTGGAATTCGTTTCCGTTCAGGTCGATGACGATGTTCCTAATATGGTTACTAACAGATATGAACTTGCCACTGGCAACTTCCACAATTAGGGCATCATCAAGTTTTTCTATAGACAATGCTAATATTCTACCAAACTTATGGGATACAAACGAGTAGTTTGCTCCTGAATCAAATAGTATGTTGGCAGGTAAACCATTTACAAGAAAGGTACCTGAAGCGACGCCTACTGCCTCCTTCGCAGCCTCGAGCGTCATTTGGAAAGCTCTTGCCTTCGGCTTATGTGGTATGTTGGGTCTCCCTACCTCCTTCTTCTTCGGGAAGTCCTTCAAAATGTGCCCCTCCTCATTACACCCGTAACATGCCTTCTGGGTGAGGGTACATTCGTTGGCATAGTGCCCTGGTTTTCCACACTTGTAACAAGTGACTCCCCCGTCACATTTCCCAGTGTGCTTCTTTTTGCACTTGTTACACCACTTCACTTCTGATCCTCCTCCTCTCGAATCCGACTTCGAGAATCTACTCTTCTTATTGGACTTCGAGGATCCATCAAACTTTCGTTTTTCACCAACCTCGACCCTTTAGAGACCCCTTTCTTTCTGCTGGGTCTCCACATTTTTAGCTACTCGAACAACTGATTTCAGTGTAGTTGCCATCTTGACTGTTGGGCCAAAGTCAGCGGGCAATCCGTTCGCGAACCTCTCAATTTTGGAGAGTTCGGTTGGCACTAGGTACGAAAAAACAACTTCATCTTCTCTGTGAATGCAGTAGCATAGTCGTCAACGCTCATGCTTCCCTTCCTCAAGTTTTGGAACTCATTGTTCAGGTCGATCAAATCTATCTTTGAACAATATTGCATCTTCAACTGTTCCAAGAACTCATCCCATGACATTTTCAGAGCTTCTCCTCGCAGCATTGTATCTGCTAATAGTTTCCACCAGCTCAAGACTCCAGTTTTTAGTTGTCTTACAATGAAGATGGTATTCTGCTTCTCGCTGCAGTCGTAGCTTTCAAACACCATCTCCATCTCGGAGATCCAATCCATTATCTCCACAGGCTTTGGGCTTCCTGAGAGACTTGGTAGTTTTTCACCAAAGAAATTCTTGTACATCCGCCCATCCTTGTTGTTTCTCCTCTCCGGGCCATCCCTTTGCTCACCTTGAGTCCCTACTTGACTCCCTAGGCGGCTGTAGTTCCCTTCCTCAGATTGCTCGGGAATCGGCTCGGTCGGTTCAACGTGTATGGTAGGTTCGTCCCTATTTTCGTGGAACATCTGTCTCATTTTTTCCCTTTGTTTAGCTAGCATAGCCCGAATCATGGCTTGAACTCCAGCCATGGTGACTGGCTCGGGTGCAACTCCTACTACAACAGGTATTTGCTGAATCACTGGGGGTTGATTCCTATTCCCATTCACATACCCAGCTCCACTGCGGGTTCTTGTCATTTTGATGTATACACCGTATAAGGTGAATTTAGATCTTTGTTTAGGATAGACGTTTAAATCATCCTTATCACTCCAAAATGTTTACATGCTAGTTCTAATATCGTAATCGTACGTTTAGAATCCTAAACACATAAGGTTTCCGGATCCGGTTGGCAACAGACCATAGATCTGAATAAATAACAGCATATAAGGCACACAACATTTAGTACATAAAAGTATTTTAGGCATAATTCCTAAAATAAGCTAGTGCTCACACCTCACTATCATTGCCTAGCATTCTAAGTTCAAGTCTAGAAATCGTACAAATTCCTAGTTCGCTTAAACTAATGCTCTGATACCAACTGTGACATCCCCAAAATCACGGCCATAAAAGACCGGTTTTGTTTATACTTTATTTCAAAATCAAAGTAACCTTTTAATAAAAGAGTTGCGGAATTTGTCCCAAAACAATAATATGATAAAGATTTATCAAAAGCATTTCCTTATAAATGTATTTCATTAAAAGACTTGGCATGTCATGTTCGATACAGTATATAAGTATAAACAATACAATATAAGCCTTACTACATTATTTCATATCTACAAGCCTATATCCGTAATCCCTCATCCCAACACATCACAACTATGCTCGAGCGCCACTACCTGTAATACATAAAACTGAGTGGGTCAGGCTTGGGAGCCTGGTGAGCACATAGGGTTTTCAACCCACAATAAATAAGTTTATTAATTTCATCGACCAACAATAACCCGATTACCTGTTCCCGTTATCCTCACCTTACGTCCGTAAACACCTATCATAAGGGACCTATCCTAAGGATCATCATCGGGATGGACACTACTGCTAAGGGGGTTCCTCAACAATAAATGTCCTAAAGGAAACCATGAGGGGGATGGAGTACACCGGTGAACACATCGTTCACAAACACCTACATGTTGCGAGCCTGCCAGCGTTCCACTGGACTGTCTAGAAGAGTCTGTGGTCATCATCTATACTCCGCTAGATGACTGGATCAACAACAACAATATCGAGGCCTCTCATCATTTTATCACACATCGTCTTGTTACATATACCCATGTTTTACCCCAACATTTTTGTGGATATAAAATACATATAAAGTTTAAATCATTTAAAACTTGTATAAAAACATTCATCCAACATAGATAGCAAGTATACAGATAATATGCACACATAGCACGTAATATATAAAATACTTCATATCTATGTGTAAGATGAAAGTAACTATGCACTCACTTGAAAATATGGTGATTCCGAACTCAGACAACACTTCGCTTCTAAAAAAATAATTTCCTTCGACGAAACCTAGTATTATTACCACTAGAGTTTAGTCTATTATTCGCCGAGACTAATTAATAGTCTAGCTATTATTACTATTATATAAGCGTTAAAAAATACTTATATAACCCATAATAATAGTCCAGGTATTTATTATAAGTTCCTAATAACGTTACTATAATTAAATAAAAGCTATGTTAAAAATAGCGTAGGCGTAGCTCACTTACAGCGGGTTTTATAGAAAACCAGACTTTGCTTGGAGCAGCGTTCCCGAGCCAAAAATCTCTTCTTCTCGGAGCCGTCGAGCACTTCGGGGCTTCCGCTTCGTGCTAGGGAGGTTCCCTAGGCTTTTCGGGGGATTTCGGGGCTAGAGAGAGGTTCTAGAGAGAGAGTAAAGAGAAGAAAGAATGGGAAAAGTGTAAAGAAAATGAGGGTGGGAGAGATGGTATTTATAGGGTGAAATGTGGCTGAACTTGGTGCCACATGTCACCATCTGGTGGCAAGCCTTGGGGAGAAAGCAATGACCAAGATTGTGCCACGTCACCTATTTTCGCACAGTACACTTTCAACTTCTAAAATCCGTAACTTTCACATACAAGCTTTGTTTCTAACGTTATTTATATCCATGCGTAGGTAAAAATAATATATACAACTTTCATTTTGACTCTGTCGGCTAATTCTCGATTGATCTTAAATTTAACAGTACGAGGAGATTATACTGTTAAATGTCCGTGTAAAATTCATAACTTCTACATATAGACTCTGTTTTTGTCTTTCTTTTTACCATTGAGTTCCTATTAATGAGATATTCAACTCTCATTTAGGTCGCGTAAGCCAAAAACCGCTTGAACTAAAATTCGAGTTTCGGACCGTGTACTGCTAAGCCGAATCTTAGAAAAATCATAACTTCCTCATACGAAGTCAGATTTGGGCGTTCTTTTTATGGATGTTCTCGGTTTAACATATACTACAACTTTGGTTTAGATCACTAAGGCTAAAAAGTCCTCTATCGTAAATTCACTATTTACGTCTCCCGGTGCCGTGCCGGTTTTGCCGTAAAACTTCGACGGGCCATAACTTCTTCGTTATAACTCAGATTTCGCCGTTCTTTATATCCCCGTAATCCTTGTTTCGACCACTACAAATTTATGTAAAGATATCAGACTTATCTCATACTTTAATTTTGATTCTTATTTTTATTCTTTATTAATTATATATTTATAATTAAGTAATAAGCACACAAATACACATAATTCACATATAATCCAAATATTTCATCTTTATTACTTCAAAAAGATTTACAATATTTGACCTAGACTATTACATTGTCTAAAAATGCTTAGCCTCAAAACCCGGGCGTTACATAAGTCACTCGTAGTGGGATTAAATAATCTCAGAGTAATTGATTTGACCCAGTTGCGAAACTCTCGTCTGAATCTAACCGTTGTAGGGATGAATTTTCTACTTGAAGGATTATCCAAGCCTTCTATCGAGTATAAGTGTTCTGTAGGTGTTCATAGTCAGTGACTTTGTTTCCCTTTGAAGCATCAATGTGATCGGGGGTTGGAAGCATTTTGTTTGGTATGAAACTCTATGAGGTTGGCATGGTGGCGGTTCGGCGTGGTAGGTTTGACAGGTAGTCAGACCATTGAGACTTTAGGTTTTGGATTTCAGGTGAGATAGTATTGGTTTTACTTGAGAGATTAAGGATTCGTTCTTCACCGGGCTTGAAGAACTATTCTAAGGATGGTTTCAGTAAATTTAGATAGGCTATGCTATGATCAGAATTGGAAGTGTTATGTTTGGTCTGTTATTTGTTGAGAGTTGGGCATGGAGATGTTTCAGCATGAGCGGTCTGCTGGGGAGCCAGACCATTATAGATTTCAAGTCTCAGAAAGGTAGAAGTGGTTTGCAAGGGCTGAAAGTTGATTGTTGTCGTTAAGATAGAAGTTCCAGTTTGGGTTCTGATTGTCTTAGGAAGAATGTCTTATGCCTAGAATTTCCGATTGTGTCCCTCAGGTGGATTGTTTTGTTATGAGTGGCAGTAAGGAGCAATTTTGAGGGCGAAATCTAATTTAAGTGTGGGAGAGTTGTAACACCCGGAATCTCAGAGGTTCAATAGTTGAAATTAAACCAATTTCGAGTTGAAGTCAATGAGTTGGAGGAGCCAACTCAACATGTTGAAGATGGAAGGATCACAGAGACTTAATGGGCCAACTCGACGAGTCGAGGTGCCACAACTCGGCGAGTTGGGTGCTGTTTGAGAAACCCTAATTTTTAGGGTTCAAGCCAAATAAATATGTCATTATGTCCCATGCCCTGGCCTCCTCATCAACCCCCTTAGCTTAGAAACCGTAAAAATCTAACCCTTATCATCTTTGTGTGTTCTTAAGCTTGTGAAGATCATTTTTGGTAGATTAGAGCCATGGGAACAAGAAGAGGAAGTTGGTGAAGGAGAGGTAGTGAAACTTGAGCATGATGATCTGAAACATCATAATCTTTTAGCACTCATTTGAGGTATAAAGGTAGATATTGCCTTATATTTGCTTGGATCTCTTCTTGGGGTAGACTATATGTTTGGGTTAACTTGGGCCATTGAATTTGACTTATGTCTTTGACCTAGTTTTTCCTAAGGGGTGTTTAGGATAATATAAGTTGTATTTAAGGAAAATATGGGCTTAGGATAAGGCCCATATATAATTGGGCCTAATTTGGAAAATTAGGCCATTAGTGGGCCTTTGTGGATCTTTTGGTTTTGGGACTTTTGGTTAATGGAATAGGGACTCAGTTTTGGTTCATGTTGGGGTCGATGGTAAATTAGTCATGTTACCCCAAGTATGGATGGTGGCCCTTAGAATGGAACCCAATTGCTAATTGGGTGTTATTTTGATTTGTTAGATCGAGGTGTCGTCAGGGCAACGACTTAGGGTTTCTTTTAGTAAGCTTCAACATTCAAGGTGAGTCTCCTCACCATGTCAATGGGTCGAAGGCACCAAGGGCGACCCATGTTATTTAGCTGTAATGGTTATTTGCGAATGTGTTGTCAATGTGCTATGTATTTATATGAAGACCATGTGGAGGCTCCAATGACAGTTAGATAAGACCATGTGGGGGTTCCCATGGTAGATAGTCAAGACCATGTGGGGGTTCCCATGGAAGTTAGTTTCCATGTGGGGGTTCCCATGACACCCGAAGTAAGACCATGGAGGGTTTCCAAAGCATCCTTATACGTTTCCATGCATGACTTATGTGGACGTATGAAACGACCCAAAAATGTATGGTAAAAACTTCATTTTATTATAATCAAAACACTATTATAACTTTGTTCAAAACATTGTAAAGAATTTCAAGTAAAACAATTATTAGTGTCCAATCCCAAAGATCACATATTGCGGAAAACACGGGTGTATGCGCTGCGATCGTCCCGAGCTCTTTCATTTGAAAACTGGAGTACCTAAAACAAAACTGAAAACCGTAAGCACAAAGCTTAGTGAGTTCCCCATACATACCCCATATGAAACCACAAAAGTCATATCAAACAAAGAAACAAAAGAAGCTCTTCTTAAATCAAAACGAAAAGGCGATATGTTTATACTTGACATCAAACCCGTTGTTAGTGTTCCTTCAGTTTGTCTACTTTCGAAGGCTACCTCTAATATTAGATGGCTGTGGCATCGAAGATTGTCTCATTTTAATCATATGAATTTGAACAAATTAGTGGTAAAAGATCCTATTCGAGGTTTGCCAGTTTTAAAATTTGATAATGATACTTTATGTGCATCTTGTGAACAAGGAAAACAACATCGATAAGGACATCCAATTGTGATTGATTCGAAGATCATCGAAGCTTTGGAACTTCTTCATATTGACCTTTGTGGACCTTCGACAGTTGAAACACTCAACAAAAAGAGGTACATTTTGGTTATAGTTGATGATTTTTCTAGGTTTACTTGGGTATATTTGCTTCGTTTAAAATCAGAAACAGCTCAAGTGATGATCGATTTCATTAAACACATTGAGTTAAGTCTAAAGAAAAAGGTTTTCAAGATCAAGAGTGATAATGGATCAGAATTCAAGAACAAGATTCTGGATTCGTTTTTGGCTGACAAAGGAATTTCTCACAATTTCTCATCTCCTTATACACCTCAACCGAATGATGTTGTCGAAAGGAGAAATTGTCCACTTTGTGAAGCAGCAAGAACGATGTTGACTTATGTGAATCTTCCACAATATCTTTGGGCTGAAGCTATTTCAACCGCTTGTTTTACTCAAAATCGGTTTTTTATTCATAGAGGATTTGATATTACCCCTTATGAAATCATTAACAACAGGAAACCAAATGTTACAATTTTCCAGGTTTTTGGTTGCATGTGCTTCGTTATGAATGTTAAGGATAATCTTTCGAAATTTCAGTCTAAGGCTGATGAATGAATATTTTCAGGCTATTCTCATAATTTTGTGGCATATAGGGTGCTTAACAAGCGAACAAGGAAGATCTAAGAGACCTTTAATCTTACATTCGATGATCACTATATGAAAAGAGTAGAAAAATGTTTTGAACAAAAAGCAATTCTTAATAAATCAAATGATGAATATGAAAGTATTAATTTGTTAGATTTTGATTATGATTTAATTTTTGGTACTTCTGATAGGGCTGTTGATGCAGAAGTTCATGTTGAGGATAATCGAATTCCTGAAGCGTCGAAACATTCTGAGGATTCGACAGTATTACAACTAATTGCTGATTTAAACTCTACAACAAATTCTCTTATACATGTCGATGGTGTAACAGTTCAACCCAATGCTCGAGTGCAGGGGGGCACTTGAGTTTGACTGATGGAATTGAGGGGGAGAAAAATTTCGACAATGTACAAAATCAAGAAATTGAAAATATTGAGGGGGAGCATCATACAAATGATCTTTTTGTTGAGGGGCAGCAAAATAGCTCAATACCAATTTCTTCAAATGATGTTTTTCATGATTTTGTTGACAATGTGTTGAATGCAGGAGATGACATGGAGCATGAAGACGAATTCAAAGATGCACCTTTGGACTTTGATCCTACATATCGTCCAATAGATAGATGGACTCAAAATTATCCACACGAACAAATTCTTGGTGATCCACAAGTTGGAGTATTAATGAGGGCTCAAATTCGTGCGAAAACGAGGTACTAAATACTCACCAAGAATTTTGTATGTTTACTGTTTTTATATCGAAAATTGAACCAAAGTCTGTTAAGATTTTATGCGATCTGAACTGGCTGAGTTCGAAAGAAACAAAGTCTGGAGACTTGTTCCCAACCCACAAGATACTTCAATAATTGGTCTTAAATGGATTATTAAAAATAAAACGGATAAAGAAGGTAACATCGTGAGAAATAAGGCTAGGCTAGTAGTTAAAGGTTATTCGCAACAAGAAGATATAAATTATGAGGAAACCTTTTCCCCTGTCACAAGACTCGAGGTTGTTCGAATATTTGTAGCCTATGCAACACACAAGGATTTTGATGTCTACCAGATGGATATTAAGTGTGCTTTTCTCAATGGTGAACTCGAAGACATGGTGTACGTTGAACAACCCCCATGTTTTATAAACATAGAATTCCCTAATAATTGTTATATTTTAGATAAAGTTTTTTATGGGTTAAAACAAGCACCAAGAGCCTGGTATGCAACTCTTACCAATTTCTCAAAGTAATTGAAATTTAAACAAGGACCAGTTGATCCCACTCTATTTCAAAAGAAAGTTGGGAATCATGTCATTCTTGTTCAAATTTATGTTGACAATATTACTTTTGGCTCTACTGACACTGATTGTGGTATCCTTCGAAGACAAGCTTTTTCGTACAAGCATTCTCAAATGCTGATTTGGGGGGTTGTAATCATGATCGAAAAAGCAGAAGTGGTGGATGTCAATTATTGGATGGGAAGCTTGTGAGCTGGTAATCGAAGAAATAAACATGTGTTTTGATTTCCATGGCAGAAGCAGAATATGTTGTTGTTGCAACTTGCACTTCTCAAATCATATGGATTCAAAGTCAACTGCGTGATTAGGCAATTAACATGAAGGAAATTTCGTTGTATTGTGATATTGCCATATTTATACATATTTTACGCAATATTTATTTACATTTCTTTTAATATTTTGGTTATTTGCATAGAATTACGGTACTTATAAGGATAAATTGTTATTTCCAGCCAAAGTAGAAGCATTTTCGAAGAAAGGGACCAAAATTGACAATAATTGGAACTTTGGAGACTTGAAGGCTTAAAAGACAAGAAACCCACGAAATTTTAATATTCACGTCGTGAATAGTTCATGATTCACGAAGTGAGTGGAGAAGTCTAGAAGATATGCATCTGGGTGAAAGAGTCATTGTCGAATACGTAAAACTTGCATTCACGACGTGAATCCTTATGGTTCACGACATGAACTCGGTAAAATCAGGTATTATAAATTCTTTTGCTCATTACGAATTTAAAAACTTTTGGCTGGAGAAAAGGGTTTCAGAAGACGAATTTCAGAAAAAGAAAAGTCTTGGAAAAAGGTTTTCAACACCAAAAGAGTAGAGGTTCATAATTAGTTTAATTGTGGGGTAAAACCTACAAAGAGTTATTTTTTTTGTTTCAATTATTTTTCTGCATTACAAAACTCACGGCGTGAGCTTTAATGTTCACGACGTGAGAACTAGTATTTTTAGTTCTATTTGTTTTTTTAGTTTATCTTTCTTAGTTCAGTTTTACGTTTTTATTTTTTGTTTTATTTTAGGAGTTCATGACCAGAGGCTCTAACACACATTTGGTGCCACCACTTGAAGATCCCGAGTCTGCAATTCACAAAAAGAAGGATAAGAACGTGAAAGAAGATCAAACACCAAAGAAAACACCTTTACAAGAATTCAAGTCAGTGTTCTCAAAGAAGTCGGGGAAAAAACAGAGGAGTCGAGTTCATCTTCAAAGAACAAGAGCAAGCTTGAAAACTTAGAGCAAATACCTGTCCAAACCGAATCCGAATACGATACCGAGCCTGAATTTGAATTACATACAAGTGAACCCGAGAACGAGCCAAGGAACGAGATGGCGGACATTGAAGAAATGTCCATGGGAGCTTATAAAAAGAGAATTCAAGATGATATTGGTCCAAGTTTAGTACAACCTACCATTCCTGCCAATGCCACATTTGAGCTGAAAGGACATATCCTTTCTGCACTAAAGGATATCCCATTCTATGGAAAGAATCATGAGGATGCGTTTAAGCACTTAGATGAAGTCAACGACATTGATGATTATTTTAATGTCTAGAATGTGAATAGAGATACTGTCTTGCTAAGGATGCTTCCCGTTACTTTTAAAGGAGCTGCTAAGGATTGGCTAAAAGTACTTCCACCTGGCACAATCACTACTTGGGCTCAAATGCGTGAGCATTTTCTAGAGCAAGTCTATCCACCATCCAAGATAGATAAAATCAAGAAGGCAATAAGTAATTTTGAATAAAACCCGGGGGAGTCACTTTACGAAGCATGGGAGTGTTACAAAGGGTTGTTAAGGAATTGTCCTCAACATGACGTTAACATTCAACAAGAAGTGTCCATATTCTATGACGGGGTCAATGTGATGACAAGACAACTCCTTGATTCTCAAGGACCACTTACAAAGAAAAATCCGGGTGAAGTTAAGGAATTAGTTGAAGAATTTGAAAAGCATTCTCGTGAATACCACAATCCAAGGAATGAAGGTGTAAAAGGGGTTGGGAGTGCACGTTATGAAGAAATGGTTGCTATGATGGAAATGCTAAATACTATGGACCAGAGATTGACCCAAATGGACTAATCAATTCATGCAATTAGATTTGGTTGTGAATGATGTAATGAGCAACACTTGACTAAAGATTGCCATTTGGATGAATATGGGAACAACAAGGCTCAAGTTTGCTATTAAAGTGGAGATAAATATGATGAGGACTGGAGAAAACCATAGAAAGAGTAGCTGCCATACAATGAATACAAGTAGCAAAAGGAAGAGAAATATAAGCAAACAAGCCGAGGCTTCTACCAAAAAGAGCAGCCACCAACCAAGAAGAAAGTAGACTTAGAACACATGTTGACCCGATTCACGGAAGCATCCAAGAGAAGACATGATGATATCGATGCAGCGCAAAAGGAACACATGAATATGATGACAGAACAGCACAAAATGATGATTGACCAGCAAGCTTCATTAAAAAATCATCAAGCATTGATTCAAAGTTTAGAAGTCCAAGTTGGTCAACTCACTACTTTGGTTAATAACAAATTATCTTCACAACTTCCTGAAAATAAAGCTCAACCGCATGTTATGGCTATTGATACTGAGAAGAGGCAATCTCTAAGTTTTTGGAAGCACTAGAAGTGGAACCAAAGCAGCCCGATCCAAAGTCGAAGAAGCCGAAGCTCGAAAATGAAGACATGGCTGAAACACCAGACTCAATTTGTGAGTCCGCCATGCTCACATCGTGGGGCCAGTCTAAACAGAAAATGTCAGAATCCGTTCCTACTTATCGACCACCTTTACCATTCCTGTCTCGAGCTAATCTTAGTCCACTAGAAAGGGAACATCTGGAGTTTATTCAATTAATAAAGGGTATTCCAGTTAATACCCCTTTTATCGATTCGCTTTCAAAAATTCCAGCATACGTGAAACTCCTACAAGATCTTGTAGACACCCGTCAGCAGTTGAAGAAGAATTCTAAGGTCATTCTTTGTGAAAAATCTCAAGAGCTGTATTGGGAGAGTTTCCTAAGAATATGGGAGATCCTGGACGCCTCACTCTTCCATGTGAGTTTGGGAATAATATGAAGATTTATGTTTTAGCCTATTCTGGGGCTAGCATAAATTTAATGCCTTTTTCATTCTATCAAAAGTTGAACATTCATAAAATGAAGGCTACAAAGATGAGTATTCACATGACCAACCGTTCAGTGACACAACCCTGGGGCATTGTGGAAGATATTCTAGTAAAAATTGGGAAATTCGTTTTTCCAATAGATTTTGTGGTTTTAGATATGAAAGAAGACCCCGATGTTCCGATTATTCTTGGTCGGCCGTTACTAAATACTGCTGGGGCTTTGGTTGATATACGCGAATCCAAGCTCACTTTGAGAGTTGGAGATGATAAGGAAATTTTTGGAATGGAAGATGGTTTCCAATGGAGTGATGTTCAAGAAGAGGTTTTTAACATTGATGAAGATAATGAACTTGAAGAATTGGAAAAGCTTATGAAAGAATAAATCAAAAGAATTAATGAAGTCAAACACACTAAACCAAGAGCATCCGTTCCATTTTTCGTCGATGTCATTACTTATACAAAACCAACATCTTTGATAAGTGAGGAAAGTGATGAGGACGAGGCTACTTCCAAGGAGACAATTCCAATGGTGAAGGAAGAGAAGGTCCTTATTGAGCTAAAGAAGAAAGAAGAAAATTTGGAAACAAAAGGGACCAAAAGGAAGTTTGACATAAACGAGGCAAAGGCTAAAAAGGAAAATTCGAAAAAGGCATACATTATACGAGTCCAAGCATACAAGAGGCGATGGAAGGAGCAGAAAATCCAGCTAATGATGGACTCATTTGAAGATTCAACATAGGAGTCACGGAGTCTAGCTCAAGACTCCTAAAAAAGAAGCGCTTCTCAGGAGGCAAACCGAGTTTGGTTTGCATTTTCTTTCTTTTTCTTTTTAGTTTTTGCGTTTTTAGTTTTAGGGAAATAGATCATATCATCCAAATATCTTTATACACAATATAACACTGAGTGCGGGGTCCCTAAAAATGAAGTGGTACTAATTAAAAAATGTAGTTAATAGACAAATTTGGAGTTTATAATTAATTTCATGATCAGACAATATGCACACCATGAATCATTATGATTCACGACGTGAGTCCAGGTTGAAACGGACAATATGCTCCTTAGCACATTATTAGTCCAGCCCACTCCATGTTATAGTTCTATATAATTAAATGGCCCATTTTTTCAATTTAGTCCATGTCTGATTTAATTAAGTGACCCAATTGTACAACCCAAACGGACTCATGACGTGAATCCTGAAACACACGGGACCACGGATTAAAGATAGAAAACTCATTGACCTACTTCATTCTTTATTTCCCACAAAGTGAGAAGTTGTTTTCTGGTCCCCCTCTTCGCGATTGCGGCCGATTCCATTATTTAATCATCTTTTGCTTACGTAATCCTCCAAATTAGGTAAATTAATATTCTTTACATTTTCTATTATTGATTTAATTGCTAGATTTAGGGGTTAGGGTTTGTTTTTCATTATATTATCAAAATCAATGCCGTAAAAGTTTATATTATCTAAATCAATGCCGTAAAAGTTTAAATGTTATGGCAATAAACCCCAAGCATTGTATTAGCCCATTTTGTACACAACTTAGACGATTCTAAATTCAATTACAACTTCACGACGTGAATCTTTAGGGATTCAAGACGTGAATCCTAGGACTTGACAGTTTCTGTTCTGTTTAATTCTAATCTTTTGGGATGTTTTTGGTGGCTGTGCTTTATGATTATTTATGCAGAAATGGATCCTAGGAGGGAAGTACCAATTGGAGTGGCGGATTTACATCCATTCTACAATTTGCCAATAACAATGTCCTGAGAAATTTTGACTTGCTGGAACAACCGTTTGGGGTGGCTTTACAACAGGGAGATTGCAGTTGCACCCACCATTAATTGGACATGCTTGAGGGAAGTTGGACTTTTGGATAGGCTGTCCCTGTTTCTTACAAATAAATTTATTGGAGGTGGTTTTTCGTTTACTTGTTCAGGATGGCTTAATCTTTTCAGCATTCAAGAGAGGGTTTATAAGGAATTATGTGTGGAGTTCTTCTTGACAGTGACATTCCAAGAGAATGTCCAAGACCCTCATTTTCAGCAAGCTTTGGTATTCCGTCTCGGGGGAGAGTACCATGAATTCAGCCTCGTGGAGTTTTCTTGGAGGGTGGGGATATATAATCCCCAAGAGGAAATGACTCCTAAGTTTGGCATGTTCTTGAGGGAAGCGGTCAGAGGTTATACAGATGGTGCTACTGGGTTTGGTTTCTGGCACAATATTGCATCTGGGGTATTCAACTATGGAGTGTCTCCCGAGAACAACATTTGGTCTCTTATCCACCGATTACTCCACCGATTTATCATGTTTTCCAACAACCATAGGAGGCATAGGGATGAAATAGGAGGCAATGAATCTTGAGTCAAGAGTCGTGTTTGTCTAGACAAGTGTCGTTAGAGTCTAAGAAGTTAAGATTCGAGACCCACAATTAAAAATAAGTGTGGGGTGAGTCAAGAGAGAGGATGAAATTAGCAAGGAGTCATAGAAATTCTACATTCAGAAGTGCTTTATTAATTTAGATATTGGAATAAAATGCCAAAAATAATAAGAAGAATGGGCAGTTTTACTTTACAGTTGTCCAGTTTTCACGTTGTGAGCCTATATTACTCACGTCGTGAGTTGGGTTACAAGGGATTTCAAAATCTGCATTCCTGCAACTTCACGTTGTGAAACTATATTACTCAAGTCATGAGTTTTCTACTTTCACTAAATTTGGAGTTTTTATGATGAGTATTATGGCCGTTTCCTCTATTATACACTGTGGCGTATGCTTTCCCACATTATTTATATACGTTTGGAAGACTTACACTACTCTTATGGGAGATTGAAGTTTCGTTTCATCACTTGTTCGCTTGTTGGCTCATTTACATCTTTCCTCTATTATCCACGTTCCTGTTTAGAAGAAGTTCCATATTCGAGATGCTCATTTTCAACCGTGCGTCCAGAGTTCGATGTTGCCACTTCTATCCCAGGGAGTCTATTCCCTTTTCTCCCTTTTATTGCTTTTACTTTAGTTTATGCATACAATGAGGGCATTGTATGTAATAAGTGTGGGGTAGGGGGTAGAAAACGTAAATTGCTAGAATTTAGAAAATTTTGAAAAATTTAGAAATAGATTTGAAATAATAATCTAATTAAAATTTCTAGTAACAATATAATTTGAACTTAAGTTGTTAGTGTTGCATGGGGTATTCCGATGAGATTTTAAATGTTTAGTTGAGCCGATACACGTTATAGTGCATTTGTGGCCTCCTTTATTCTAGTGAAATCATGCGATAAAAACACAACCTCGCTTAGTGTGAGGAATGCAATATGTTTAGCAGCTTGTACTTGAAATGTATCCAAGAAAATTACTACCCTAACCAATAAGGGTTGAAGTTAAGCGCCCCTGCTTAAGCATGTAGGTTTTGAGTGGAAAAAAATGAGTACATGTAAAAAAAATAAAGAAATTACCAAAAAGTCAAAAAGTTGAAGAATTTTTGGAGCTATAAAAGTATGAAGATCAAAAGATCCAAATTCTGAAAAGTCACAAGTTAAAGATACAAAAAATCCAAAAGGTGGTGAAATCGAAGAAATTAAATAAGAAGTGAAGAATTCAAGGGCTCCGTAGTATGGTATCTTAAAAGTTGTAATTCTCTAGTTTATGTATGCTTAGGTAGCTTTACAAAAATACCTTGAGGTTAAGGAAGTTTTCTACGGATGGATTTGGAGGGATGCATAAAATTAGCATCGTTCAAAAGAAGTGGGCATGTGTTTATGAGGATTGTGAGTATTTAGAATTGATGGGGGTTACTTAGGAAACATTTTAGACACAAATGCATGCGTTGAGGGCTTGGCATAATGGCTGAGGTGGAATTGGATTGTTTTATGTGATGCTAGTAATGAAGGTTTAAGTTTGAATTCATTAGATTTGCTTAAGGGCAAGCAAAGCACAAGTGTGGGGTATTTTGATATTTCCATATTTATACATATTTTAGGCAATATTTATTTACATTTCTATTAATATTTTGGTTATTTTCATAGAATTATGGCACTTGTAAGGATAAATTGTTATTTGCAGCCAAAGTAGAAGCATTTTCGAAGAAATGGACCAGAATTGACAATAATTGGAACTTTAGAGACTCACAAAGTGCCATTCACATCCGCCATAACCCTGTGCAACATTCGAAAACCAAGCACATTGCTCTTCTATATCTTTTTATGAAAGATTACGTTGAAGATGGAAACATAGAAGTTCATTTTGTAAAGACACCTGATTAGCTTGCTGATATTTTTACAAAACAATTAGATAAAAAAATATTTCATGATAATTCTGAATGGATTAGGAATGATGGATGCGAATTCTGTTCTTGTACAATCTTCATTAGAATGACAAGGCACAATGGTCGAAAGCTGTCGATTCAACGGTTACTGTTCATATGTAACGCTCCGACATGCTTTGCTTTCAACATCATGGACAATGGTTTTCCAACATCTTCGTTACTTTTGCTATTTTTCAAATTTTCAGTAGTCAGGTGCAATGATTTCGTTTTTTCATTTCTTTTTCAAAAACAACAAAAAGATTTTCATTTTTTTTCTCATTCAAAATTCAAAAATATCAAAAAGATTTTCTTATTTTTGTTATTTTCTTTCAAAACTCAAAAATCCAAAAGTATTTTTTATTTTGTTAATATCGTCTTGTGCAGATTTTAGCGAAGATTTTTGATTGTTTCATGCTTGCTGCTTGAGGGAAAGGTATATTTTCGAAACTTTATCCAATTTATGATGTCCCTAGAAGCATGATGCAACATGTCGACCCAAGCCTCCATGACTCAATGTGTTTTCGAAAGCCTTAATGATTTTCTCATCACGAAGATTCCTACCCAATTAGGTTGAATTCACATTAGTCTCAGAGTTACCTTACTCGTCTAATATGAGTTAAGAGTTTCCTTCTTGTTCTAATCATAGTAGAGGTCCTTTTGAATCTTAAACCAATCTTTTTCATCCTATGATTCTTTCACATTCACAAACAATGAAATATGTCCAAGAGATCTCTGGTATAAACCAATCAAGATTTAGACATATCAAACATCTATGTGTATGATCTGGATTCATGAGACTGTCATGAAAGTGAAACCCAAAATATCAATCCATTTAAGGAATTGACAGGAACTTTGTTCCAGATTTTAACGAAACAATTGTTTCAGTACCTACTTTCGATACTCCAAATCATATTCTTTCGTTTTGAGTGATCTTCATAAAATGTTCGAATCCTACAGCATATTTACCCAACATATTTACTTGATAAATTTTTTACAATGCTTACTTGTCACTGACTACACTAGTCATACATGTGATTTCATTTACAAATTGTCACTCTTATGTTTAATGTGATTTGTAACGAAATTTTTAGCCACCTATGAATTCTGATAAAAGAATCGGTTCGATACTTCTCTATAAGTATTTGATTGTAATTCACGGGAAACCACACAAGCTATTTGTCATCTCTCTTGATGAATAATGAAGCGATCTTTGCCCGAGATTTTACTGCTTTTATGTCGAAATAATTTTGACATCACATTATCCAAAAAAAGTTATCTTGATTTTTTATATTTTTGTTTGGAACACTTATGTACTCACGAAATCCTTAAGGTTCTGAGTAATACCAATTCAGGCTGATGATTTCAAAGGTATGGCACATCACTTCGCTTTTAAACCCAATAGTGAAAGAGCCCAACCTCCATACCAAATGTTACTGATGGTTCTCATTCTATGGGGACAAGCGAAATGATTGAATGATGTGACATTTTGAGTTCTTGTCCGGTTATCAAGGAAAAAGTGTACATCACTTTTTCATGCGTGACTACTTTTTCGGTGATTGGTATGATTTTCAAGGAGCCACGTCAGCCTCATTTAATGCCAAAAACCGATTCAAATTCGAATTCAGGATACATATAAAAAAGGTTTTTGGGGTTCATTCCAATTTTATGTATATTGAAAATCCCCAAATTAAAAGAAATCTCTGTATTCTTCACCGATTCTTCAAACCTTAACCATGGCTGCCACAAATGTTCCTGTTGCTCCATCACAAACCACTAAAGACATTACATCGCAACCAATGATCAAGATTCAGAGTACAAACTTTCAAGTTCAAGCTGATGTGTCTATTTATCCTGAAGAATTGAAGACGCTCATTGTTACTCTTCAACATTCCGTATTATCAAAGGCGATGTTTAGTTCTTTTTCTGCACCAGTTTCATGGCTGTCTCTTGCTGGTTCTATGACTACATATAGCAAGACGATGAACACAATTACTTTTCAAATGGTGAATGACAAGAAGTTTCTATTCTTAAAGAAGACTTTAGCTTAGATTCTCATTCTTCCTAACGTTGAACCCTTCTACAAGGTAACGAATGAACAAATCATTCATAAGTTCAATGAGATGAATTATCAACCTACTCTCACTAAAATCAGTGAGTTTAAGAAATCTGGTTGACGTTGTATGTGGAATTTTTCTTTGAGATATATCTTTGTTGCTTAACTAGAAGAACAATAGGGTTAGATAAAGGCCGTTTGGAGGTTTATGAAATGGTTGTAGGATTATACTATGATTTGTCGGTGGATTATACAACTTAACTCTAGAATTAGTTTGTGAAAAGCGTAAGGAACACGAATGCATTTGATGGGATCTTGTGTGCTCGTTACTGGAGCTTAATTATACAATATGCTTATGATAAAGAAGGTATTTTGGATCAAGATAATGATGAAACTACTGTATTCTCTATGTTTCATCATCCAAAAGCTGTTGAAGATGATGCGATAGTTTTTCCATATGTTGCCAGAATTCCAAAATGCCATGCTTCACAAGGTTGATCCATCTCACCTTGTTTTGGTGAGTTATTTGAAGACAATCAATCTTGATATCGAAACTGGTATGTTGTTCACTACAACCACTAGTCCATTGAAGAAGAAAGGATCTAAGAAAGTTATGAAGGGATGTCCATCAAAAATACAACCTGAGCAAGTTGAGAAGGTTGTTAAGGATTCTACAAAGAAAAAGGTGCACATTGAGCCACCTCCAATTGTTGCTTCTAAACTAATGTCGACGCCTAAAACGGAAGTAATACCTTCAAAATCTGGTGTGCTGTAGAAATTGAAAAATATGGCTCATGTCACACCCCGCTAAAGCGGAAATGCAAAATATGACAGCGATAACGGTTTCATTGCAAAAGATAAAGATACATCACCATAGAAATATTCAAAAGTTTACAACCCATAGCTTAAAAGAAACAAGTACAAGTTTTTCCAAAATAACATTGTTCAAAATATAACTTCATAAATAACTTCAACACGATGCATATGCTCTATCATGATGAATCTTTATATCCACTTACTAATTATTTCCTAAAAAAGCATGTAAAACGAGTGTCAACTATGAAAATAGTTGGTGAGTTCACAAGTTTATAATTCCTAAAAATGTAAAAAGCATGTAATATAAATTTAAGGGTGTTTCAACACATTTAAATGTGTTTCAAATTCATAAAAATGTAAAATATTATCAAATGGTTTCCAAAATTGTCAAACCTTGTGTTTTTCATTCTAAATACAATAGAGGTTTTCCAGAAAATTTTCCTTGAATTTTTGATATGGTTAACTATTTTCCAAATTTTTAAGCCTTCATAACAACATAAATTCGCGAAAAATAGCATTCAAAGGATAAAAATTCTCAAACTTTTTATTTTACTGTTATTACACATTACTAAGCTGAGAAAATTATAAAAACGGATTTCCAAGCTGTTTAATTATATTTTATGATTTTTGAACATTTATTCATATAAAAATTGGAATAAATAGAAAACAGTTTCCAAAATTATCCAATCTTTTTATTTAACTATTATTATACATAACTAGGCTGGGAAAAATATAAAAAATATTTTCCAGTGGGTATTTCTATTTTTCCTTGTTTTATCCCCTTAAATAATCATTAATTGAAGAATAAATAATAAAAAGTTAAAATAAGTTACCAAAAATTTTTGTAACATCATTTACAGTGTAAGTAATCTGGGAAAAATACCAAAAGTGGTTTTCATATTGTATAATCCGGTTTTGGGTATTTATGTGTATTTAAGTGTATTTAACCTTAGAAAATAGGAGAAAAATAATTTACAGTAGAGAAAAATCATCTAAAATTTTTATGTAACCTGCTACTGTACAACATGATGTTCTGGTAAAATTTCATGAATTTTGGATAATCAGAACTAGTTTTCCTATTTTAGGCTATTATAATTACCAAAAATTGGGAAAAATAAGAATGCATCATGAAAACTTCTGAAATTATTTTAATGAGTCTCCCACCATAGTTAAGGGCTGCGAAAATTGTTAGATACAATTTTCACACCCTATAAAGTGCTTTTGTGATTTATTGTACCCAAACAAAAAGAAAATGGAAAATCATACTAAACAGCAACATAAATCGATGAAATTTAATGAGAGGTCATTATTCACCATGGGAGTCATCCACGAATTTATTCCGGATTTATAGACCTCTGGAAGTATTTTATGTGATTTATGCCCTTGTTTTCTTGTAACAATTTTAATAAATCAAAGAAATGATAAAAACTCTTGAAATTTTTCAGATGTTCATATTACCTTAATGTGAATCTGGAAAATTTTTGATTTGAATAGAATATTAACTTTTAGATATTTTTATAGACAAAATCGTTTACATGCACTATTAACAATGTACTTTGATCATCAAGCTCTTTAGCTTGATTTTCATCACGTGCATCACAGTTTGAAGACCATGCATGGACATATGTTTGTCCTAGTGATGTTTTTAAAGGAAATACTTGAATGCATAATGTGTATGAACCTTTAAAACTTGTAAAAATCCAAACTTTAGTGTTTGACATAGGTTTTGGTCCTTAGATTTCACCATTAAACAACATGCATGTTGTTCTTGGGTGAAACCCTACCACCATCATCATCAAACTTGAAATTCATGAACATGTTCATGAATGTTCATAAATAATGGTGTAGAAGGAAGAGAAATACAAGAAAACCCTTTAAAAACAAGAAGGAAAAGTAAGGAAAGGTGAAAGATTTTCGTGTATACCTTGAAGATTAGCCTTGGAAGATGAAGATTTGAGTGTGGAGAGGTGTTCTTGATTGAAAATTTTCGTGAGTTTAGAGAGAGAGGAAGAGAGTTTGAGAGTTGAAAGGATGGAGTGTGAGAGAGAGTGAAGAGAGAAGTAGAAGAGTGGAGATTGTTTTTAATGATTGATGTTTTGGGAAGAGAGAGGGCATGGGGAGAGGGGATTGTCAGATTTTTGAGTCCCTTAAAGCCTTCTCTCTCCTAAATTCAAATTTTATATAATTCCCTCCTTAATTTTTATAAAACCCTTATTTTTAGAAAAGTGTTTATTAAGCAATTCTTGATTTATTTAAAAATCTTGTTTATAACTAATAAATTATGCTTAATGTTTGATAATTTAAAATTTTATTTCATTGATTATAATCCATAATTTGATTAATAAAAATTTGATATTAGGAAGCTTATAGCCAATTTTATAAAGTTTTTAAGCTTTAAGGTTTATAAATTTGGATTTTGGCTCTTTAGGGTTTCTGGAACATTGTTTGATATTCACTATCATATTGGAATGAAATTAGAATATTTTAATTTATTTTTAGGGTTTCATACCCTTTTTCAATTGTAACAAAGTTTGAAGTTTCATTCTAATCATGGTATTGACATTTTCTATTGTAGTTAAGCAACTTACTAGAATCGTAAGAGTCAGGTATATTAGTCCTAGATCTTAGTTGGATCCTAGTTTATGCAAGATTTTTTTTACCTAATTTATACTACTAGGCCATGGCATGTTGTGCATGAATGGTTTTTATAAAGATGCATGAGTCCGAGAATGACCTGAATTTGACAGTTGTCACAACTCATAAACCTCTCCATTCCCCTGAGAGATCCATAAGTTTTTCACCAATTTTTAAAGTCAAGTGTCAAGTAAGTCGAAAGAGGGGTTTTGTTTCGTGAAATCCAAGCATTTGTTTCTCCAGCTTCGAAGAAACGGAGGGCAGAAGACATGGCTAAATGTATTTCCAAGAAACAAAAGAAGAAGCTAAGGAAGTTAGTGATTCAAGATGATTCCATGGATGACGAAGTTATTCCTTAGTATCCAATTCACTATGATCAAATGGGCCATTCTTCACCTATACGGGATTCTCCACTGAATTCGAATCTCGAGGCGACTGGAAATCCTGATGGCTCTGTGGAAACTTCTAAAGTTGATGCACCCATCACTCAAGGTGATCAAACGACGGCATCTACTCTTGTGAAGACATCAGTCATACCACCCGGAGTGTCGATTACCGAATCATTTCATGAGGAGGTTTGTACTTCAGGCATCACTGCGAACATATCTCATGTGGACACAAATGTCAAAATGGGTGAAAGAGTATCGAATACAGCTACCCAAGGTAATGCTTCTCTTGTTTTCTCATCTACCTTCGAAACACCACTTGTTGATACCATAGTTCGTTACCTCTATTTATACTTACTACTTCAACCAAATCAACTCCATCAACTCATTCACGCACTTTTGATAATACCATGCAACAACCTATTACTTCTTTATTCCCATCCTAGTCCACAGAAGGTCCTAAAACTGTTAATGTTGATGAAATAGATGATGGTGGGTTTATGGGTTCTTTTCCTGATATAGAGTTTAATACTAATGAGGAGGACATTCTTAATTAGATCTTGATGTCTTGGAAATAGTTTAAAATTCTTAATCGCAAGCTTAATTTGTTGCTACAACTACAAGAATATGGTGGAAATAAACATTCAGTGTCGCGTATCAAGGTGGATGTTATGTTGAAAGCTCACGAGCATCACATTCAGGACAAACTTGATCGAATGGAGAAAAATAATGAGTTAAGGGTTAAAGCTTAATCTAAAAACTTTACTAGAGCCCTTAGAGCTTTGAAGGATGCTGTGAAGGAACAACATGTTTTGTATGTTAAAGATGTCAAGACCATTCGTGAGGATGTCAATTTGAAACTTCAAGAGTTAAGAGAAGACATGGCGAAAGAAATCTCAGTTTTAAATCACATATATTCTACCCTTCATACGAAGGTAGATATAATTGATGATGCGGTCATAAAAGTTATTGAATGGTATAATTCTTTTGTTACCAAGTTTGAAAAGAAGGTTGAAGTTGATGCTACCTGTTTTGGAGATATGGCAAAGTTATTGGGTGAGTTAAAGGATCTATTGTCAAAGTATGGATCTTCGACATTTTCAATTTTACTCCTGAGTTCTTCACTCAAAAGATTACTTTGCTAGAGTCAATAATTCTTAAAGAATTAGCTTGTGAAACTTCTTCCATTTATGTAAACGGGTTCCCCACCTATTGTTACAGGGGTGCAAAGGGGAGAAAGAAGGCATGTTGGTATTAGTAAAGGTGAAGGAGGTTCTGGTAAAACAAGTGAAGATGTGTAGGTAGTGGGAAAGGTTTTAAATAATCAAATTCCTGTGTTAATGCCAAGTAAAACTGATCCAATAACCTCTACAACTACAACAACAATGCCTTTGAAGAAGGGAATCATAATCGGTGGTAGAAGTTCGTTGTCGAAATCTAAGTCTACGGAAGCAGATAAAGGGAAAGGAAAAGAAGTAACTATTGAGATTTCAAAGGAAGAAAAGAAAGTTGCAATGGAATAAGATATTGATAAGCAAAGACAAATTCAGAGTATACTTTGACAGAGAGCCAATGATCCACCTAGTCTCAACAAAGGTGATCCTACCAAATTTTATCATTATGAATATATTAACGCCTTGGTTGTTTTTGGACAAATTCATGAGTTTGAAAAGATTCCCAAGCAAAGCTTTGATACTGTGAACTCCAACTTGAATCAGTTAGACTTCCCAATGAAGATAATGATGTTCCTGGATGAGCAGTCCGAGCTTGCAGACAAGTACAAGGATAAGCTTGAGTCTAGACGTATGAAGTTTCGTTTTCATGATGTAATTGGGAAGAAGGAATAGGATAGATGGTCACTGATCAAGAGAGTTCGGGTTCTGGCATAACCAAAGATGTTTTGTTTGAGGGTATGCTTCAGAATTATCGATATCATGCAATCCGAGTAAACAATGTCACATTTGACTTCTTGGTTGCAGACTTTCCACTAATGAATCTTCATGATTTGTTAGTTGTGGCGTTGATAATGAAGGGTGTTAATTTAGAGAAACTGCAAGTGACAATCAAGGAAGATTTTTTGAATGCTTTACACATTTGAAGATATTTATCGATGGATACTATGGAGCATTAGCCTTAATAGCTGTTGAGTTGGCAATGTCGTTGAATAAAGAAGTCATTGTTCCATAAACTATGCTTTTGAGTAAGGCTAGTTTGAAAGATTTTGAAGATGGTGAGATTACCTTGAAACCTTTAGGGATTGTTTTTGTTAGGAAAAACAAGAAGGGAAATAATTCTAAATTCCTGTTTCAAGTGTGTGATGTCGAAAGGTACAAACACCACATTACACAAATCTCATGGTAAGAATGAACAGTTGTGCCAATAATGATGAGAAGGAGAAAGCTGAAATTCGAATGATCATAAACTAGTATGCTGAGATTCAGAAGGTGATTCATCAAACTGCTAAGGTGTTAACAACTTAGATTCGACATCTCACACAAAGTGGAAGATTGATGAGTTTCGAATGTTATTATGAGGTGTCGAATATTTCTTAGTTGTATGTAATATCGAAGTCAACTTGTAAGATTATTACAAGGGCATTTTATGTTTCGAAGCTTAGTATATTTAGTACCTTGTATTTTTTGTGCTTTCAGTATCCCTATATATATGGGATGGATATATCTAGAGGTTAAGACTTAGCATTCGCTTTTGTAATCAATTTTCTTTGATCCTCTTGTATTCTCTAATAAGCAATGTAACGAACTAACCAAATTTTATTTAGATCTTGTGTCTAAATCTATTCTTACTCTGATTACGTCTTAATACTCGATTCAGTCGTTACTATCGTAAACCATTAAATCCCCACAGTTCTTCATCTTTAACATGCCAAGTTAGCTCCACCCACTCGTTGAGTTCAACTTAAATTTGGCATAATTCCACAATTAACCTTCTAAATTCTAGGCGTTACAACGTATGTGGTTTCATGTGTGGTATGTTATGGGAAACTCAGTAAGTTTGTGCTTATAAATTTTCTGTTTCTATTTCAGGTACCATAGTTTTGAAATGAAAGAGCTCGGGATGATCGCAACACATACACCTGTGGTTTCTTTAATATGTGATATTTAGGACTGAATCTGATAATTGTTTTATTTGAAATGTTTTTAGATGTTTTGAACAGAGTTGCAATAGTGTTTTGAATATAATAAAAATGTATTTTTTTTCCTTATATTTTTGGGTTGTTGATCCTGGTTGATCAAAGTTCCATGCTCCTTGTAATTTGAGCGTTTGACTATCTGATGCACCATGTTGCGTGCCATTGACAACGTGTACAGAACCAACCAATCATCCGAATCATCATCAAATCCTCGTTGCGTGCCAGCCACGTCGAACTTCACACGTAGCTTAGCCTCCCATACCGGACAACGTAATAACATTGTTTTTTCTTCTTCTTTTAATTTGTAAAAATCTGCATAATTCTTAGTGTTCAATCCAATGCCTATTGGGATTGGGATATCACATCTTTTTTTTTTTCTGCTGGTTTTGAAAAACTTTTAAACATTTTTTGTCGTAAAATATTCTTAAATATAAAACAAGTAGAATTCCACCTCGTGCAGTTAGGTCCAGATGGCATATCATCGTCTATGTGACAAAAAACAAGAGTATGGGATTGTTTTGGTTCCGGTACATTCACAAACTTCCACCACATCATTATAAGTGTAGATTTTTGAAAAAAAAATCGTTTACTAGTTTCCAACTTATTATGGTTTTGTACCTTCTAAAGTTTTTCTAGTTTATTTAATGAGTTATTTACCTGCCGTAAAAAAACTTTACCAAGTCAAGTGCTCTTTATAGAGGTGGACAGGTGGGTGTGACATTTACTTTAAGTAAAGGCGATAACTATCATCCATATATTTGCGTTATATCTTTTATTGAGATATGACATTTTTACAGATTGATTAAACTTAAAATATATTTTTATTTTTATTGATCAAATAGATTAACTTTCCTCTGCGATAAGAGTGTAGCCTTTGGATAGCCTAATTCTATACAGATTTAAACTTTCACTTATCAAATTGATCAACTTGACTTATTAAGTATTAAGGTAATTAATTTTTCGGTATCTTCACATCTAGGTAACTATATTTTTTATACACCTCTGGTAATAAACTTGTTGGAAGTGTTCAGATATGACCATTATGACTTGCTATAGCAGGTTAAATCCAGGATGCGAACATTTTCAACAAGTTCGTTACACAGATGTGTATAAAAAAATAGTTACCCAGATATAAACAAAACGAAAAGTAAAAATAAATTACACAAATGATCCTTATGGTTTGGGAGCATTTGTGTTTTTGTGTTGCTAGAAACGTAGGGCTTCTTGCCACCTTTTTGTAGATATAATGTTCGTCGGAATTGGACTTATGAAGAAGAAGTTATAGCATTTTGAAGTTGTTAACAATTATGGTCCCTCAATGGAAAAGTTGGAAAATAAGGGCCATGCATCGGAAGTAGGAGGCGCGTGGGTACGCCCAACGTATGAAAGGAGGTGGACGCGGGAGATTTTTGGCGTACGCCCAGCATACGCTCAGTGTCCAGAAACCCTAGTTTTAGGGCATGCTACTATATAAGGAACATAATGGCCCAAACCCTAGCCTCCTTATCTGACCCTCAACCCTAGAGAAGCCTTAGAATTCCTCATCTCTTCATCCTTGGGTGATTTTGACTTCAAGAAGCTCATTTTGGCGGTGTAAGCTTGGAAGAGGAAAGGAAGAAGATTGGCAAGGAGGAACCTTGGAAGCTGGAGCTCATAGATCTGAGATAGCATCATCTTTTGGAACTCTTTGGAGGTATAAAGTTCACAACTTTACTTAAGGGTGCTTAGATCTAGTGTGGTTTCGTTATGGAGTAGTTTTTGGACCAAAGGTGGAAGCTTTATAGCTTAAATCCGATTTCGGCACCAGGGGTTGCCACCCTTGGTGCTAAATGACTCCCTAGAGCAGAAAGTTGATACCTTGATGGTATTTTTGGAGCCATGCAAGAGATAGGACCATTGTCATGGTTGTAGGTTATCACACTTTGAGTTCGGGCTTATTTGATGGGTTGCAAGCCATCAAGTAAGCAACTTTACGGATTAAGATATGGAAGAGGACCTGGATCTGAGTTTGGAGCCTCTGGAACGGGGTATTAAGCACTTATTGGGAAGAGGTCTTAACAGAGGTATTACATTGAGCGTATGTGCAGGTACGTATAATATACAAACCATCTTGCCTGTAAATTTAGCGTATGTAGATGTACGCCCCGCGTACCTTGTCTGTTTGGGTCATTAATTATTGGGTTGCGGATTGGGGCATGTTTGAGTATTTGGGCCTTAGCGGGCCATCAGAAATCAGATAATTTGGGCCAAGGAATATAATTGGGCTTAAGGTAAGGCCCATTAAAGAAATTAGGCCCAGTTTGGCAAATTGGGCCATTAGTGGGCTACTTGTTGGCTTGGGAAGCTTACTTAGTATTGGGCCTTGGTTCTGAGCATTAGATATGGACTAAGTTGGAATAGGGGTAGAATGTTCATTTTACCCTAAGATGGATTAATGTATTGGACTAAGTGATATTTGGTGTTGTTAGCTCGGGGAGCCGAAGGAGTAGCAATTCAGGAATTGTCACATAGCAGTCAGAAGGATATCAGCAAGGGTTTAGTAGTGCAAGGTGAGTCTCCTCATTATGTGAATAGGTCTAAGGCCACAATGTCGGACCATATAGTTACGAGTAGGAAGACCCAGGGGTTAGCCCTAGGCATTTTATGCTAGTATGATATTCCGAGCCAATGTCCGATGTCGGGCGGGCGCCCAAGAAATGCTTGCATGTTAGATTGTACTTATTATCTGTGAGATACTTGTATGTGCCTGGTAGGGAGTTGAGTGTGGGTTAGCTCCCGTATCTCATCACTAGCAGATTATGGATGGGGTTCCATATCTTATTTGTACCAGAGTAGGGGCGAGGCCCGAGATAAGAAGAAGGTAAGTGTGGGTGGGGGCCCGTATCTCATTAACCGTAGGAGCTTGGATAGGGATTCCATGGCTCACCAGTAGCAGGACAGGGATACAGTAAGGTATGTTCAATTACGTGTTATGCGATAGGGTTATGTGTTCATATGTGTTTAGCGGGCGGGGCCTAGAGACAGGCGCGGCCTAAGATAAACATATCTGTATACCGAGTGGGTCTTGAAGCCAGGCGAGGCCTGGGATCGGGCACGACCTGATGTAGCGGCCGAGGCCCGAAGTAGCGGGCGTGGCCCAGTGCTTGAAATATGTGTTTATACATGGTATGTGCTAGGTTGGAGAACTCACTAAGCTTCGTGCTTACGGTTTTCAGTTTTGGTTTCAGGTACTTCCGGTAGCGGAGGGAAGAGCTCGGGGTGATCGCGTGGCACACACCATTGTTTATTCCGCGTGGGATGTTTACTGTGATAAAATAAAATAATGTTTTAGACATGATACTATGATGTGATATGTTTTGAATGAATTGTTGGCACTTATGGTTTTATTATTAAACTAAAATGAACTTTTTGGGTCTTGTTTTTGGGGACGTTACACCTTTCCACCTTAATCACTAGATATAGCTAGGGTTTTCAAGTTTAGCCCCTTTTGTTGATTTTAGACCTTGTCTTGCGAATTGAGCAACTCCAGAGCATGGAAATGTTAGATCTGAGGTCCTTTGGTCGGTTTATAACATAAAAATGAAGTCTTGGTGGGCGTTTTGACCTCATGCATGGGTTAAGAACCTTAAAAAGGTCTTAATGGGGGTGTTGGGAAAATATGAGACACGCAAAGGCATGAAGTTGCCAACTTTATGCCCTAGGTCGTCTTGATAAGCTTAGATTTGGCTTTTAGACCTAAGGGAATCAAGTATTAAGCACTTAATGGAGAAAGTGCTTAATCTGTTAGTACGTTGGGCGTAACCTAGCAGACGCAACGCCTAAGTCCTAGAGACTCAGTACGCTGCGTGTACCAAGGTGGTACGCTAAGTGTACGCACCACATATGGGCGTGGATCTATTTTGGGCCTTTCTGCTGTTGGGCCTTAATTAGTTATTGGGCATGGACGTATCTTGGGGATGGTGGGCCAATTATCAGTTCTGGGCCATATATGTTATGATTGGGCCTTACTAGGCTGTGAGGCCCACTAACGATTTTTGAACATGGACCTTGGGCCCATTGACAAGGGAAGAATATTTGGGCCTTTATGGAAGGACTTGCGATTTGGGTTTCCCTTTGGTCATGCGTGATCCTACATTGGTTAATGTTATTATTCATTGTGGGTGGTTATGGTTAGTTAGGGGAGCAACTTTCGGATTGCTCGGACAGAGGTGAGTTTTCTCACCATACCAATGGGTCTAAGGTACCAAGGTCGACCCATTTCATGTTATGTGGATTGTCAATTGATTATGTGTTATGTTAGTATGAGATTTGCATGGAAGACCCCGGGGGGTTCCTGTGGCAGTAGACTAAGACCACGTGGGGGTTACCATGGCAATGGGTATAAGACCTTAGAGGGTTTCCATGGCATCCCAGTATATTTTCATGATTAGCTTGTATGTTAAATTCTTGTCAGGAAGACCATGTGGGGGTTCCCATTGCATGAAGACCATGCGGGGGTTCCCATGGCAGATAGTAAGGCCAGGTGGGGTTCCAGAGGCATCCTTGACGCTACCCCAGGGGGATCAGGATCCGGGGATGGATCAGGCGACACTATCAATGTCATTGATGAGAGACTGCCCAAGCTTATTACAGCCGAGGTTACCAGGGGGATCCTTGAAACTACCCCAGTCATTTTTGGGACAATCAAGGAGGGTATGATGGAGATTATGGAGGAGAGACTCATGGCATTTAGGGTTGATATTGTTGGGGGTCAGGTTAGGGCCCGAACTACCTCATTCCGGGAGTTCAAGGCGTGTGGGGCGCCAGAGTTTTTTGGGGTAAGGCACCCCATTGTTAGCCGACGTTGGGTGACGAATATCGAGAACGCCCAGTGCATGAGTTCTTGCTCGGATGCAGAAAAGGTGGGATTTGCTTCTTGTATGCTGAGAGACAGGGACCACGATTGGTGGGGCGAGGTTACCAGCCATGTGGGAGACACCGGTGTTGTTGAGGTGACATGGGTCGAGTTTATCTGACAGTTCGATTTGGAGTTTGCACCAGCCATCGAGGTGCAGAGGCGGGTGAGGGAGTTCCAGGACCAGACCACTGAGACTGTCACGGAGATCACCGCCAAGTTTCATGAGCGAGCATTGTTGATTCCTCAGTATGCTATTGATGAGGATATGCGAAGGACGAGATATCATTCCATGCTGAGGGATGATATCTGGGAGTTTATGAGCTTTACATGGTGCAAAACCCAAAATGAGATGGTAGAGAAGGCCTGGGAACAGGAGATGGAGTTAGACTTCCGCACCAAGCGGAAGCTGAAGCACGCACGGGCATCGGTGGGTTAGGCTAAAAAGCCTAAGACCTCTGATTCTTTGGGTAGGGGTTAGCAGGGCCGTGTCCAATATGCCAAGTGTGGGAGATTCCATGGGGGAGCTTGTTGAGGAATGGGTCCGACATGTTATACGTGTGGTCAGCAGGGCCACATAAGTCAGGACTGCCCCAAGAAGGGCTTGATATATTTCCACTGCAACCAGATTGGTCATATAAAGGTCAACTGTTCGATGTTGCAAGGAGAAGGAGGAGCAATGGCAGTGCCTGCACCCTCCACACTGAGGATCATCGATGGCCGCCCTGCTAAGGTGGATGCTTCCAGCGGTGAAGAGCCATGCATTTCAGCTGACTACCGAGGAGGCTTGGGCAGCGCCAAATGTTGTGGCTGGTATGTGTCTATTATTCTCTTATCTTTATTATTTATATGACTTATGTGTACATTATTCTTGTATAGGGACCTTTTTGGTCAATGGTATGTCGGCGCATGTTTTGTTTGATTCAGGTGCTACCCGATCTTTCGTGTCTCTTGCACTTAGAAAGAAGTTCCAGGACCCGCCGGGAACTCTGGGTTCCCCACTTGAGGTAGAGATTAGAGCTGCGAGGGTGTTTCTGGACTGCGTCCTGAATGTGCTTGGTAAGAGGTTTCGTGTTGAACTAGTCCCGATACCGTTGCAAGGGTTGAAGGTGATTGTCAGGATGGATTGGTTGGGGGCCAACGGGGCCATGATTGATTGCAAGCATCAGTTGGTGAGGGTTCAAACTGGTTATACTCGGTGAGAGGGCCTCGTAGGGATTAACTCTCTGTTCGGCTGCGAGGGCTAGGAAATTTCTGCAGCATGGATGTACGAGATTTTTGGCTAATATCTTAGATACGAGGGTTGAGACCGCGACGGATGTGGGCAGTGTTCCAGTTGTATAACAATTTTAGGTTGTCTTTCTCGAAGAGCTACTAGGGGTGCCTTCGAAGATGCAGGTGGAGTTTTGCGTAGATTTGGTGCTGAGTGCCGCTCCGGTAGCAAAGACACCATATCGGTTGCCACCGCCCGAGATGCATGAGTTATCTACGCAACTTCAAGAGCTGCTACACCAAGGGTTCATCCGTCCGAGTAGTTCCCTTGGGGAGCACCGATCATGTTTGTGAAAAAGAAGGATGGATCACACAGGATGTGCATTGACTAACGAGAGCTAAACAAACTAATAGTGAAGAACCGTTATCCGTGGTCGAGGAGCGATGATTTGTTCGAACATCTACGTGGTGCGTCTTGGTTTTCCAAGATTGATCTTCAGTCGAGGTACCATCAAATGAGGATATACCGAATACAACTTCCAAGACTCGGCATGATCATAATGAGTTTGTGGTGATGCTGTTTGGCCTGACCAATTCCCCATCATCATTCATGGATCTCATGAATAGGGTATGTAGACCGATGCTGGATTGGTCGGTGATCATTTTTATTGATGATATCCTAGTCTACTCTAAGACCAAGGAGCAGCATGAGCAACATTTGAGGGAGGTACTGAAGACCTTGAGGGCGGAGAAAATTTATGCAAAGTTCTCCAAGTGTGATTTCTGGTTGTGAGAATTATAGTTTTTGGGGCATATCATCAATCAAGAGGGTATTTGGGTTGATCCAACCAAGGTTGAGGCTATGATGTGGTGGGAGGTACAGAAGAATGCATCAGAGATTCGAAGCTTCTTGGGTTTAGCGGGCTATTATCGGAGATTTATCCAGGATTTCTCCAAGATAGCCGTGCCATTGACCCGCTTGACCAAGAAGAATGTGACATTTCGGTGGGGTACGGACCAACAATTGGCCTTTGAGACCTTGAGGTGGATGTTTTGCGAGTCTCCGATCCTAGTGCTACCTGAGGGGTTAGATGATTTGGTGGTGTACTGTGACACATCGATTTCAAGGTTAGGTGCAATTCTGATGCAAAGGGGGCATGTGATAGGTTACGCCTCGAGGCAGTTGAAGCCTCATGAGGCGAATTACCCCACTCACAACTTGGAACTGGGGGCACTGGTGTTTGCCCTCAATTGGAGGCATTATTTGTATGGAGTGCGGTGCAACATTTATACTGATCACGAAAGTCTAAGTATTTGATGGATTAAGAGAACCTCAACATGCGACAGAGGAGGTGGCTGGATGTGCTAAAGGATTATGATTGTGAGATCCTATACTATCCAGGGAAGGCCAATGTAGTGGCCGATGCGTTGAGACACAACACAGCGGGGTCCCCGATTGGAAGATAGAGAACTCTGGCATGCGTTTGATACAGGTTCTGGAAGAAGTTCCACGAGGAACTGGGCACTCAACTACATTTCAGCACGACGTACCACCCCCAGACTAATGGACAGAGCGATATGACGATCCAGACACTGGAGGACATGCTTAGAGCATGTGTTTTGGATTTTGGAGGTAGTTGGGACACGTACCTCCCACTAGTAGAGTTTTCATACAATAACAACTATCATGTCAGTATTGATCGAGCTCCATTCGAGATATTACATGGTCGGAGGTGCAGGACCCCAGTTTGTTGGGACGAGGTTGGGCACCGGGTCATGGGGAGCACCGAAGTGGTGCTCAAGACTACCGGGATGATTTAGCTGGTGCGTGACCAGTTATAGGTCGCACAGAGCCGTCAGAAAAGTTATGTTGACCTACGACGATTAGATCTTGAGTTTCAGGTAGGGGATTTCGTGTTGCTGAAGGTGTCACCATGGATGGGGATTATCAGGTTTTGGAAGAGGGGAAAGCTGGGCCTCGGTACATAGGTACGTTCAAGATCATAGCTTGGGTGGGCAAGGTGCATATCATTTGGATCTGCCGGAGGAGCTTAGCCAGATTTACAACACCTTCCATGTGTCTCAGCTTCAGAAATGTGTTACTGAGGAGTCCGTAGTCATTTTTTTGGACGATATTCAGGTGGATGAGAACCTAAACTACGTCGGGAGGCCGGTTGCCATTTTAGATAGGAAGATAAAGGGTCTTCGGAAAAAGGAGGTGAAGCTGGTAAAGGTGCAATGGCAGCACCGAAGAGGCTCCGAATGGACTTGGGAACCGGAGGAGGAGATGCGGGAGCATTATCCCGATCTATTCACAGCTATCGACTTCGAGGACGAAGTCTAGTTCAAGTGGGGAGAGTTGTAACACTCCAAATCAGGTATCACTTTGAAACCCTTGAAGAAACCTAATTTTAGCATAATGGTCCCTTAAGTACGCTGGGCGTACTTATGAGTACACTTAGCATACTACGCAAGGTTGATCACGGAGGGGCAGCACGTACGCTGGGCGTACGTGCCAGATGACCAAACCCTAAATTTCGAACTTGAGGCCTATTTAAACGTTCTTAAGCCCCTTTGAGTAAACCCTAGAGAGCCTCCATACCCTTAGAACGTCCTTCTACTCCAGAGAGAGCTTGTGAGACCATTTTAAGCTTAGAAAGGGTGTTGGTGACCATTTTTAGTGACATTCAAGAAGGAGAAGTTGTCAAGGAAGCTTGGAGTGACATTGGGCTTCAAGAATCTGCATCTAGTTCACCTTGTGGAGCTTCTTGAGGTATAAAGCTTGCACCTTTCCACCTTAATCACTAGATCTAGCTAGGGTTTTTTAGTTTATCCTTCTTTATTGATTTTGGACCTCCTCTTGCGAATTGAGCAACTCCAGAGAATGGAAATGTTACATCTGAGGTCCTTTCATCCATTTATAACACAAAAATGAAGTCTTGGTGGGCGTTCTGACCTCATGCATGGGTTAAGAACTTTAAAAAGGTCTTAATGGGGGTGTCGGGAACATATGAGACATGCAAAGGCATAAAGTTGCCAACTTTATACCCTATGTCATCTTAATAAGCTTAGATCTGACTTTTGGACATAAGGGAATCGAGTATTAAGCACATAATGGAGAAAGTGCTTAATCTATTAGTACGTTGGGCATAACCTAGCGTACGCAGCGCATAACTCCTAGAGACTCAGTACGCTGCGTGTACCAAGGTGGTACGCTAAGTGTACGCACCACATATGGGCGTGGATCTATTTTGGGCCTTTCTGCTGTTGGGCCTTAATTAGTTATTGGGCATGGACGTATCTTGGGGATGGTGGGCCAATTATCAGTTCTGGGCCATAGATGTTATGTTTGGGCCTTATTGGGTCGTGAGAACCATTAATGATTTTTGAACATGGACCTTGGGCCCATTAACAAGGGAAGAATATTTGGGCATTTATGGAAGGACTTGTGGTTTGGGTTTCCCTGTGGTCATGTGTGGTCCTAACATTGGTTAATGTTATTATTCTATGCGGGTGGTTATAGTTAGTTAGGTGAGCAACTTTCGGATTCCACGGACAGAGGTGAGTCTTCTCACCATACTAATGGTTCTAAGGCACCAAGGCTGGCCCATTTCATGATATGTGGATTGTCAATTGATTATGCGTTATGTTAGTATGACATTTGCATGGAAGACCCCGGGGGGTTCCCGTGGCAGTAGACTAAGACCACGTGGGGGTTCTCGTGGCAATAGGTATAAGACCTTGGAGGGTTTCCATGGTATCCCGATATATTTTCATGATTAGCTTGTATGTTAACTGCTTGTCAGGAATACAATGTGGGGGTTTCCATGGCATGAAGACCATGCGGGGGTTCCCATGACAAAAAGTAAGACCACGTGGGGGTTCCAGTGGTACTAGGTGTAAGACCCTGGATGGTTTCCATGGCTTCCTTATATGTTGTACGCATGGCTTATGTGATATATGTAGCTTCTATATCTAAGATGATATATGGTATGTGGATTGTGTATGTGGTATGCTCTAGAAAACTCACTAAACATTAGCTTACAGGTTGTGGATTTGTTTCAGGTACTTCAGATCCTAAGGGCAAGGGCAAGGTGTGATGACGCAGCGTGCACTCTCTCTCAATCGTTTTCATGAGACACTCTGATGTTTGGAATAAAAGTTATATTTGACTTATGTTTTGAAAACAATCATAACTGGATTTCTTAATGTATGGAAATATGTTTGATTATTCAAAAATGAAAATTTTCTATGTAAAATTTGGGTAATTACAATTAGACCTTTTAATTAATGTGTTGCCACTTGTCAATCTATTAATTCTCCATTTTAAATTTATTAGACATCTTCATTCATGTGATGCTATTTGTCAATGTATTTATTTTCTATTTTAAATTTTAAATTTAAATTTTATATTATTTCTTTCATTAATTCACAAATAAAAATCTCTAATATGTTATAAAATATGATCAAATAACAAGATAAATTATAAAGTAAAGAAAGACATGAGAGTAGAGAGAACTTTTATTCCAAGACTTGTGATGAAATCATCAAACTTTACAATACATAATATTCACTATTTCTACTAGACAAAGAAGATGAAAGGTGATGTATGATATGAATGCTCATTATAGTTAACTACACTCATAAAACTCATAATAATGTTTGCTATAATGTTCACTAATTATGGAGAGTAATGGGGGGATATGGAGAATCCAATAGTCATTCACTAAATAATAATTCATAACACTCCCACTTGAACGACGATTGTATCATGCCTCGTTAAAACCTTAATCGGTAAAACCTCATGGGAAAAACCCTTTATTAAGGAAAAAGAGTACATGATTAATAATAGATATTGGAAACAATTGCCTCGTTAAAAACCTTGTTAAGAAAACCCAGTGGGAAAAACATAACTAAGGAAAAGAGTACAATATGTTTCCAACTCCCCCTGATTAGCACATCACTTGATTTTCTTGAAGCACCGCATAACAATGTTTCGTACCATCTTTTCAAATTTCGATGTAGGAATTGCTTTAGTAAACCAATCAGGAAAGTTGTTACTGGATTGAGTTTTCTAGATGTTGATGTCACACTCTTTTTGAAGATCATGAGTAAAATAAACTTTGGTGATATATGCTTGGTTCTGTCTCCTTTGATAAATCCTTCCTTTAATGGAGCTATACAAGTTGTATTATCTTCATATAGTATGGTTGGAACATCCTTGTTAGAAGTTAGACCACAATTCTTGCAAATGTATCGAGTTAAAGTTCTTAACCAAATATATTCATGACTTGCCTTATAAATTGCTATAATCTCTGCATGGTTAGAATAAGTAGCAACTAAAGTTTGTTTAACAAAATGACAAGAAATTGTGTTACCTCCACAAGTGAATAAATAACCACTTTGGGATCGAGCTTTGTGTGGATCAGATAAATATCCAGCATCTGGATAACTAATTAACTTCACATTTTATGAATTTGATTATTATAAATTCATATCCATTGTACCTCGAAGATATCAAAGAATGTGTTTGACTCTATTCCAATATCTTCTTGTTGGAAAAGTACTATATCTTGCTAATAAGTTTACGACAAAAGATTTATCAGGTCTTGTATTAATAGTAAGATATATTAGTGAACCAATATCACTAAGATATAGTTCTTCAGGACAAGAAGTTTTTCATGCTTTTTATGATGCTGAAATTGGTCCTTTTTGGCATCTAAGTGCCTTACCACCTTCGAGTTACTCATGGATGTGAGTTATTCATATAAAACCTTTTTACCACCTTTTCTAGATATTAATGTACAAAAACTCCATTTTTTTTGTGCTTAATTTGAAGACCCAAATAGAATTTCATCTTACCAAGATCATTCATTTCAAAAGTTTCTTTCAAACAAGAAGTGACATTTTTCCAATTCTCTAGGAGTTCCAATTATGTTCAAATCATCTACAATAACATCAATTATGATAAATTCTTATATGAATCTTTTTATGAATACACATGAGCTTGATGGATCATTTTTATAGCACTCTTTCAAAAGAAATGTAATAAAAAAATTGAACCACATACGGCCAGATTGTTTCAATTTATACAAAGATTTATTGAATTTTACCAAATATAATTCGTGAGAATAAGAAGTTTGTGCTTCTGGCACCTTAAACCCTTCTGAGATTTTCATATAAATTTCATTCTCAAGTGAACCATATAAATAGGCGGTAACTACATCCATCAGACGCATCTCCAACTTTTCATGTGTTGCCAGACTTATTAGATAACGGAATGTAATTGCATCAACCACAGTAGAGTATGTTTCTTCATAATTAATTCCGGGCCTTTGGGTAAAACCTTGTGCAACAAGTCTTGATTTATATCTCACAACTTCATTCTTCTCGTTTCTTTTGCGCACAAATACCCATTTGTGTCCCACTGGTCTTACTCCGTTTGGTGTACGGACTACAGGTCCAAAAACTTTTCGTTGAGTAAGAGAATTAAGCTTTTTGTTTATTGCATCTTTCCATTTTGGCCAATATTTTATATTTCTACATTCATTTATAGGTTCAACATCCTCATTTTCTTCCATAATCTCGCACGCAACATGATATGAAAAATTATCGTCGACGTCTATCTTATTTCGGTTCCATCTTATTCCTGTCATGACATAATTTATTGAGATCTCTTCATTTTCATAATTTTTAGGTACCTCAGTTTCTTTTGTTATGTCATTTGGCTCTTCTGGAGCTTCATTAATCTTTTCAAAAGATTCTGTTTTCTCTTTTGGACCGTCAATTATATTTGTTCCTTTTCGTTTTCGAGGATTTTTATCTTTGGAACCGGTTGGTCTTCCACACTTCAGGCGTGCATTTGATTCATTTGTAGTTGTATTTTTTCCTTCTGGGATATCAATTCTAACTGGAGCATTTACAGCTGGTAAATGAGATTTTGTTACTCTCTTAGGGTCAGTAAATGCATCTGGCAATTGATTTGCTATATTTTGTGAATGAATTATTTTTTTCACTTCAAGTTCACATTGACTTGAACGAGGATCTAAAACTGAAAGTGATAATTCATTCCAAGAGATTTTATTCTCTAGCTTCTTTATTTCTCCCCGTAATGTTGGAAAATATGATTCATCAAAATAATAACCATCAAATATAGCTGTAAATAAATCTCCAATTGATGATTTTAAATATTTTACTATAGATGGAGATTCATATCCAACATAAATTCTCATTCTTCTTGAGGACCCATTTTTATGAAGTGAGGTGGAGAAATGGGTACATAAATTATACATCCAAACATCCTTGAATGGTAAATAATTGGTTACTAACCGCAAACCAGTTGAATAGGGAAGAACTCATGATAACTAGCTGTCATTATGCACATAAGTGATGTTGCATGTAAAATTGCATGCCCCATGTCAATATAGGAAGTTTAGAATGCATTAGTAATGGTCTTGCAATTAATTAAAAGTGTTTAACGACTCAACTAAACCATTTTGTGTATGAACATATGCAACATGATGTTCAATAGTTGTCCTAATCGACATGGAATAATCATTAAAAGCTTATGATGTAAATTCTCCAACGTTGTCAAGTCAAATTTTCATAATTGGGTAATCGGGAAAATGTGCCCTTAGGCAAATTATTTATGCAAGTAATCTTGCAAAAACCAAATTATGACTAGACAACAAGCACACATGTGACCATCTAGTTAACACGTCAATTAAAACCATAAAATATCTAAATGTTCCACTTGGTGTTGGATGAATTAGTTCATATATATCCTCTTGAATTCTTTGTAGGAAACTAAGACTTTCATACCCAACTTTTTTCAATGATGGACTGAATATTAATTTTCCTTGAGAGCATGCAACACAATTCATTATCTTGAAAAATCTTCTGGTTTTTCAAGGAATGACCGCTTGAAGTTTCAATTATTCTACTTACCATAATTGATCCGTGATGGCCCAACCGGTCATGCCAAACTATGCAGGTAATATCATACCTTTTTTATTTTCAATAGCATGAATCATTGTAATATTTTTAATAGCATGAATCATTGTAATATTTGTATAGTACAATCCGGAGGACAATACAAGAAATTTTTACAATAAAAACTTTTCTTATCCGATATCATTTTTGTAATGTTGAGATAATTTTTATTACCATCATTAGTTGTTTCAATAGGATATCCGTTAGACCGAATATCCTTAAAACTTAATAAATTTCTTGGTGATTTTAATAAAAATAATGCATCACCAATTGTAATTATTGCCACTTGTGGTAATACTATATTCGCTCTTCCGGAGCCTTCAATCTTGGTGATTTAGACGAAAATAATGCATCGCTAATTTGTAATTGGTGTCCCTTGTTGTAATATTATATTCACTTTTTTGGAGCCTTCAATCATTTTTGCATTACCTGTTATTATATTAACATTTGCTTCTCTAATTGACAAGTAAGCAAAATACTTTTCATTATTAAAAACGCTATGTGTTATTGCATTGTCTGCAAGAAATATATCTTCATTATTTCTTTTGCGAATATCCATATTTCTTTTCAATAAATAAATAAAACATAAGAAACATTCGACTTAGAGAAATAAATTCATATTTTATTAATTTGGGAAGATTGTGACGACATCATTTCTCATGAAACGAATATGACATAAAAACATAATAAATGTCATGAAATAAAACTATACATTATTCTGATCAATCACCATCCATAACACCACTTGTCCCTTTTGGGTAGACAAGAAAGTCGGCAACATCTAAATGTGTCATTTCTGGTTGATCTTCATGAATATCACTTTGAATAAAATTTGTTTTGATATATTAATTTTCTTTATATTTTAAAGAACCATGATAAAGATCAACAAAATGCTTTGGTAAGTGGCATGTACAAGACTAATGATCGGTCATTCCACATTAGTGATAAACATTTTCATTTTTTTTTTTGCCTTAGACCACTTTTATCATTAGGATGTGGATTTTTGTTGTTTTCCAACTTCTGATGGTTACTTGTAATCTTGTTATTTTTATGATAATTATGATAACCTCCACGACCTCGGCTAGACTCTTGACTATTATGATTATATAAGTTGCATTCACTTCAGGGAATGTACTAGAACCGTTCGGGATTGATTGATAATTTTACATCAATAACTCATTGTTTTGTCTAGCCACAAGAAGACATGAGATTAATTCATATTTATTTTAAACATTTCTCATGATATTGCTACTGCAGGAGCATGTTAGTAGTATGAAAACTAGAGAAAGTTTTCTCTAGCATTGTTTTCCATAATGAAAATAGAAATCAAAATAAAGACTTGTAATGTAAGGAATTGTTAGTTAAGAAATTCCATAAAATAAGTTGTAAGTATTGTACATGTAAAATTATAAAAAATACATATCTGAAAATGACAAGACCAATAAGGAGTTAGAGTTATATGGTAGAGTCGTGCTGATAACGTGTTATAAAATATGAACAAATAACAAGATAAATTATAAAGTAAAGAAAGACATGAGAGTAGAGGGAACTTGTATTCCAATACTTAGTGATGAAATCATCAAACTTTACAATATATAATATTCACTATTTATACTAGACAAAGAAGATGAAAGGTGATGTATGATATGAATGCTCATTATAATGGTGCATAACTATACTCATAAAACTCATAATAATGTTTGCTATAATGTTCACTAATTATGGAGAGTAATGGGGGAATATGGAGAATCCAATAGTCATTCACTAAATAATAATTCATAACATAATATATATTAAAAATTAATTTTAAATATTTAATTGAATCAACAATTATAATTTCGTATAACTAATAAAAATATATCTTAATTTGAAATGTTCTAGTTCTAAAACACCACAAATGTTTTATATAACAGAAAAAAATCTTGACAAATATCGTAGTATGCAATCTTAAAGGATATTGCAACGTGCATTTTAAAAGAATATCACAACATGCATTCTTAAAGAGTATCGCAATAGGTATTCTTAAAGATTAGCGTTAGCAAGTTCCTTTTGATAATTGAACTGCAGGTCCTCCCACTTTACTTTAAACAACTGCAAAATAGATTTGAAGATTTAATTATAATAGCATAATTTAATACAAACTAGAATTTAAACTATTTCTCATAATTATCTCTCAGATATAAATTGTTCCATAATTACTTTATTGGGGAATTTTATCAATCACTTTTCGTTTTAAAAAAAAAAATAAAGAACTTAGATTTAGTGAAAGCTTGGCCTACAAAGTTACTAAGAAATTATCCCATGACTTATCGACACTTTGTGGGTAGTTTCCCAACCTATTTGAATCTCTTTCAGGAAGACACTACATTCCACCTAAGCAGCTATCGGTTAATCTAGAAAATGGGGTAGACCATCAAAAAATTGAACGCATTTGAAAAAAAAAAAACGATTTAGTACACCATTATTTGAAAATATCTATGAGACTTCAATAATCAGGAAAAAAGAAAATTTAAGTTAACGTAATGTAAAAAAAAATATAACAGAAAAAACATATATTGCTTCCAAAAATTAATCAAGCAAATCCATTTTTGATACTTCTTCAGCATCGAGAAGCATCTTGATAATAAATTCAAAATGGGGATTGAAACCTATATACAGACTCTTTCATATGGTCAATTTGGATTTGAAAATATGTATATACAGACTCTTTCATATGATTATTTAATGATTTTGTAAAAAATATTACTCAATGATTACAGAGAATGACGATTGCAACCTAAAACCTAATTCAACAAAGATGAGGATTGAAACCTATAACATTGTTTGAAACATTTGGTTGAATTGATTCCATACATATCATCAATTTTAATTGAGGTAGGCTAATCGGATAAATAGGAAAATATCGACCATACTCTCGGAAGATTCTATAAGATCAATGGTTGAGTTTTGGTCATACACAGTGGCGGATCACAATAGGGGCTGGGGGAGGCAATGCCCCCCAGCTTTTTACCCTTCTATGTTTGATATATATTTGCAGTAAATAATTATTATGTATAAAACTCTTTACCATTTAATGTAAATCTCCTCAATCACAATAATTCTCAAATACTTTAAAATTTTATTAAAAGTTATAGTACTAAACATATTTCACTCTTATGTAATGACATAGATATTACTTTTAGATAATAATTTATCAATTATAAATAAAATTAATTATGTAGTTTAATTTGGTGCATCATATAATATGGGTATTGAAACGAATTACCTGTTAGTTTTCTTCATATTATTTTATTTGAAGATTTAAATATCTAAATATCTTCATGAATTCACATACAAATAATCCGATTAGCAAAAAATGAAATGATTTTATTAACAACAAACCTTTCCATATATACACAGATAATATTTGTTTATTTTAAGTTATACAATAGTCAAAAATACAAAATCCATATTCATGTATTTATATCAAGGTTCTAAATAACGTAAGGCGTAACTTTACGACAATGTCAAGCCTTAAGTTTTTCCGAACCTTAGCGAGTCACGACGTTTGTAAGGTGTGACTTAAGACGACAATTTTCTATATAATTAATATTTTTATATGTATTTCAACTATTATTCATTTTTATACAAATATATGAGTTAAGGCGGCGTTTTGGCAAAGCTTAGCGGCAGGTGCAAACCTTGGAGTCGTGGCGCGCCATGGCGTAGCCATGCGAGCTTTTTAGAACTTTGATTTATATGGTTTTGTTTTAAAACACTGTAACATAATAAAACATAAAACAGGTGCCACTTTGATTAACGATGGAAGAATATGTCTTAAAACTTGTCTTGTTTAGATTGTTTGATGTATTATAATTGTGAACCATTTTAAGTGTGTTCATATGATTTTGTTTAGAATTTTGGTTCCGGCCCCCTAGTTGTAATGGTTGTGTTCCGCCCCTGGTCATACAATCACACACTAACTAAGGTTTATACATGAACCTAACTCTCTCTCTCTCTCTCTCTCTCTCTCTATATATATATATATATATATATATATATATATATATATATATATATATATATATATATAAAAGGGATGTGAGGAGATATTTCCTAAACTTAAGGGAATAAAATGATAATGACATGTTACTCACATGACTGAGGAAAGTGAAGAGAGTGTGGTGAGAGCACACCCTCCAATCTAAGATAGACGAAGATTTGGAATGGAAACAAAGAAGGGAGAAGAGATGGGGAAAGAAGATAACCGGTGGAGATGAAGGAAGGAAAGAAAATCCATTACTGTACTCACCGATTTGGAGTGGAAAAAAAGAAGGAAGAAGTGAAAATGGGAAAAAATGCCAATATATGATGGCACTGCCACTATATGTGCAATATCAAAGGTATATGAGCTTGGCGGGGGTGACCATTCCCAATTTTCCATTGCCCTAAATACAATAAAGGGAATCACGTGGACACACATTGCTATTGAAAACCGAAAGTTGGGCAAAATGAAAGTAAGTAGAATTAACACTACTAGAAATGCGTTTATTTTCCTACATGTTTACTAGAAGAAAAAATTATTGGAAATCCCCACAAACTTACAAGGCATTTCGAACACTGTATAAACCCCAATTCACCAGCAGTTTAAGAACAATATGTCGACAAAATATCTCCCTCGGTAACTTGTTAGAAATTTCCAATTTGTTACGACAGTAATAACAATTTTAAAAGTGTTTACAACAAACCAATCAATTTTATGTTAAAATATTGTTGTTATTTGTATTATACATTAATTTTCATAAGTTACCTTAAATACCAATAGTTATTATTTAACAGTACGTAGCTTGTTCTTATATATATATATATATATATATATATATATATATATATATATATATATATATATATATATATATATAAGTTGTACCTTAATAATGTAATAGTGTATCCGAGAATGGTATATTCACTACGTTCACTACTCCGACGATGCATGTACATGTACAACATGTTGTCATTCAAAAATGGTATATTTGATATATTTTAATCGATTGATACCTCCCACTCAAATGTGATGTTTGATCTGACATCCTCAACAACCAACATTACTCTAGTCCATGCATCTGTGGACCATGTATCAAAATAGTCATCTAGACAAACACTT